>NC_140948.1:157227836-157552836 GCF_014529385.1 Adiantum capillus-veneris
GGAGGTATGGTCATCAAGCTAAGCATTGCATAGTATTATTTAAATGCACGATGGCCAATAGACCAACCTTAGCATGGACATATACACCTCGAGTGTCTACATTGATCCCGGCCCCACCTCTTGAACAAACGGGCCCAAAATGTTGTTCAAGTAGCACCCTTATCACCTTCAGTGCTAGGACCGCAACCACCACATCCGAGAATCACTTCTGTGAATCAAGTGGGTTGTGAGACATCTATTTTTGGTTTGGAAGGATGTGAGGAATATATAGACCCTAATATTGCCTATGGGATTTGATGCACATGAAGAAAGTCCACAATACTACATGGACGACTATTGAGGACAAGTCAAACCTGTCTATCAAATAGCTGCTCTTGTGGCAAGAGGCCAAAATATCAATTACACTGCCAAGAGATCACCTTTTCAATTCTATGTATGGAGGTCCACATCGTGTAGCCAAATGTCCTATTAGATTACAAAAGAATGCCACAATAATGCAAACCAATCAAGTGAGCACATCTACAATGCCAATACTCATGTGTAATCGATGTGGCATAGATCATTTGATTTCCCAATGTCCTAATAATACAAATGCGCCAAAGATAACACCATTGAATTTAAGTGAGGTGTGGTCTTGGGAACCCGTATCTTACCTCTGGCTGAGCGTCCAAACACTTGTTTTTACTATGATAGTTGTTTGTGCGATCATGTAATGGATGGTTTACTAGATATGTAAGGGAGAAGAAAGGAAGGGATTTTATTTATAAAAATCGGGCTTTTTCATTCTAATTAAAGTGGCAAAGTAAGAGAAAAGACACAAGTAGTTTTGTGTGTTGTGTGTGTGTGTGTGTGTGTGTGTGTGTGTGTGTAGCTATTTTAATTATAATAAAAACACACCAATGAACAAGATGTTCAAAAGGACGACTGGCTAAAGATGCCTAGGCAAAGATAAGTACAGAAACAACTCAGTCTTTGATTCATAACTGTACAACATAATAAGAATGAAGTATCATTCCATATGAGTTTGGACAAAGGTATGAGAGCTATCCCAATTGAATCATCAAGTGTTTTCAAAGTCGGACTGCAGCAAGCTAAACCTTTTTAAGCCAAGATAGGATTCTCACCTACATCCATATAGTCAAGAAAATAGATATGTTAGACTTGGCTATGTATGGCAGGCTTCAAAGAATCTATCAGTTGTTATCCATGTCAAACTTAAAGATTATTAGACTACCTATTGTCCTACATATTAAAAACTCAAGGATTTTTTTATTTAAAAAAACATATTCCTGCCAGAGTAGCACCATTGGGTTTTTTGATCATTTATTGTAACAAATGTCAACTAACGTATATTATTCTATGTATTGTTTAGCTTTAGAAATGTATGGAAAAAACTTGCATGCAATGCAAAGTTCTGTAACTTCATCTTTTAAAATATGCTCCAAGGTCGAGCCATTTACATAGAGCAATCCAACTACTCATAGTAAAAATGGCTAGAAATTTCGTTGTACCCAAATACTTTTAATACAAAAGCAAGCTCTCAAATGACTGTAACCAGGGTATGTTAGCCCTATACCCGATTATCAAAAAAATGATCCACCATCTGTCAGGAATTTACCCAAATTTTTAACCATTAGAGCAGAAGATATTTGTTGGCTTAGCAACCAAAAAAAACCAGAAGATTTATCAAATCCAAACCTCTAAGAAAAAGATCTTGTTGGGTGAGCAAAATAGTGAAAAAAAAGCTAAAGTCAATTAGAAGTATCTTGAAACCAAATAAAGGCCAGTACTTTGCAGCAGGTAAGCATGTTTATCAGCATTATACCATAAAGGATTGAATTTTAAAATATTAGCTGAATTATCTGCCCAGAGAAGTAATTGACAGGGTCACAAAAGTATTAGCCAAAGCAAAAAAGCTAGAGCTAGCCATAAAGCAGGCCAACTCAAACCAATCCTTTTTCTATTTAAAGAGGTTAGGCGCATTCTGCCCCTCACTTAGCTTTGTGTGTGTTTTACTTGTGTCAAGAGTGAGGACTGTGTGTTTTCTTCACCTCTGTTGTACCAAGCATGGAGCTTACAACTCAGCCAACTCAGGTTGGTCACTAAGCTTAGCATCAATAATTTTGTTATTGTCATTTTTTTAATTAAATGGCAAAGTGTTGTTTCATAAAAATGCATGTACTTTAACAAATAGTGTACTTAAATAGTGGGGATGGCTATACTTAGCATGGCATGATATGAGTGATTGGACGGCTGTTTGGTGGGCTCTGTTCCTCGTCCTACAACATGGTAAGGACCACTACAATGGTCGGCCTCTACTAGCATTACATGGTAAAGGCGGTTTTTTTGGGAGCATTACTATGGTACTCTTACTGGTTTTTTGAGCTGGTCATTACTTAACTGCAGGTACATAAAAAAAGAGGTTTTCCATACCCGATATTCACTGTTTTTTTACTATTGATAATGGCACTTAAGCAAAAATCTGGAAAAAAAAATTGGGGGGCATAATCAGCCGTATAGCATGATGAGATTAAAACCACCGTGTGGTGGTCCGTGGCAAAAATATGGCACATCTAAGGAGTACCTTTCCTTGCTGTTTAAAACAGGTATAATCCATCATATGGGCTGGCTAAGTCTATATAGTAAGGCCGCTAGTGCTTACTATGTTGCAACACTATATAAGGAAAATGTGTTGTATATCTCCTATCTAGACATAGCTAGCAGAAGACATCCGCATAATGAAGCATAAATATCAAAAATCTAGTTAGCAAGTCAAGGCCACCAGGCTTCCCTATCTTACAATACCATACCCACCTTAGGTAGTATGTAATGTTAAAAATCAATTTTCCATAAGTTTTCATGGTAAGCAACTACTACAGAGATTGCATAGATTAGATTTAATACTTTTTCAAGTAAAGTGAGCAGGACTGGAGACCAGAAAAAACCATTCTCTTTCAATATACTACAGTAAGAAAAACCTGTCATAATCCTCCGACAGAGCAAGAGATTATCTAAACCTGAGATTTTGAGGGAAATATAGAACCTGTGAGCAGAAGTAATCCCAAAATAATCTCCAAAGTGCCAGGGGAAAGCCAAGTATAATTCCAATGTCATCTTGCTCTCTCATTACCCCTTTCTTTAACCAATACAACCAAGTTGCCCATATCCAGTTGTTAATAATGTTGCACGGGAAAGGATATATCAAAAACCCAATGCCCAAAACCTAAAACATATCTGATTTTCTTGTATTCTACTAGGTAAAAGACAGACCCAAGTCTAAGTGAAGGGAAGAGCCCCTCACCTAAATATAGGGGTAGTGGATGTGTATGTGTCTGCAAAGAAGCATGTCAGCAGTCGTCATCCAAACAGCATGCCAGGTATGGCCACTCTCTGCAAGCCATCCATTGTGCACAATCTACATCGGGATCATGAGCGGGCCCTAAATAGGAGGAGATATTATGAAAAGGTTAAGCTACAAGCCTTGTCGGGTTGCCAACATCATCAAAAAGGGAAGGGGATCGGTGGCAACAGATAGTGCATAGAATTACTCACAGTGGTTTAAGCTAGGCAACGCCATACAGGGAAAGGTTTAATATTTACCCTTTAAAGTTAGAACCTCAAGGGATTGTTCTCATTCGTTTTTCTTTCTAACGGTTAATTCCACAATGGACTACTCCCATGCTACCAAAATAGCATAGTGGATAGCTTCACTTAGCCATTGTGTTCTCCATAGCAAAAGTTAGCAATAATCATTATGTTCATTATCTATAGTAAAGCATAAGGTAAACTCCCATAAGGCAAAAACTCAAATTTAGATTGAGTTTGTAAATGGTTGGATGTCGCACTTTTTAGCCAAATATAGTGATTCAGAACACAATCAGAACCCCTCCAGATGCTATCATAGTCAGATGATGTGACCAAGTGTGAGTGTGAGTGAGTGAGTGAGTGTGTGTGTGTGTGTGTGTGTGTGTGTGTGTGTGTGTGTGTGTGTGTGTGTGTGTGTGTGTGTGTGTGTGTGTGTGTGTGTGTGTGTGTGTGTGTGTGTGTGTGTGTGTGTGTGTGTGTGTGTGTGTGTGTGTGTGTGTGTGTGTGTGTGTGTGTGTGAGAGAGAGAGAGAGAGAGAGAGTGTAAAGCTAAAAGAAATGCAGCTTTTGAAGTTAAATGAGAGATTTTAAAGCTCATTTTATAATATAAAAAAAAGAAGGCTTTTGATATAGCACTAGCGCTAGTGCTTAGGCTTTGCATTCTCTCTCTCTCTCTCTCTCTCTCTCTCTCTCTCTCTCTCTCTCTCTCTCTCTCTCTCTCTCTCTCTCTCTCTCTCTCTCGTGGATTTGAATGCTTTGAAGAAGGAGCACATGAGCAAAGTAGAGTAGGACCATGTATTGAAAGAGAAGAAAGTTTACACCATGAGCCAGAATGTATGCGACATGAAAAATGTATGCACAAACAAGTATTGGACTCATATATGTGATAGCAATTTGGTTCCTAATTCTCCCTCATGCAAGCTATGGCTCAAACAAAGAATGGTGAGAATGTGAACATAGAGGAGTTGAAGGAACGGGAGCGATGTTCCAAGAATATTGTTATTCGTGGAATTCCTCAAGCAAAGTTAGAGACGCGCGCCTCCTTCTTTGCCATTGTTATCAAAGATTTCTTCAAACCCCACTTTGGCATGTCCGGAGTTATGGTCTATGGAGCATATAGAGTGCATTAGCAAGGAGCTCCTTGCTCTAGAGAATGGCCAGTTGTATGCACCATGCCAATGAGACCAAACGAAAGATTATCCTTCATAATAGTTGGATCTATTTGAATGTTTTGTATGTGAAGATCGCACTATTAAGCAACAAAATATGCATCACAAGGCATTAAGGAAAAGAATAAGAAAAACAAGGAGATCTCTCACGAAGAAAATGTGCCCAAGGAGGAGGCAAATCCCTCGAGCGAATAGGGATGTGCGATTTATGAGGTCGAGTTACAATTGAAAATATGCTTTTGGAATTGCATACCCATGGAATGCGGGGGTTGGCATTTATGAACTAACAAGCAAAGCCAATGTTGTGCTCTTGTTGAAACTTAGGAGCATGATACACAAAGGATTAACATCTTGGAGGATTACAATGTACATTCATTGATGTGGTCAAAGAATCTCAAGCAATGAAGAGGGTAGGGAAGGGTAGCATGTATGTTTAAGAAAGGATTGGAAGTTTTTGTATCAATTGTGATAGATGACAAATACAAACATTATGTACCACTGAAAATTATGACACCAAAAAGAGCACCCATTTTTGTAGCCGGTTGTTACATTCCTTATCATGATTCCCCCTTTTAGTCTTGCATGGATAGAGATTAGCCATTTTTTATTTAGAAGAGGACATTTCTTATTTAAAAGGTGAAGTTGATGTTAATTTATTTGAAGATATGAATGCTCGCACAAAACATTGCAATATGATACTCAAAAATTTGATATATGCCATACATTTCAAGCTACTCTCCGAAGAAATCATGTATCACATAAAGAGTCTTATGTTTGGCCAATGGACCCTGGAATCAGAACATCGGACCTTAATTATTGACCTTGCGTGTGGAGAAGCAACTAAGCATGATAATCTCAGCCAAAGGGAAGATAAGTTATCACTATGTATGGATTTCAAACGGGCACCAATGTACATTGAAATGGTTGAGCAAAAGTTATGAATGACAAAGCTTGAATATGACACGCCATTGGAAAATGGAAAGCTTTCAAAAAAGTCATTTGTTCTTGTACTGAAGAATTCTTTGCATCTCCATAGTGTTAGGTTTAATGGCATGTGGCTGACCGCCCATAACTATCTCCTACTAACCCTAAGTGTACAGCTATACACTTATGTGAGCCACTAACACAACGTAGAGTGTGTATTGTGCCTAAGTGCATAAGAGAGAGAAGAAAGAAAGGGGGCACGTAGTGTGTGTCGACTCTCCCCCTCCAACCTGTGTGTGTGGCTATGGTGGTGTGTGTGTGTGTGTGTCTGAGTGTGTGTGCATATTCATCTTCCTTTTTCATTGTGCTCCCTCCTCTCCTTCAGAGCTCCTTCATCTGCTATAAGAGCCATTTCATTCCCGAAATCACTTCCACACGCGTGCACACTTTCAAGAGTGCAAACATGAATCTGACTTCGGCATCAGCAAATTCAGAATTTTGAGAGCGTTTCCATTAGGCGTCCTGAGGTTTTACCCCCCTTTCAGATCCATTCATGCCATCAAAAACCTCATTCAAGCTATGGTTTAGGAGCTGCATTTTTCAGATCTCTTTTGGTATTTTGTGTTGTTGCAAAGCTTCCATAGCCATTACAAGTACCATTGTTGCAGTCTCTTCCATCTACAAGATCCCACGGCTTATTCGAGAATGTGTAGCCTCTTTCGAAGTGGCTTCATACACACATATAGGGTGGGAGTTTGATGACATTGTCTTCTTTGACTACAGGTACAAGTACATAGAGCGGCTTGGTTAGCTTCCTATGTGCTTCTTAGCCTCGATTTTGGCTTTGGCTACGGCATCGACATCAACTCATAGGCTACAGGTTCAGTGCTTGCAATATTCTCGCTCTAGTGGGAGCAGTCTTTTATGCGTACATGCATATGTTGGCACTTTTGACAGTGTTTGAGCTCTCTTGAGAGTAGTTTGACTCGTCGCATGGATATTTCTTTGCATGCACATGCTTTTGGTGCATGTTTGAGTGTTTTGACAGACTTGTACATCTTTGTGTACACTGCCATTGTACGCTTTTGTGGAGCCATCTTTTGGCTAGTACGGCAGCCCTAGCCATTTCTGAGACTTGCCCTGGATGATAGCCATTTATAAGACTTGGCTATATGTTAACCTATGTTGTTGAGGGTCAATAGCATGAGTTTTTCAATGAGTTGGGGAATTCTCAAATGTGGAGATACCTTTGGTGATATAGGTAGCTGGAGCATCCCTTATGAGGCCTTGCCATAGGACATGTATAAAGTGGTATAGGTGCTTTTGATGAAGATTTGGCGGTCTATGGTCAGTTTGACAGTTTGTGCACCTCAGTTGGTCTCTATACAGTGTGATTTTGAGAGGCATTGCCCTCTTTTATGTTTAGTGAGTGACATACTTGGTCATTTTGTCTTGTAATTTGGTTGACATAGTCCCAAATACAAAGGAGACTCTCTCGAAATTTTCCCAGAATCTTTTGGTAGTTTTGTCACTGTCTACAACCAAAGACCCGACATTTATGACATAAAGAAGCTTGATGGCACTAATTTTCAGCTTTGGAAGAACCAATGCATGATGTGCTTGTCCAAAAGAAGCAAAAGTTGCATATTTCCTTTGCGGCTAGAACTGAAGATATGCACATGACTCAGTTTCAGTGGGGAGGAGCTTGATGAGCTATGCAGGTCTATGATTAGACTGCACCTTTGGTGAGTCGGTGTACTTTTCAGTGTTAGAATGTGAGACTACTCATGCTTTATGGCAAAAAATATGCAACACTTACGAATAGGATACGGCTAGCAATAAGATTTTCATGATGCAAAAACTTTTCAACCTTCGTATGAAGAAGTCAGCTAGCATTGCCATCCAATTTAATGATTTTGATTCTCATTTTGTCCAAATTCATGCACAACGGATAACCATTGATGATGAGATGAAAGCAATCTTTTTGCTTTGTTCGTTACCACCCTCTTGGGATATCTTTTGCACAGCTATTAGTAACTTTTCTCCTAATGATACGCTAAAATAAGATGACGTTAGTAGTGCACTTTTGTCAGAGGAGATGCGTCAAAAGACCTTGACTAGCTCGCATTATGGCAAAGCTCATTATGTGCAAAGGGATGATAAGCAATGTAAGGGCCGTTCTTTGCAATGTGAGTCCAAGAAAGAGGGCAATACAAATGCATCAAAGGGTAGATCAAAGTCTCGTGGTTGCCATAATTTTCAATGCCATTATTGTGATAAGTTTGGTGACATAAAGAAGGATTGTTATGCTCGCAAGCGTAACAAAGAGAAGGGCAAAGGTAAAGGCAAAGATCATGATGATAAAGAGGAGAAACCAAAGATTTCAATTAAGGTTGAAGAGTTGAACATAGTGAGGCAGTCTGGGGCGGGCAACAAGAAGAGTGGCCTCCAAGCACTCTTCTAGGCTCCCATGCTGCTCAATTGGGTTGGGGTTGGAAAAAACAACAAACACACACAAACCCGCAACCTAACCCTACACAAATTTGGGGCACCACCTAGTTTTGGATGCGAACTAGGACGCGTAGAGAGAGAGAGAGAGAGAGAGAGAGAGATAGTGCTCGGGCTGCTTTGAAACGTATCGGCAATGATCAAGCAAACACAACTATATATTTAAGAAAGAGAGAGAAAGGGGGAGGGGGTGCTTGTTGCATTAATACCTTCTTACAAATCTGTCATAACAAATCAAAGTGAGATTAGTATTTGTTCAACATAGCTTGTGTAAATTTCACCACAACACATCACAAGGAAAGCCACCCCAATCACTGTCTTAAGGCCAGGGGAGTCCTCTCCACCCTGTCGCCCTCTTACAGTATGTGGGATTTATGGCTAGATTGATGACAACACCAGAGACAAGCTATCAAGAACTTAACAAAAAACACCAAGACACTTACGCATCATTGTTGTCCATTACTTCATGTTGGAAGGGAGACAAAGTATCCAAGCTTAGTCCAAATCCACCCTCCTTGATTCAGCAAATGTTGGGCTTACACTAGTAGGAGAAATGATAGATTTCCTACTCTCAATTGAATGATCACTCTCTCTCTTACAATGGCATAGAGTTCCCTTGCTAATCCCCTATTACAACACATGCACATGCATAAGACAATGAGCTTCCACTCAAGAGCTCCTTCTAGAGAGGTTGAGCTTGGCTTCTCAAGCTATAGCATAGTGCTCTTGCTTATGGCTCCCCCTTTTTGTGCTAGCTACACCCTCCTTTTATAGCAATTTTGAAGGCTAGGGTTACTCCTCTAACCATGGTTGGGTTAGATTTTTAGCAATTTATCTAATTTCTTTTGCTTGGAATTATCAAGAAGTTGGTGGGGAAAGAGAGAGGAGAGAAATGGAGGTGATAGGACTTTTCATAGTGGGTTAGTGTTAGTAGAGTTAGTATTAATTTACAAATGGAATTGGATATTTACAATGGGAGTATCCATGTAGGATACAAATAAGGAAGAAAAACTCTTAAGAGGTAAGAAAAGGTGGATTTCTTACAAGGTTGATGCTCCAAGTGTCTTGAGTAGGGCCAATTTTGACGCTTGTTGACGGTCCACTAGCTTTGACGGTACATTTTTTCTCCACTCTTGACCTTCCTTGAGAGACAAGGTAATTGAAGCTAAGTAATCAACCACCATGATGCTGTCTTTTAAGAGAAGAGGCTGAATTTTGTGGTTTTTTTTATAGATATGGGTAATTTGGAGGAGGAAAAATGAGACTAGGTGGTCAATTTTGGAATGGAATTGTGTGTGGGAGGTATGAGTTCACCATGGTTTCTCTTATTCTTCAAGGTTGAGGAGAAGGTGAGTAGGGTGCAGAGAGGAGTGGTGAGAGAGGTGGGGATGATGAGTGGAGAAGTGTGTGTGAAAGAGGAAAATGATAAAGTGGAAGAGAGAGTGTGGCTGCATAGCATGGGAAAAATGGGGTCCACTAATAAAATCATAGCTCACAGCTCGTAGCTCAAAAAAATATGAAAAAATTTAAGGCAAAAGTTCAGTCCACGAGCTACAACTTTTGCTTGTATCACCTTTTCAAATTCGGAGAGCAAGTGAACTTTAAAAATTCAGCAAAACCGATCGGTTTTTTCCACTGCACAAGGTCCTTGTGGGGTCCTTCTTTAGATGATTCTTTTGAATACCTCCAAGAGTGAGCCCTCCATAGTGCATGTATGCATGCCACCCATCCTTGACCTTATTTGGTAGGTCTATAATTGAATATATTGTTGAGATCATGATATAAGTGAATAGTACAACTAAGAAAATCAAATATTGAGGGGTCTAAAAAATATGTAAATGTCAAATATAAATAATATAAGTGGAAAAAATATAAAGGGATCAAAAGAAATCTACCTTATTATGAGGCTACCATAAAAAGATAAATATTTTTGGTGTTCTAATTTTTTAGAAAAAAAACAAAATAGATGTAGGAAGGGAAAAATCACAATAGTGAAAAAAATATACACAGAAATAAAACTAGTTTTTTTGGATTTTTGTTGGGGTGGAGTTACACCAAATATAAGAGAGGCTTACATGAAAATATTTCTATATGGAATAAAGAGTATGAAAAATGGTTAGAAAAATTGTGGTAATGGTGAGGCAATGTACAGAGCATAAATAACACACACCTAGGTAAAAATATTTAAATAAATACCAAAATAATTATGAAAAAATCTTTTATTTAGGCCCTATATACAAAGAAATATTTACATACGCATGGGCCATAATATACTTATATTTTTTATTTTTTTATTTTTATTTTGGCTCAACTAGCCCAATGACTAGCTAATTGAGGGTTTTTTATTTCAGTAAGGAGATATGGGAAAAGTCCCCTAACTCACACGCACCTATATACAGTGAAAGGGTGAGGGTAACCACAGTATTTGAGTGATTTGATAGGGTGAGATAACTCACTATGGCAATTACAGAGAGCCGAAAAACGGCTATCATTAGCCCTCCCCCAGGATGATGGTATATTCATGTACCATCATAGAGCATCTTTTCCAAAGAGAGTGCTTCAGAGTCCTTGACGAGATCTTCATTGTTTGGCCCCTTGGAATTTTGGTTTGTGTTACACTCATGCTTCATGGAACAATACTTACATGAGATAGTTGCCTTTTGCTCTGGTAGATCCTTTGGTAGAAGGCGACTCAAGTAAGGCTTCAAGTGATAGCCGTTTACCTTCCTGGAGTGCTCTTTCCCATTCAAGTCCATAAGTTGATAGTAACTTGAATTGAAAGCCTTCTTGACTATGTATGGCCCCTGCCATCTTGTTTCAAATTTGGCATCAAAACAATTATCGAGTCGATTGTCATACCTTAGCACAAGATCTCCTTCATTGATGCCTTTGTCCTTCAGTTTCTTGTCAAGCTTCTCCATTGTCTGTGTGGCTTTCCTCTTATAGCACTCGTATGCTGCTTCTCTTTTCCACTCAAGCTCAGCTAAGGTAAGAAGTCGATCCATCCATGCTTCTTGATCATCTTGTGCTGATTTGCCATGAAGTCGCATTGTTGGAATGTTTAGCTCAATTGGCTGTAAAGCCTCTTGACCATAGACCAAGTGAAATGGTGTGAACTCCGTGGCTTCCCTATATGTGGTTCGATACGCCCACAAGGCACCATCCAAGAAGTCATCCCACAACTTTGTCTTGTTTTTCACCATCTTTCTAATGATACCTGCAATGACACCATTAGCTTTTTCTACCAAACCATTTGATTGGGGATAGTAGGGTGTACTGTGACGATGTAGAATGCGAAGTTCTTCACAGACTTCTGTGAGAAATCCATTTCTAAACCCTGGACCATTATCAGAAACAATCTCCAAAGGTGTGTCAAATCTACAACAAATGTGAGTGTAGACGAATTTGCTCACTATCCTCTCATTTACCTTTGCCACACTTTGTGCTTCCACCCACCTAGTCATATAATCTACAGCCACTAGAATGTAGAGTTTACCATTTTTTGTCCTAGGCAGAGGACCCATAGCATCAATGCCCCACTTTTCAAAGGGTCCATTTGCAAGCACAATTTGCCTTGGACCATAAATCAATCTTCTATTCCCATTTACCTGACAATTGTGACAACTTTTACACCAATGTTGGACATCCACATGCAGACTTGGCCAAACATACCCCGCAAGCAAAATCTTCTTCACAGTTAATTCTTGGGAAAAATGACCACCACATGCCTCGACTTCATGCAAACCTTTTAGAATGGCTGGAATTTCCGCGATAGCTGGTACTCTTCTGCACACTTTATCCTTCCCTCTTTGATAGAGGGAGCCTTCTAGGAAGAGATACATGCTTGCCTTCTTCATGAGTCTCCTCTTCTGAGCTTTTGTGAAGTCTGGTGGAAACTCACCCTCCAAAATGTAGCCAATAATGGGAGCCAATGACTCCAATCCCTGGTATCTCAGTTGCTTGACAGCTGCTGCCACCATGATGACCTGCACTTCTCTCTCAACACATGTAACTGCTTGTTGTGCAAGTAAATCGGCATCTTCATTTTGTTTCCTCGGAATATGATATAGTTGCACTTCTTCAAACTGATTAAACATCCTACGAATGGCATGAACTTTTGTCCTTAAGCTTTCATTCTTGCATGCCCAAATGCCTAAAATCTGTTTAGCAATGAGAAGTGCATCTCCCTTTACCATGAGACATTTTATCCCTTGGCCAATGCACATCTTCAAACCATGAAGTAGTGTGTCGTATTCTGCTTCATTGTTGCTAGTTAAACCTAGTAGATTGACCTTCTCTTTCATGACCACCTCTCCACTTGGGTTGAGCACCACTAGCCCTCCCCCTGCTTTCCCTGTGGCTCGTCGAAAAGCTCCATCAAAGAACAAGGTAAAAGCATTGGGAATACTTTTTGGTGGTGGCAATGGTAGGGTCTTTACTTGAGGCACCTTAATTTCCTTCTCATGTACCCTATAAGTGAGAATCCCTGCCAATTGTGCACGCACACTATCTTCTACCTTGAAAGAGTATTGGAACTCTTGCAACTCCATAATCCACTTTGAGATCCTAGTACTAAGATTCATTTGAGATGACACCCAAGGGAACAAATTTTCTGCAGTGAGAATTACAAAAGGTTTTGGTAGCAGGTAGGATCTAAACTTTCTCACCGCAAACATGAGAGAAAGCATCATGAGTTCTGCTTCTGTGTAGTCTCTCTCCAAAGCATTCATGACCCTACTAGCAAAGTAGATGGGTCGCATCCTTGTACTGTGGGGATCTTGTTGTAGCAACATAGCACCAATTGTTTCCCTTCCAACACTAGAGCTAACAAAGAATGTGTACTCCCAACAAGGAGGCATGAGTGTTGGTAGCTCTGACAAAATGACTTTAATGTTACAAAAATACTCTTCAAGCTCATAAGACCATGCAAATTCTACTTGTTGTGTCAACTTTTGCAAAGGGTGAAGTAACTCCAAGGCTAAGTGAATGAAGCGTGACATATACTTCACCTTTTGAATGAAAGAGATGACCTCCTTAAGACTCTTCGGTGATGGGAGCTCAATAAGAGCCTTTGCCTTTGAAGGATCCACCTCAATGCCTTTATAGGAAACCTTGTGACCGAGCAAGATCACTTCATCCTCACCTATGTGGCACTTGTCGGGGTTGAGTTGACCTCCCATGTCGTAGAGCTTCTTTAAACCTTCTTCTACCCTTTGTAGATGCAATGATTTTGAGCTATAAATGCAGAAATCATCAATGAACACCCTAATTGACTTTCCAAAGAATGCTTGAAACACCATGTTCATGAAACGTTGGAATGTTGCAGGAGCATTTGTCAGACCAAATGGCATGACTCTAAAAGCATAACAACCCCAAGGAGTGATAAAGGTTGTTTTCAATTGATCTTCCAATGCGATACCTATTTGAAAGTAGCCTGAGTAGCCATCACACACAGTGTACTTCTCATGACCAGCTACCTCATTTAGTATCTCATCCTGAAATGGGAGGGGAAAGTGATCTCTTTTTGTTGCCTCATTGAGTGGACGGTAATCCACACACACCCTCCACTTTCCGTTTTTCTTAGGAGTGACAACAACGGGAGAGACCCACTCTGAATTCTCCACTGGATAAATGAAACCTGCTGCTAGAAGCTTTCTTACCTCCTTGAGTAAAGCCTGCTCCTTGATGACTCCTAGCCTTCGTAGCTTCTGAGCCTTAGGTGTGGCCTTTGGCTTCAACTCAATTTTGTGTTGAACAGCATCTACTCCACGCACATCGGTGTAGTCTTTAGCAAAAAGCCTAGGAAATTTCCTTAGCACACATTTGAACTCCTCTCTTTCATCCTTTGTAAGTGTTGTTGATAGCATACCTTCCAGCATCCCTTCATCTTGAACACCTTCGTTCTCTTGAGGACCTACCTCCTCCAAGCCTTGACAAGAGGTCTCTTGGTTGCTTGGCTTAAACCTTACCCCCATGACTTCGATGGAAGACTCCTCTTCAGTAATGCTGCCGCTACTTTCTTCTTCTGAAGTGCTATCGGTCCAACCTTCTTCCGTCTCACTTTGAGATGATTCTTCATGGAGCTCCTCTTGGCGTTGCTCCTTCATGTCAAAGACAACCTTCTTATGATTGTCATTCCTGCAAATTAATGTCCCACTCTCCCAATCCTGCAAATCTCGCATTTTCATTAGCCATGGTCTTCCTAGGATAAATGGATAACCACTTCCCTTGGTCGACATAACATAAAAATCCACCGCTTTCTTAATGCCAAAGGCCTCTACAAAGACATTTTTACAAATGCCTACACACCTAGCCTTGCTATTGTTTGCCATCTTGACTTTGATTTCAGGTGTCTCATGGATGTGCATGCCTAGTCTTTGCATGAGTCCCTCTGTCATGATGCAAATTTGTGCACCCCCATCCACTAGACCTTTCCTAACCAATCTTCCTTTGATGTAACAGTCTGGCACCGGTGTAATGTCCTCATTCATTTCAGCTTGTGCAATTTTTACAACAGGCACACTCTCTTTTACCTTTCTCCTAGTGCTAACTGCCCTTGTTAAATCCCTCCTAGCTTGTGGACATAATGCAAGAAATTGAGGCCATGAAATATCAGGACCCTTACCTCTCATGTCTTCCAACAAGTTGTACGGAGCCATACCATGTCCAAGAGGGAAGTCTTGGAGGTTGATACGACGCCGAGTCCTCTTGGTTTCCTTGGTTTCCTTTGCCTTCTTGCCTTGTCCATGGTCACTCTGTGATGTGACTCCTTCTTTCTCTTTACCTTTTCCTCGGCCACACTTAATGCCATTGGCTTCCATGTCAACCTCATTTCAATTGGTCACCTCTACCACATGCACATTTGGATCTGGCAAAGGTGGAACTCCTTCTACCCCTTGTGGAGGTGGTCTTGGTCCATTTGGCCTTTGTAGAAGCCTTGGTTGTTGACCAGCTCCTTCTCCTGCATTCATCACTGGGTAAATCAAGTTAGGTCTCCTTGGCTCTCCACGGGGCCAAGGAAATTATACATCCCATGTCCAGACTCTCCGCAATTCCAACATTGCAAGACTCTCCTAGTTTGTGGCTCTCTCTCTTCTGACTTCTTTGCTTGTCCCTTTGGACCTACAGCTTGTGCAAGGTGAATTGACAGGCTGCTTAAAGATTCATTTAACTTCTCAATCACTTCAGTCGTTACCTCAGGAAGCTCCCTAGATGTTGATGCTTGTGACTTACCTTTGGGTCTAAGACCTTCTATTGGAACCTCTCCCCTTAAGGACTTGAGTTTCCTATACTTCTCAGCAGCCCTAGTTTTAGCTGCATCAAAAGTAGCAGGTGCACCCGCCTCAACTTTTACCTTAAGGTTAGGAAAGAGTCCGGCTATGAACCTCTCCTTCTTTAAAAATTCTGCACCATCACCAGGGTTAGCAACATTTCATATCCATAGAGCCCAAAGACGTAGAAACTCTTGCTTGTACAAGTAGTAGTCATCTAAGTCTTTTTGCTTATGAGAAACAATGTCTTGCCATAGTTTTTGAGTGTTTTGGGGATCAAAGAAGTATCTCTTAAAACAATTCAAAACTTCTGTGTAATTCCCCTTAACTTCCTCAGGCAAAGAGTCAAACCAAGTACTAGCATCTTTCCTAAGGACCACCTCAAACATTTCTACACGTTCTTGATCGGTTACTATCCTCTTGATACGGCAAGACATCTTGAAATTTGCTAAAAATAATTTTGCATCCTCTCCAGGCTCTCCAAAGAAAAGAGGATATCCAGACATTTGGCGTTGGCTCTCCATTATTATGAAAGATTACAACACGAGTTACAATAAGGGATACAATAGAGATTTAGAACCACTCACCTGCAAATAAAGAAGTAAGAAAATACCACTCTAGGTTTTCTTCTTCAGCTATCCAAGCTTCAATGAGATCTCGATTTGTTTGATCAAAACAAAAAGGTAGACTATTGATGAGCTCTAAGAAGGGTTGAAATTCTTCAAAGCTAAGGCGATAAACAGAAAGCTCTAGAACTTCATTTTCTGGATCCAAAAGAGCAACCACGTCCCAAGTGATAAATTGCACTTGCTCTACAATTCCCAACGCACAAGCGGTTTGTATAAAAACTAGATCTTCATGCTCGTCGAAGGCCGTGAGAAAGTAGCAATTGACTAGGAGCTCCTTTCCTTCGAGTTCCACACAGTCGGAGTGAGGCAACCTTCTCACAATTTCATAAAGAACATCCTCATCAAGTCCAATCAAGTTTGCAAGATTTAAAGACTCCACTTGTGCTACAAAATTCCTAGACAAAAACTCCTTAGGATTATGGTTAAATCATTCAAAAGCATAAAGAGATTTACAATGTCTCTATGAACAAAGTGTCATAGAAAGTAGAGAAGGATGAGAATTTATACAAATTTGCAATCTTCTCTATGCTCTCTTTATTAAGACAAGCTCTGAATAGCTCCCTATCTCCTTTGTTGAAAGCGAAAGGAAGACTATTAATAAGACGCAAATGAGGGAAAAATTCACCAAATGTGAGTCTATGAAGCATGAACTCTGGCCGCAAGTTTCCTGAAGAGTCTTCCTCAATGGTGAAATGCACTCGCCAAACGCTAAATTTCACTCTATTTACCAATCTTAGGGCACACACTAGTTGGATGAATGCGCGGTCTTCCTTAGTGCCCAACAACAAGAGGAAAATGGAATCCACGCGTAGGACCTTTCATCTTAACTTCACCACCCTCTTGTTATGAGGGAGACGCCTTACTACTTGCTCCTGCAACTCAATTGGTAATAGAACTAGATCTTTAAGGATTGAACTTTCATTGCACACACATTCCCTGTTAGAACAAATGACATTTTTTTGTTTCTTGTAACAACTTGGACAAAGAAAAAACAAACATACACACTATTTTGCCGGGCTGCACTTCATTTTAAAATAAAATGAACACATGTACATCAAAAGAAGTGTGGTAGTTGATGAGAGGTAGAATGACAGGGTTTGGTGATGCAAGAATTTCTCCTACTCTTTGGGCACCAAACATGAACACCATTCGTTGTTGAAAATGGATCTTTCTACTAATTGCAACGTTTATTCTAATGTGTGGAGTAAAATGAAAGGGAAAAACCTCTATTCCTGGGCCATTATCCATGGCCTATGCATGTCCTAATGCTTAAAATAACACAAAAAAATAGACGTCCAAGCTAATATCGTACCTAATGAGAGGCAAAATAAAAGGATTTACCGAAGTGTTTATCTCGGCTAACCTAAGAGGACCTAAAATCCTACGAATTACCCGTTGAAATTGCAACTTAGTACTAACAATTATGTGTATCTTTTGCCTTGCAATGGGAATGAAAGGATCATATAAACTCTCGTGATTCATGCAAACTACTTGACTATGCTAAAAGTTGATCCTACACAAAAACATACACGAGTTGTTTTCCTCCGTGGGGGCACCAATTTGAGGCGGTCTGGGGCAGGCAACAAGAAGAGTGGCCTCCAAGAACTCTTCTAGGCTCCCATGCTGCTCAATTGGGTTGGGGTTGGAAAAAACAACAAACACACACACAAACCCGCAACCTAACCCTACACAAATTTGGGGCACCACCTAGTTTTGGATGCGAACTAGGACGCGTAGAGAGAGAGAGAGAGAGAGAGAGAGAGAGAGAGAGAGAGAGAGAGAGAGAGAGAGAGAGATAGTGCTCGGGATGCTTTGAAACGTATCGGCAATGATCAAGCAAACACAACTATATATTTAAGAAAGAGAGAGAAAGGGGGAGGGGGTGCTTGTTGCATTAATACCTTCTTACAAATCTGTCATGACAAATCAAAGTGAGATTAGTATTTGTTCAACATAGCTTGTGTAAATTTCACCACAACACATCACAAGGAAAGCCACCCCAATCACTGTCTTAAGGCCAGGGGAGTCCTCTCCACCCTGTCGCCCTCTTACAGTATGTGGGATTTATGGCTAGATTGATGACAACACCAGAGACAAGCTATCAAGAACTTCACAAAAAACACCAAGACATACGCATCATTGTTGTCCATTACTTCACGTTGGAAGGGAGACAAAGTATCCAAGCTTAGTCCAAATCCACCCTCCTTGATTCAGCAAATGTTGGGCTTACACTAGTAGAAGAAATGATAGATTTCCTACTCTCAATTGAATGATCACTCTCTCTCTTACAATGGCATAGAGTTCCCTTGCTAATCCCCTATTACAACACATGCACATGCATAAGACAATGAGCTTCCACTCAAGAGCTCCTTCTAGAGAGGTTGAGCTTGGCTTCTCAAGCTATAGCATAGTGCTCTTGCTTATGGCTCCCCCCTTTTTGTGCTAGCTACACCCTCCTTTTATAGCAATTTTGAAGGCTAGGGTTACTCCTCTAACCATGGTTGGGTTAGATTTTCAGCAATTTATCTAATTTCTTTTGCTTGGAAATATCAAGAAGTTGGTGGGGAAAGAGAGAGGAGAGAAATGGAGGTGATAGGACTTTTCATAGTGGGTTAGTGTTAGTAGAGTTAGTATTAATTTACAAATGGAATTGGATATTTACAATGGGAGTATCCATGTAGGATACAAATAAGGAAGAAAAACTCTTAAGAGGTAAGAAAAGGTGGATTTCTTACAAGGTTGATGCTCCAAGTGTCTTGAGTAGGGCCAATTTTGACGCTTGTTGACGGTCCACTAGCTTTGACGGTACATTTTTTCTCCACTCTTGACCTTCCTTGAGAGACAAGGTAATTGAAGCTAAGTAATCAACCACCATGATGCTGTCTTTTAAGAGAAGAGGCTGAATTTTGTGGTTTTTTTTATAGATATGGGTAATTTGCAGGAGGAAAAATGAGACTAGGTGGTCAATTTTGGAATGGAATTGTGTGTGGGAGGTATGAGTTCACCATGGTTTCTCTTATTCTTCAAGGTTGAGGAGAAGGTGAGTAGGGTGCAGAGAGGAGTGGTGAGAGAGGTGGGGATGATGAGTGGAGAAGTGTGTGTGAAAGAGGAAAATGATAAAGTGGAAGAGAGAGTGTGGCTGCATAGCATGGGAAAAATGGGGTCCACTAATAAAATCATAGCTCACAGCTCGTAGCTCAAAAAAATATGAAAAAATTTGAGGCAAAAGTTCAGTCCACGAGCTACAACTTTTGCTTGTATCACCTTTTCAAATTCGGAGAGCAAGTGAACTTTAAAAATTCAGCAAAACCGATCGGTTTTTTCCACTGCACAAGGTCCTTGTGGGGTCCTTCTTTGGATGATTCTTTTGAATACCTCCAAGAGTGAGCCCTCCATAGTGCATGTATGCATGCCACCCATCCTTGACCTTATTTGGTAGGTCTATAATTGAAGATATTGTTGAGATCATGATATAAGTGAATAGTACAACTAAGAAAATCAAATATTGAGGGGTCTAAAAAATATGTAAATGTCAAATATAAATAATATAAGTGGAAAAAATATAAAGGGGTCAAAAGAAATCTCTCTCATTATGAGGCTACCATAAAAAGATAAATATTTTTGGTGTTCTAATTTTTTAGAAAAAAAACAAAATAGATGTAGGAAGGGAAAAATCACAATAGTGAAAAAATATACACATAAATAAAACTTGGTTTTTTGGATTTTTGTTGGGGTGGAGTTACACCAAATATAAGAGAGGCTTACATGAAAATATTTCTATATGGAATAAAGAGTATGAAAAATGGTAAGAAAAATTGTGGCAATGGTGAGGCAATGTACAGAGCATAAATAACACACACCTAGGTAAAAATATTTAAATAAATACCAAAATAATTATGAAAAAATCTTTTATTTAGGCCCTATATACAAAGAAATATTTACATACGCATGGGCCATAATATACTTATATTTTTTATTTTTTTTATTTTTATTTTGGCTCAACTAGCCCAATGACTAGCTAATTGAGGGTTTTTTATTTCAGTAAGGAGATATGGGAAAAGTCCCCTAACTCACACGCACCTATATACAGTGAAAGGGTGAGGGTAACCACAGTGTTTGAGTGATTTGATAGGGTGAGATAACTCACTATGGCAATTACAGAGAGCCAAAAAACGGCTATCAATAGTTCAGGATGACAGTGATGCGCAAGATATTAATATGTTGAGTAAAAAACTGATGTCTTTTATGGTGCACAGGAAACTCTATCTTTGCAGAGTTCTATGCCGGCTGAACTCCTTGTTAGTGGTAAAGTATCCCATACATGGATTCTTGATTCAGGTGCTTTGTTGCATGTCACACCTCATAGCCATTGGTTTACTACATACGAGGGTTTCTCTGTTACACTTGGTGACAGTTACTCTTGTGACATTGTTGGCAGTGATATTGCCATGGTTATGGAAAATGGGGTGAAGTTTATTAACCATAATGTGCTTCATGTTCTAGCCTTGACACACAATCTGATTTTGGTTGGATGGCTTGAGTTACAAAGTCACTTTTCATCAGCAGTCTTGGTGTTTGCGAAGGGTCACCTTATTATAGCCAATGGTTCTAAAGTTGGTTCACTTTATCCTCTTTATGTATCTGATAAAAACAATTTCTTTCTATAACTGAGCTACCAACCATTGCTTTGTGGCATAGCCAATTAGGACATATGTCACAGAAGGGAGTGGAGACGCTCTCTTGTTTGCGCTACTTACCATCTTTATCATTTTTTTATTTTCTCTTTTGTGAGCACTGTCAATATGGAAAGCAAACACAAACACATCGTACACATTCTTTTGACAAAGAAAGGAAACCCTTAGAGCTTGTACACAGTGATTTATGTGGGCCTATGCCTTCCAAATCCCATGGTGGTGCATCCTATTATCTTACATTCATTGACGATGCAACACGGCACATTTGGGTCTACGCCATGAAGTCTAAAGATGAGACATTTTCTTGCTTCAAGAAGTTCTTATCTAGTGTTGAAACTCAGTCTGAACATAAGTTGAAAGCATTGCGCTTAGACAATGGTGGAGAATATGTCTCCAAAGATTTTACAGACTTTTGTTCAAGTAAGGTAATTAAGCATGAGTTTACAAGTCCTTATACCCTTGCACAAAATAATGTTGCGGAACAAATAAATAGGACCATCCAAGAGCGGATTATGTCTATGCTATTACGGGCTAATTTACCGCAACAAGTGTTTTGGGCTGAAGCATTATACACAACCATGTACTTGATCAATAGATCACCACATGCTTCATTATAATTTTGTGTACTTTTGGAGTTATTGTCAAGACATAAATTGTCTTATGAAAAACTCCGCACATTTGGCTGTTAAGTTTATGCACATGTACCCAAGGAGTTGCGTTAAGCTAGATCCTAAGTCCAAAAAATGCATCTTCATTGGCTATGGTATAGATGGTCAATTTGGCTATTGTTTATGGGATCCGAAAAGTCGATCAGTGATCCGTAGCAGTGATGTTGTCTTTAATGAGACTAAGATGCATAGACAGCCAGTGAAAGAGGTTGTATTCCAAAATTGACGTTTTTTTATATATCACCTCCTATCCAGAAATATCTTGAGCCACTTACTACACAGGTTAGTACAAGTTCTGATCAGCCACGAAGATCTCAAAGAGTCTCACATTCGCCAAAATGTTTTGTTCCAGACATGGATTTTGTTTTCCTGACAGATAGTGGTGAGCCTTCTGACAAATAGTGGTGAGCCTTCTTGTTACAAGGAGGCTATGCTAGCCAATGATAAGATTCAGTGGAAACATTCTATGAAGAGGGATTTGTCCACTATTGCAAAGAACAAAACATGGGAACTTGTTCCGTTGCCAAAAGGTACGAAAGCATTGCCTTGTAAATGGGTTTACAAGAAGAAGATTGACAATTACAAAGCTCGTTTAGTGGCCAAAGGTTTCAAGCAAGAATATAGTGTCAATTTCCAGGAAATCGTTTCTCCAATGGTCAAGATGACCACACTAAGAATGTTGCTTGCTTTGGTTGCCAGTGTAGATATGGAGCTTGATCAAATGGATGTCATTATAGCTTTCTTACATGGTGATCTTGAGGAAGAGATTTATATGCAGCAACCTGAAGGGTGTGTGCTAAAGGGCAAGGAACATTTGGTATGTAAGCTTTTGAAAAGTCTCTATGGCTCGAAGCAATCATCCAAACAATGGTATCAAAATTTTGATGCATTTATGCGTTCCCTAGGCTATAAGTGTAGTAATGAGGATCCATGTCTTTACGTGAAAAGACAAACCAATGGACAGCTTACTATGCTTATCCTTTATGTCGATGACATGCTTATTGCTGGTCATTCCAAGAAGGACATTGTTGACTTGAAAACCAAGCTAATAAGTCAATTTGACATGAAATATTTAGTTGAATCCAATCACATTTTGGGTATGCACATTACTCGTCACCATAGGAAGAGATTGTTGTACCTTTTCTCAAAAAGAGTATGTGCACAAGGTTCTTGATCGTTTCAACATGCAGAAGGAGAAGGCTTTGAGTACTCCATTGCTTGCATATCTGAACCTTAGCAATTACGACTATACCAAATCTGCTGAGGAAAAAGCTACGATGGCTAAGGTTCCTTATGCTTCAGCTTGTGGTAGTCTCATGTATGCTATGGTGGCTACAAGACCTGACATTCCACATGCAGTGGGATTTGTCAGCAGATTTATGTCTAACCCTGGTAATAAGCACTGGGATGATGTCAAGTCGATTCTCAGATACTTGAGTGGCACTGCAGATAGACAGTTATGCTATGGTCATGGAGATTCATCCATTCAGGGATTTGTAGACAATGGTGATTATGCAGGCTGTGTTGACAGTCGTAAATCAACAACAGGTTGGATTTACACATTTGCTAGTTCTGTTATTTCTTGGAGATCCGTTCTTCAAGACTGTATATCCATTTCTACCACATAGGTAGAGTATGTTGCATTGAGTGAGGCATGCAAAGAAGCTATTTGGCTTGCTCGCCTAGTGAAAGATCTTGGATTGGAGCAGTGTACACCAGTTATTCATTGTGACATTCAAAGTGCTATTGCCTTGGAAAATCCAGTGTTTCATTCCAGAATGAAACACATTGATGTATATTATCACTTCAGTTGTGAATGCCTGGCAAAAATGAGCCTTGATTTAGTGAAGATTCCTACGTCAAAGAACACAGCGGATGCACTCACTAAAAGTCTCTTCACCCATCAGTTCTAGTACTGTCGTGAGTTGATGGGCATTGGGTGAAGCATGGTTCCCTTCCATTGTTATTGTCTCCCACATTGGCTATCAAGTGGGAGAATGTTAGGTTTAATGGCCATGTGTCCGACTGCCCATCAGTAAATAACTGCTACTAACCCTATAAGTGTACAGCTATACACTTGTGTGAGCCAGTACCACAAAGTAGAGTGTGTATTGTGCCTAAGTGCATAAGATAGAGAAGAAAGAAAGGAGGCATGTAGTGTGTGTCGGCTCTTCCCCTCCAACCTGTGTGTGTGGCTATGGTGGTGTGTGTGTGAGTGTGTGTGCATATTCATCTTCCTCTTCCGCTGTGCTCCCGACTCCTCTCCTTCACATGGTATCAACAAAGATAGATCACACAAAAGGTGGTTTGATAAAGAATGTCAAGATGCTCGAAAGTCCTTGATGCATCTATGGACAAAGACAACTATCAAAGTCATTTGCATACATACAAGGCATTGATTCAAAAGAAGAGAAGAAGATGGCAAGTAAAGCAACAACTTTTTCAAGTCCAAGAAAAGGCACGTGCATGTGGAATATTTTGGAGAAACTTGAGGGACAAGCAGGTTGAGTGCTCACATTTGAACTTGCTTCCCTCATACTTTCAACCATGACTTAGACCTACTCACTTTCCTCTCCCAACCACATTGTGCGCTCTCCATGTGATTCTCATCACCATGGTCTAGGAGCATTGAGAATCACTTATCAGCCCCATACAAAGTACCTCACATGCACCTTTGGTCCCATATGTCATATTTGACCTTTGAAGATGATAATGGAATCTCTCTCTCTCTCTCTCTCTCTCTCTCTCTCTCTCTCTCTCTCTCTCTCTCTCTCTCTCTTTCTTGATCTCCTTTTTCTCATGCTATGACCTCTCTCTCTCTCTCTCTCTCTCTCTCTCTCTCTCTCTCTCTCTCTCTCTCTCTCTCTCTCTCTCTCTATGTGTGTGTGTGTGTGTGTGTGTGTGTGTGTGTGTGTGTGTGTGTGTGTGTGTGTGTGTGTGTGTGTGTGTGTGTGTGTGTGTGTGTGGAGAATGGCAAATTGTATGCACCATGCCGGATGAGACCAAATGAAAGATTATTCTTGATAATAGTTGGATCTATTTGAGGGATTCAAAAAAAAAATATGTGAAGATTGTACTTTTAAGCAACAAAATATGCATCGCAAGGCACATGAGGAAAAAAATAAGAAAAACAAGGAGGTCTCTCACAAAAAAAAATGTATCCAAGGAGGAGGCAAGTCCGTCAAGCAAGGATATGCATCCTATGAGACCGAGTTACAATTGAAAATATACTTTTGCAATTGCAATGGATACACATAGAATGCGGGTATTGGCATTGATGAACTAACTAGAAAAGCCGATGTTGTGCTTCTTATTGAAACTTGGGAGCATGATACACAAAGGATTAACGGCTTGGAGGAGTACAATGTACATTCATTGATTTGGTCAAAGAATCTCAAGCAACGAAGAGGGCAAGGAAGGGTAGCATGTATGGTTAAGAATGGATTGGAACATTTTGTATCAATTGTGTAAGATGACAAGTACAAAGAATGTCAAGATGCTCAAAAGTCCTTGATAAAGCTTGATGCAAACTGGACAAAGACAACTATAAATTCATTTGCATACATACAACGCATTGCTTCAAAACAAGAAAAGGAGATGAAAAGTAAAGCAACAACTTTTTCAAGTTCAAGAAAAGGCACATGCATGTGGAAGATTTTGGAGAAACTTGAGGGGCAAGCGGGTTGAGAATTTTGGTAACTTGAGTGTTGTGAATATGTACACACATTGTAGGCAATTATATAAGCAAGCAAATGCTGAAAAAATGTCATTTTATGGTTCACTCCAATGTATGCCTTCTTTTTTTACTATTGAGGATGTATGTGGTGGGCTTGAAAAGTTGGCCACTTGCAAAGCGAGAGATCTTCAAGGTATCAAGCCGGAGATGATAAAATGGATGGGCGATTTTTACCCACAATGAGTGAATGTGTGATATGTTCAACCTTGCACTTCAACATGGTATGCCTGATGATTGGAGTACTAATTGGGTTAAGCCTTTGCATAAAGAAGGGGATGTAAAGAATGTAAACAGCTACCGGACTATAATGATTGGGTCTCTTATGGAAAAGTTGTGTGGGTGCATGATGGAGATGGAATTGAGTGATTGGGCTGAAGATAATGATAAGCGTGCAAAAGGACAAGCATGTTTTTGTCGATGCCATAGCACCATTGATCATCTTGTCACTCTTCATATTCTCATGGAGGAAAGTTGGTTGAAAGGCAATCGATAGTATTGTTGTTTTGTGGACTTTAAGAAAGCCGTTGATATGATTCCACGTAGAAATTTGTGGAGAAGGATGAAAGAACTACAAGGCCAAGTGATTTTATGCTTGCTCTTTCTCGAATCTATGAGAAGGTGATGTGTCAATTGCGCATGGGAAGAGGAATTTGAGAAATTTTTGTGATCACTATTGGGGTTATACAAGGATGTCCGTTGTCACCAACTCTCTTTGGTCTATGCATTGATCAATTGGAACAATGGTACTTGACTTTATGCAATAAGAAGGCATTAAAGAGGTCACTATTTGCCATGCGGTAATCATGCTTTTGTTGTATATGGATGATGTAGTGCTTCTAGCACACACTTTAGAAGATGCACAAAAGCTTATGGTTGTCCTTGAGAAATTTTGCTTTCATAGTGGGTTTATTGTGAATGAATCCAAAAAAAAGGTTATGCTTGTGAAAACCAAACATAAGGAGAATCCATGCATTGTGTACAACAATGACACTTGAAGTTTTTGAGAGCTTTAAGTACCTTGGCCTTGAGGTTCTGTCCAATCCCAAGTGGCATGAATGTGCTATGCATCATTTGGGAGTGGGAAATAGAGCATATTATGCATTTGAGAACATGTGTAATGCAGGAATCATCAAGTTTTGGGTTCTCAAGAAGTATCTTTTTGATGCATTGGTGACACCGGTTCTTCTTTATGGAGTTGAAGTCTGGAGAAAAAGCATCTCAAAATCTACTTGAAAAGAGTTTGAGAATGTCCAAAAGTGTTTTCTTACAAACTTTCTCCAAGTTAAGACACAAACACCATATATGCTCCTACTTCTTGAGTCGGGATCTCTTCCAATTGAGGTTATAATCATGGAAAGGGTTGTGGACTCCATGATAAAGATGCGTCAAAACCCCTCATATCGACTTCCTACAATTGCATGGGAAGCAAACAAAAAAATTTCAAAAGACGCATAAAAGCAAGATCATGAGCATGGGATGGATGCAAGACATAAAGAAGTGGTTTGGGGAGATGGGATGGAATGCATTACACTTGCTACATGATGCTTCAATTGACTCCCAAGTGAATGAAGCTTTTCTACAACACCAATGTATTGCGGCTTGGGAGAAATTCGGTGGGTCACACTCATACATTACATCACCCATATTGCCCCCACTACAAAATTATGTTCTTCATTGAAAGAGAAAACTGTACTCACATGTACATGCTTGAGCCTATCCCCTTGTCGACGATACGCACTATCACAGCCATTCGGCTTAGCTCCCATTTCCTTCGATGCAAGATAGGACGTTGGGACGATGGAGAAGAGTAAAATCAACTATGCACATTATGCTCATTGCAAGTTTGAGAGTCTGAGTACCACACACTACTAGAGTGCTCAGATTTTGGTAACATCCAAACTTGATTCTCTCACATTTTGAGCCATGACTTAGACCTACAGACTTTCCTCTCCCAGCCACAGTGTAGGCTCTCCATTGCAACTCTCATCACCATAATTTTGGAGCATTGAGAGACTCATCAACCATACACATACTACATCACATGTAACTTTGGTCCCATAGGTCATATTTGACCTCCGAGGACAATAATAAAATCTCTCTCTCTCTCTCTCTCTCTCTCTCTCTCTCTCTCTCTCTCTCTCTCTCTCTCTCTCTCTCTCTCTCTCTTGCAGCCGTTGTTTGACCTAGTAGACAATAGTTCACTCTTTTGATCATAGCTTCTTCATCCAAAGTCCGATTTGGGTGATCCATAGACTCAATTGAAGACCACGACTCCCTCTACACGATGATGTAGGGACAAAAATAAATTGATTTATGGAAGGAATTTTTTTAGCAGCAATTTTGAAGTGAACAGGTTCAGAAAAGTTTACTCTCATCTCTTATTTTACATACAATGTCTTCCGGCACTTCCAAGGGTTCTTCTTCTTCAAGAAGATCCACAACTAATGTGGAAAATGATCCAAAATCTCCTAAGTGTGGAGATAGCAACATAGCCACTTAACCACCGACATCAAAAACCATGGCATACTTGGTATTGTTGGAAGAGATCATAAACAAACAAGGTGAAGACTCACAAGCACTTGTAATGGAGAATGGCACTCTAAAGGTACTTGTGGTTGAGAATGAGAACCTCCAGAGGACACTTGAGATGCAAACAACATGTTTAATGCAACTTGAAGAGGAAGTCAAGGAATGTAAACGCTCTCTTGTGGACTTGAATGCTTTGAAGGAGCACATGAGCAAAGTAGAGCATGACCATGTATTGAAAGACAAGAAACATGACACCATGAGTTGGGATGAATGCAACGTATGAAAAAAGTATGCACAAAGAAGTCTTGGGTTGTTATATGTGGTAACAATGTGGTTACTAATTCCTCAGTCATGCAGGCTATGGCTCAAACAAAGAATGTTGAGAATGTGGATGTGGAGGAGTTGAAGGAACGGGAGCGACGTTCCAAGAACATTGTTATTCGTGGAATTCCCAAAGAGAAGTTAGAGACACCTCCTTCTCTTGCCATTGTTATCAAAAATTTCTTCAAAACCCACTTTGGTATGTTTGGAGTTATGGTCTATGGAGCACATAGATTGGGTAAGCAAGGAGCTCCTCGCTCGAGAGAACGGCCAATTGTATGCACCATGCCAGACAAGACCAAATGAAAGATTATCCTTGATAATAGTTAAATCTATTTGAGGGATACAAAATAATTTTTATGTGAAGATCACACTGTTAAGCAACAAAACATGTGTCGCAAGGCATATGAGGAAAAGAATAAGAAAAACAAGGAGATCTCTCACAAAGAAATTGTGCCCAAGGAGGAGGTTGGTTCCTCGAGCAAATAGGGATGTGCGATTTATGAGGCCAAGCTACAAGTGAAAATATGCTTTTGGAATTGTAATGGATACCCATGGAATGTGGGGATTGGCATTGATGAACTAACAAGCAAAGCCGATGTTGTACTCCTTGTTGAAACCTGGGAGCATCATACACAAAGGATTAATGTCTTGGAGGATTACAATGTACATTCATTGATGTGGTCAAATAAACTCAAGCAACAAAGAGGGCAAAGAGGGGTAGTATGTATGGTTAAGAAAGGATTGGAAGATTTTGTATCAATTGTGAAAGATGACAAGCAAACGTATGTATGGCTGAAAATTATGACACCAAAAAGAGCCCATTTTTGTAGCCAGTTGCTACATTCCTCATCATAATTGCCCCTTTATGCTTGCATGGATAGAGAGCAACCATTTTTTGATTTAGAAGAGGAAATTTCTTATTTCAAAGGCGAAGGTGATGCTATTGTATTTGGGGATATAAATGCTCGCACAAAAACATTACAGCATGATACTCAACAATTTGATATGACATACATTTCAAGGGAGTTGGTGGAAGTTCACTTGTATGATATTGTACTTCAATGGATGAAAAAGAGCCGAATAATTATGGAAAGTTACTTTAACATATGTGTAATAGCACGGGTATGCTCATTGCCAATGGTGTATCTTTGTAGAGAGGAATAAATGGATTAACATGTAGAAAACATAATGGGAATAGTGTAATTCACTATATGCTACTCTCCAAAGCCATCATGTATCGCATAAAGAGTTTTATATTTGGCCAATGGATCCTGGAATCAGACCAGTGGACCTTATGTATTCACCTTCCATGTTGAGAAGCAACTAAGCATGATAATCTCAACCAAAGGGAAGAGAAGTTATCAGTATGTATGGATTTCAAACGGGCACCAATGTATATTGAAATGTTAGGAAATAAGACGTAGCTAAATAGATTTTTGAGTAGATTACTTAATGGAGAGAGATAGATTTCACACACAAGAGATTATAGAGTAGAGAGAGAGAGAGAGTACACACGATATACGTGGTTCACCCAATGTGGGCTACGTCCACGGGAAAGCAGCCACTCAATGGCTTTAGCACTTCAAAAGAAGAAGTAGTTTACAAAGAGATTAAACCCTTGATAGAGCTCCCGCCTTGCTTCACTCTCACCACCTCACACTCACCTTGTTGCATCAACTTCACACTATGAAATGTGTGTAGAAATGGCCTCCTTTTATAGGCCAAAAGGGCTGCCCTCTCTTATGAGAGGCAGCCATGAGTAGCCGCCCTTGTGCGAATAAGTCCAAATCGGACCCTCCAATCCGCCCATGTGTGGCCGCCCTCGAGAAGACAAGTCCGCTTTTGAATTCGGCCACCGGCCACCGGTCATTGACTTCCGACCATCGGCCATCGGCCAACCGACCGGTTGTTTTCCGACCACTTTCGGGCCGCCGTCCGGCCATAATATTCCGACGAAAAGGAATATTCCTCTAAATTTGCGCCTTATTCTTGTCCGTGAAAATTTTGGTTTCCGGTGAGTGATTTTCCTTCACGCACGATGGATTCTCCTCATAATGGGGGCCTTACAAATGTGCGCTTTTACCACAGAAAATTACAAGGGTAAATCAGGCTCCATACTTAACAATCTCCCACTTGGAGACTGATCTCCAAACCAAACCTCTGACTTCTTTCCATTTTGGCTTCTTATCCTTGAATGCCGATTGAAGATGAGCAAAAACTCAACTTCTCCTTGTTGACCACCATTGTGAACATGTCTGCAGGATTTTCACTTGTATGCACCTTTCCTAGCTTTAGTTGTCCCTCTTCCAAAAGAGTGCGTATGAAGTGATATCTCACCTCAATGTGCTTTGTCCTTGAATGAAAGGCTGAGTTCTTCGCAAGATGGATAGTGCTTTGGCTATCACTGTAGAAGACACAATTGTCTTGTTTGAATCCAAGCTCTTCTAAGAATCTGTGAAGCCACAGAATTTCTTTGCTTGCCTCCGTCATTGCTACATACTGTGCTTCCGTGGTAGAAAGTGAAACCACTTTCTGCAGCGTTGAAGCCCAGCTTACTATTGTGCCTCCAACCGTGAACACATAGCCAGTAGTGCTCCTTCGAGTATCTTTGTCACCTGCCATATCTGCATCAGCATACCCTTCTAGAAAAATATCAGTTCCTCCAAAATACAAAGCATTTGTTGTTGTCCCTTTTAGATACCTAAGTATCCACTTTACATCTTGCCAATGCTCTTTACCTGGGTTGTCCATTAACCTACTCACAACTCCCACTGCATGTGCAATGTCTGGCCTTGTCCAGACCATAGCATACATTAGAGAACCTACCGCTGCAGCATATGGAACTTTACACATATAGGCTATCTCCTCTTGTGTCTTTGGACACATATCCTTCGTTAGTTTAAAATGACCAGCCAAAGGTGTAGAAACTGGTTTTGCATTTTGCATTGCAAACCTTCCTAGTACCTTCTTGATGTAATCTTCTTGAGATAGCTTTATTGTCTTCTTCGGCCTGTCCCTTGATATTTTCATACCAAGTATCCTCTTTGCAGCACCTAAATCTTTCATTGAAAAAGATTTGGACAGCTCCTCTTTTAGGTCTTTGATGTCCTGCATGTTAGCACTTGCAATCAACATGTCATCAACATACAACATTAGGATGATGAATTTCCCATCTCCCAAATTCTTTGTGTAGACGCAGTGATCCGAGTTGCATCTTGTGAATCCATGATCCAACATCCATCGATCAAACTTCAAGTACCATTGTCTTGATGCTTGCTTTAAACCATACCAGCTCTTCTTTAATCTGCAAACCATTTTCTCCTTACCTTTTACTTCATACCCCTTTGGTTGAAGCATGTAGATTTCCTCCTCTAAGTCACCGTGAGGGAATGCCGTATTTACATCCATTTGCTCGAGATTTAAATCATGAGCAGCCACAAGGCTTAAGACAAGCCTAATTGAGTTCATTTTTACAACAGGAGAAAATATTTCATTGAAGTCAATACCTTTCTTTTGAGAAAACCCTTTTACCACAAGCCTAGAGTTGTACCTTTTCTTCCCACCTTCTTCTTCCTTCAGCTTGTACACCCATTTGTTTTGAAGTACTCGGTTACCTTTAGGCAACTCAACCAACTCCCATGTTTGGTTTCGATGTCGTGAGTTCATCTCCACTTGCATGCTCTTCGTCCATTCTTCTTTGGATTCATGTTGCATAGCTTCTTCGTATGATTCCGGCTCTCCAAAATCTGAGATCAAGAGATGGTTGAAGGAAGGAACAAACCTTTCTGGAGGTCTACTTGCTCTTGTAGATCTTCGGGGAATAGATTGAGGCTCCTCATTTGGTTGACGTTGTTGCACTTTGTCACCGTTTGCAGTCCTTGAGTCTTCACCGTCCTCAAGCTCCATGTACTCATCACCTGTTTCTTTTGTTTGTTTTCTTTCCAAGTAATCTTTGTACATATTTTGTTCGTTAAAAATTACATCCCTACTCCTTAAGATTTTACCATCTATAGGATTCCATAGGCGATACCCAAAGTCTCCTTCTCCATAGCCAATGAAGAAACACTTTTTGGACTTTGCATCTAGCTTTGATCTTAGGCTTCTATCTATGTGCATGAAAGCCTCACACCCAAACACTTTGAGAAATGCATAATTCACCGGTTTAGTTGTCCATGCCTCTTCTGGAACTCCCCCATCCAATGCCGTTGATGGTGACATATTGATTAAGTACACAGACGTACTTACAGCTTCCGCCCAAAGCTCAAGCGGTAGGCCTGCATGTAGCCGCATGCTTCATGCTCTTTCCATGATTGTCCTGTTCATCCTTTCCGAAATCCCATTTTGTTGAGGTGTACTTGGGGTTGTCCTTTGCCTCTGAATGCCATTGCTAGCACAAAAGCTTTCAAAAGCTTGGCTGCAATATTCGCCTCCATTGTCGGATCTGAGGCATTTAACCTTGGTACCTGTTTCATTCTCCACAAAGGCTTTCCACCTTTGAAATATGGAAAATACATCGGATTTATTCTTCATGATATAAACCCATGTTTTTCTAGTCGCATCGTCTATGAATGTTACATAGTACAATGAGTCACCAAGTGATGGTGTACTTGCAGGACCCCAAACATCAGAATGAACCAACTCAAGTTTTTTATTTTTCTTTCATTTCCTAATTTTTGAAATTTTACCCTCTTTTGTTTACCATAAACACAATCTTCACAGAACTCTAAGTCCACTTCTTTCAAACCTAGTAGAAGCTTCTTTGTTTGAAGGATTTGAATTCCTTTGGCACTCATATGCCCAAGTCGGTAGTGCCACACCGCACTGTCAACTTTTGTAGTTGTTGCACAAGCTAAAGGTTGCGTGCTAACAGTACACAAGTAAAGTGTACCAACTTTTTCTCCCTTGGAAACCACCAAAGATCCCTTTGAGATCTTCCACCGTTTGTTTCCAAATGCAATGTTGTGACCTTCATCGTCCAATTGTCCTGTAGAGATCAATTTATTGCGAAGAGAAGGAACATGCCTAACATCTTTAAGCTTCCATTCATTTCCGTTTGCAGTTTTGACAGAAACTGTACCTTTGCCGACAATCTCACAAGCTTCATCATCTCCCAAGTATACATACCCTAAATTACCTTTGGTGTAGTGTTGGAAATGTTGCTTGTGTGGTGTCGCATGGAATGAAGCCCCGGAATCTACTATCCAGGAATTAGACACATTGTCTAATGAGAGAATTAGAGCATCTTGATCTACTTTACCTGCCACATTGGCCTCCGATGTCAGCTTGTTTTCTTGAGACTCAATCTCCTTCTTCTTCTTGGACCAGCAATCCTTCTTGACGTGGCCCTTCTTGCCGCAGTTCTAACATTCAAGAACTAACTTTGTGCGTGACTTGCTCCATCTTGAGCGATCACGACCCTTTTGGCTTTTGAACCTCTCCTTAGGCCTTCCTCTTGTTTCCACTGACAATGCAGCACTTGATGATTCTCCTGTGCTTCTCCTCCATATTTCCTCGCTTAGGAGAACACCCACAACATCATCAAACTTAAGAGTATTTGTACCAAAGACAGAATTACTTACAGCCATCACAAGGCTGTCCCAACTATCCGGTAGAGATGATAGTATAAGGAGAGCTCGCACTTCGTCATCGAAATTGATTTTCACTGATCGAAGTTGACTTATGTTTGTGTTAAAGTCATTTAGGTGTTCTGAAACTGAATCATTCTCTGCCATCTTTAGATTGAACAAGCGCTTCATAAGAAATACCTTATTGGATGCCGATGGTTTCTCGTAGAAGTCGTCAAGTGACTTCATCACGTCCTCCCAGGTCTTCATCTCCGAAACATTGAAGGCCACCGTTGACGCCAAGCTTAACTGGATTGTTCCCAGTGCCTTTCGATCAAGGACAATCCATGCTTCATCTGCCATTGTTGCGGGATTCTTCGCAAGACCGCCTAGTGGCAAATAGAGGTCCTTCTGGTAGAGATAGTCTTCAATCTGCATCTTCCAATGTTGGTAGTTTTTGTCGTTGAACTTCTCAATCTTGAGCTTCCCTTCCTCCGCCATAACTCCCACTCAATTTAAGGAATCCTTTCCTTAAGATAATTAGCTACGAGCAAACCTTGCTCTGATACCAGTTGTTAGGAAATAAGACGTAGCTAAATAGATTTTTGAGTAGATTACTTAATGGAGAGAGATAGATTTCACACACAAGAGATTATAGAGTAGAGAGAGAGAGAGAGAGAGAGAGAGAGAGTACACACGATATACGTGGTTCACCCAATAAGGGCTACATCCACGGGAAAGCAGCCACTCAATGGCTTTAGCACTTCAAAAGAAGAAGTAGTTTACAAAGGGATTAAACCCTTGATAGAGCTCCCACCTTGCTTCACTCTCACCACCTCACACTCACCTTGTTGCATCAACTTCACACTATGAAATGTGTGTAGAAATGGCCTCCTTTTATAGGCCAAAAGGGCTACCCTCTCTTATGAGAGGCAGCCATGTATAGCCGCCCTTGTGCGAATAAGTCCAAATCGGACCCTCCAATCCGCCCATGTGTGGCCGCCCTTGAGAAGACAAGCCCGCTTTTGAATTCGGCCACCGGCCATTGACTTCCGACCACCGGCCATCAGCCAACCGACCGGTTGTTTTTCGACCACTTTCCGGCCGCCGTCCGACCATAATATTCCGACGAAAAGGAATATTCCTCTAAAGTTGCCCCTGATTCTTGTCCGTGAAAATTTTGGTTTCCGGTGAGTGATTTTCCTTCACGCACGATGGCCTCTCCTCATAATGGGGGCCTTACAAATGTGCGCTTTTACCACAGAAAATTACAAGTGTAAATCAGGCTCCATACTTAACATGAAATAGTTGAGTAAAAGTTATGGATGACAAAGCTTCAATATGACACACCATTGAAAACTAAATGGGAATCTTTCAAGAAAGACATTTGTTCTTGTGCCAAAGATTTCTTTGCCATAAAGCATCTCCATGGTATCAACAAAGATAGATCACACAAAAGCTGGTTTAATAAAGAATGTCAAGATGTTGGAAAGTCCTTGATAAAGCTTGATGCAAATATGAACAAAGACAACTATCAAAGGTATTTGCATGCATACAACGCATTGATTCAAAAGAAGAGAAGAAGATAGGAAGTAAAGCAACAACTTTCTCAAGTTCAAGAAAAGGCACATGCATGTGGAAGATTTTGGAGAAACTAGAGGAGCAAGAGGGTTGAGAAATTTGGTAACTTGAGTCTTGTGGATATATACATACATTGTAGGCAATTATATGAGCAACCAAATGCTAAAAAAATGTTATTTTATGGTTCACTCCCATGTATGCCCTCTTGTTTAGTATTGAGGATGTATGCGATGGGCTTGAAAAGTTGGCCACTTGCAAAGCAAGAGATCTTCAAGGTATCAAGTTGGAGATGATCAAATGGACGGAAAATTTTACCCGTGAGTGGATGTGTGATATGTTCAACCTTGCACTTCAACATGGTATGCCTTATGATTGGAGTACTAGTTGGGTTAAGCCTTTGTATAAAGGATGGGATGTAAAGAATGTAAACAACTACCGGACTATAATGATTGGGTCTCTTATGGCAAAGTTGTTTGGGTGTATAATTGAAAATTGAGTCATAGTGCTGCAGAGAATGACAAGCGTGCAAAAGGACAAGTGGGTTTTTGATGATGCTATAGCACCATTGATCATCTTGTCACTCTTCGTGTTCTCATAAAGGAAAGCTAGGTGAAAGGCAAGCAATTGTATTGTTGCTTTGTGGACTCTAAGAAAGCCTTTGATATGATTCCACGTAACTATTTGTGGAGAAGGATGGAAGAACTCCAAGTGCCAAGTGAGTGATGCATTGGTGACACTGGTTCTTCTTTATGGAGTTGAAGTGTGGGACGGGGGCATCTCAAAGCCTACTTGGAAAGAGTTTGAGAATGTCCAAAAGCATTTTCTTACAAACTTTCTCCAAGTTAAGACACAAATACCATTTATGCTCCTACTTCTTGATTTGGTATCTCTTCCAATTGAGATTATGGGCATGGAAAGAGTTGTGGAGTACATGATAAAGATGCATCAAAACCCCTCATATCGACTTTCTACAATTGCATGGGAAGCAAGCAAAAATTTTCAAAAGACGCATAAAAGCAAGATCATGAGCACGGGATGAATGCAAGACATAAAGAAGTGGTTTGGGAGATGGGATGCATTACACTTGCTACATGATGCTCCAATTGACTCCCAAATGAATGAAACTTTTCTACAACGGTGGAGAATAGTCAAACCGATTGTGCACATTATGCTCACTGCAAGTTTGAGAGTTTGAGTACCACACACTACTAGAGTGCTCAGCTTTTGGTCACATCCAAACTTGCTTCTCTCACATTTTGAGCCATGACGTAGACCTACACACTTTCCTCTCCAAGCCACAGTGTGGGCTCTCCATTGCGACTCTCATCACCACAATTTTGGAGCATTGAGAGTCACTCATCGACCATACACATACTACATCACATGTAACTTTAGTCCCATAGGCCGTATTTTGACCTCCGAGGAAGATAATCAAATCTATATATCTATCTCTCTCTCTCTCTCTCTCAAGTGCGACAGAGTGAGTACCACACACTACTTGAGTGCTCAGCTTTTGACCACATTAGGTCCTCTTTTCTACATATATTAAGCCACGAGCTCTCCCTACATACCTTCCTCTCCCAACCACGATGTGGACTCTCTATTGTGACGCTCATTTTAACCAGTTTTGAGCATCGAGAGTCACTTATGACCTCCACTCACACCACGTGACATGTTCATTTGGTCCCATAGGTCATATTTGACCTCCGAGGACGATAATAGAACTATCTCTCTCTCTCTCTCTCTCTCTCTCTCTCTCTCTCTCTCTCTCTCTCTCTCTCTCTCTCTCTCTCTCACACACACACACACACACACACACACACGCACGCACGCACGGACATAGTGTTTGTAAAAAAAACAAGGTTTGATGTATTTTTAATCAGTTTTGTGAAGTTTTGCAAGTTTAAAAAATAATCACAATTATTTTTTACAGTACCATTTTCCAACTTTTTTGCACCTATTTGTCCAAAGTGTGTTTACCATGCTTCTATCACTCTAATCAATCATATAGTATGTGAAATGACCATACCTAGAACCCCCTTTGTCTTCTAGAGCACCAAGTCTGCACCTTAGCCAAAATTTGCCCCAACTCCACAAAAAAATATTCAAAATTTCCAAGGGACACCCCAAGGACACCTACAACATGTTGGTTAAGCAAGATGTTGACCAAAATGTCCAAAAATCCCAAAAGAAAATAATTGTGATAATTTTCTAAGTGGCCCAAATTTGTCCAATTGCCAATCTTTGGCTTATACATAGTTAAAACACATCATGATGATTAAATTTGAGCTCATTCAAGTGCACCCCAAGTTATCATCATTTCTTGTTCGGCAGCACTTTCAACCCAAAAATCTAACTCTTCCCACACTCTAAAGATTCCAACACATCCAAAATTCACCCAAGTCTTGTAACACATGTTCATGACCCACTCCACATCAAGTCCCAAGTGTCCAGAATCCATATTAAAAAAACCACAATTATTTTCTAAGTTTGGAGAATTGCCCCAAATTTGGTTCTAAGTGTTGGATATGGTTCTTGCATGCCTGTGTGAGCTCCTAAGTGTTGGTACACCTCACCAAGTTCACCACAAAGAGAAAAGGACGCTTCAAAGCACCATTGCGTACTTTTGACACCAAACACTCTAATAGTTGTTATCTTGTCCACTCTAACAGGTTCTATGCAGTCCACGAGGATGGACAAGAAAAGAAAAATGATTAAGGAAAAGCGATAAGACTTGCCTCCTTACACTCTAGAAGAGAGCTCCCTAAAGGCGACCAAGAAATCCTATATCTCTGAGACACAGGAAGAGGTACACAATGTGGCACTCTATGTAGGGAAGTACAGAAGTAAAGATGGAGTCGGAGTTGAGCTACAAATGATGCCAAAAGAGATATATGATGTAGTCACGGACCCTGCACATGAGAACCTCACAGACATTTGGGCCTACTACCTACTATGAGATGGAGCCCTGTGGAATTGATCTCCAAAGATCATATGAGTTGCTAAACACCATCCAAGAAGACGGCTTTGCCACCTTGACAAATTCAGCAGGGGAGCAGGTGGAAGTCACTATCACCAAGGACATCATGGCAGAAGCCTTAAATATGCCACAAGAGGGGACATCAATGCGATCCAAAGATAGGAAAGTGATCGGCACTTTCACAAAGTCTACAACCATAGCAACCTTCTCAGATTTAGTGCATAGGCCTGTAGAAAACCCCACAAGGTTATAAATCAACATTTCCATTTTATGGCCAAGAAACCACCATGCTACACAACGCCCAATCATGCAGTAGCGACAACTTTCTCCCAAGCTCTAAAGGTGGCTAGACTTATGCCCATAGATCATGCACAATACATGCTGACTAATCTGAAGAGCACCAAGAAGGAAGGTAGAGCGACATACGTTGGCTCTCCAAAAACCCTACTCGGATATCCTATCAAGCTATCAGAATGGAAGATAATCTATTGCTTGCACCTGATTAGAACACATGGCTTATATCAAAGTCCCAGCAAGAGCTAAAAGAAGAGGAGCCAAGGGAACCGCCTAAAACCCAAGGCAAGAGGCAAAGATAGCCACTAGAAGAAGAAGACTCAAATGATGAGGAACGTGAAGCACGCCTAGAGCAGCGTGTCCGCAGAGTTTCCCTTGCAACACACCAGTAGGATCCAGCTCAGAGAGTAGCAAGACATGAAAGATAAAAAGAAGTATACGAGAGATCTCGCACATCCAAAGGCCAAGAGAAAGAAATTTGGATTCCTATGGAGATAGCTAGGCCAAGATCAAAGCGGACAATGGATCCTCCATTGTTTGATCCTATAGAACAGATGGACCGATTGTTCGAGGCCAAAGAAGCAGCAAGGATTGCCTTGGCAAATCAAGAGGCTGAAAAAGAGGTCCCCATTGAAATCCAAGTGCAGGAACAACACGAGTCAAGGCCACCATCCCCTCATGTTCCTTCTCCACCAAAGTCACTAAGTCCCATAGCGCACCAAGACCCTCAGAAGCCACATAGCAACACATTTCCAAACAAACACAAGAAGCGGAAGTGGAAAAGAAAGCTTCACAAGAGCTCAACACACAGGATGTAGAAAAAAGAAAGGATACAACTCTCGCCGCAGCACAAAATGTGATAAATTAGCTTGTACAAGAGACATTACAACTAATCAAGGATCCTCCCCAGGAGTTGACACACATATTCAAAGACACCTAGATTTTAGAAACTTCAAAGGCTGTGGATGTACTAAAAGTGCAAGAAGTCAATGAAGTAGCCAAAGTCACTAAGGTAGCCAAAGTCAACCAAATTCCTGAAGTAGACACTTGTAAGGTGATCTAGAACCCAAAAGAAACAACAAGTGTGGATATGATGGTTGCACAGGAAATGAACATCACTGGAATGATAAGAGATGAAGCTGCTAACAAAACTAATCAAGTGCTAACACTAACGCAGCAAGTCACTCAGTTGGATTTGGAGTTGCAGTCATCTCACCGCAAAATAGAGGAGTTAAAGTTAGAACTCATGGCAAAGACTTCTTACCTGGAAAGTCTACAAACAAAAATTTCTCAACTCAAGCAAGACGGGGAAAGCAAGAAAGTTCTCTACACAAAGCAACAAGAGGAAGTGGCTTAGCTCACCCAACTCCTGATCAACACTACAAGTGCCTATGAGGAGCAAGAAAGAAAGTTGCAAGCTGTGACCACATTCCTCAGAAACACAAGCCAATCACTACAAAAAGCACAAGTGCAGTTAAATGTGGTCACAAATTCATTAGACTACTCTGACGCCAAAATAGCCTCCCATGCTACACTGTTGCGACAAATTAGAACAAATTCGTCAATGGCCACACTAAAAGGTCATGATGAAGTGTACAAGGCTTTGGAAAAGAAGAATGAAGAGATCACATTAGAGCTAAAATTGGAGCGAAAGTAGAAAAGGGATTGAACACTTATCCATATGCAAAAGGAAGAGTCCCTCCTTAAAGAGATCAAAGAGTTAAAGGAAGAAAATTAGCAAGTAAGGGATCAGCCGACAGAAGAAATCCATATTGAGGCAGGTCCTTCAACCCAGCCGAATCATGAAAACCCGGAGATCACCTTTGCTGAGATGACTATGGAGTCGCCACAAGTGGACATTTGAGACTTTCCACTTAGTCCCAAGACCATTGATGAGGAAGTGTTGCTACCAGTAGCACAAGGGAAAGAAGAATGGCTGAAGGTTTAGATTCTTCACAAGAATGACGCACAATGGAAAGAGGCGATGGAATGGGAGCAAAGACTGTTGCATTCAGTAAATGTAACTCAGCTCCAACCTCAGCAACTCAACATGCAATGGCACCAGCCTACCCTTCCATTTCCATTGATCAAAGTAGAGCTGCTGCAAATCAAAGAGAAGTTAATCAAAGAACAAGAAAGCTAGGACACAACAGATATACATCCAAAGTGGCAACAAAATTAGTTGAGGAAGCATGAAAGATATCTCATCCTCTTTATCAGACCTCCACTTTCATTGCAAAAAGATCCCACTTTTTGTCTTGTGCCACGAATTCAAAGTTGGAAAGATCATGAGGCAATACAAAATACAAAACCAACATAGCTAAATTACCCACGACTACCACCATGGCAAGCGGCACCGCCCAGCAAAGAATACATGGTGAAAGCACTCTCAGGAGCCATTACTTCTTCAAAAGTATTGCAGATCTCTCATGTGCAATGTTGGTAAAGATCTGCAAAACCTTACTCACATGTATTCAGGCATTTAATGAGCCGCAGTAGACGGACACGCCATGGCTTTCGTTTCTTCGAGGCAATCAGGGCCTTTGCTACGACTTAAGCGAAAGTACTTTTTGGATTTTATGCTAGGTGTATGTTCTTACCATCATATCACATGTTGGTATTCAAAGAGGCATTCTATACAGGGTTTTTCACATGGAAGAACAAGATATTTTCTACCATTTTACACAACCTGTCGGCCAAGTTTGTGGGATCCTCCACCATAGACCTCCACAACAAAGTCACCACGCAATTCATGCCCAGATAAAGAGCAACGTAACCAGTATTAGAAAGCACTAGCAACCCTGGAAGAAAGGTCGTCTAAACGACAACTCGAGCACTATTTTGTACCACTTTGAGTGTGCGACGGATGAGATGACACATGCAAGGAGGGGGGAAAGTGTTAGCTTTAAGCTAACACAGCTCAAAAACACTTTTGTACTAGCATTTTTTATGAGCCCTACTTTGTAAAACATCATTTTTTGTATTATCTGGAAGCCTATTTTGGCTACAAATAGTGAATTACTTTGTGAATTGGATCCGAGGCTATATGCTTCCAAGCTGTACCCAATTTATTCTATCTTTAGGGCTCATATGAGTTAGTTCTGACCTAAAAACCTTGACTAAGGTATAAAAGCCACTTTTGTAAAGGTTTTTCTCAAGTTTTTGGATAATGTAAACAGTGCGCATTGTTATACTGCTCTCTCTACTATCTCTCTGGAGCTCTATCTCCCTATTGGATTATGCATTTGGTTAGTTGTCTATCCCATTACGATCCTAGGTGAAAGCTCTATGCGACAAGGTAAGCCATTGTGGTAGTTTTGTTGTATTTGTTGTCGCCAACCCACCTCTTGATTTAGTTCATAACAAAAGATTTAAGCACCTAAACTGAAAATTACTTATAGGAGAGGTGTTAGGGCATCAATGCTAAGCTATCCGTCACATTCTAAACCAAAAATGACTAGGTGAAAAATGCACTATTGTAAATAATCGTGATTTTTGCAAGATAGCCAAAGTGAGAGTTAAGGTCCTAGTTTAGTGTATTTAGGTATTGACTACTTGTCCTATCAGTTTGGTAAGGATTGGAAGTGGTAAGTCCAAGAATCTAGCACATTTAGCTCGCCGAATAGCGACTAGCTTTTGATAATGACGTCTATTTGAGTGTAGCTTCTAAACAAGACAGATAGATTTGTTTTTCAGGGGATCGACACTCTCTTGTAGCTTACATGCACTAGTCCAGTCTGCTTCATCCCATGGATTGACAACGTGCCACCCACAACCATGGCGAACATAAGACTGCCAACTACCAAAGGATACGGCACCTTTGTCATCTCTACCTTTTCAGCATCCGATTTGGGATAATCATGCTTGCTAATTTTTTTGTATGCTTCCCACTAGGGTACTCAATGCTTTCCCCCCTTGCATATTAAAACGTTGCAAGGCCTTGTGAATATACTCTTTCTGTGAAAGTTCAAGTATACCACGTTTGCAATCTCTCTTGATACGCATACCAAGAAAATGGTGTGCATCACCCAAATATTTCATAGGAAACTGCTTGCTTAAGGCATCCTTGAGAAGTGTGTCTCATCCTTTGACTTCCCAGCTATGAGCATATCATCTAGGTACAAAATTAGAATGATCAGGGAACCATCGTTCAACCTCTTTGTGTACAAGCAGTGGTCCTCTTGGCTCCGTACATAACTTGAGACTGAATGTACTTATCAAACTTGATGTACCATTGTCGTGAGCCTTGCTTTAATCCATACAAAGCTTTCTTGAGTCTACATACTAAATCTGCCCGTGTTGGCTTCTCGTGCTTTATCGCAAAACCTTCTAGTTGTTTCATGTAGACATCCTCTTCAAGATCCCCATGAAGAAACTTTGTCTTCACATCCATTTGAACCAATTCCATGTCCTTCATGGCTAGTAGAACAAGCATAAGATGCAATATAGTAATCTTGACCACCAGAGAAAAGATTTCATCAAAATCCACGCCTTTTGTTTTCTTGAACCCTTTAGCAACCAATCTAGAATTATACTTAGGCTTGGGATCATATGTGATATACTTCTTCTTGTACACCCATTTGTATGGCAATGCCTATTTACCCACATGTAACTCTGTCAATTCCCAAGTTTTATTTGCTAAGATCAAGTTATACTCAGATTGCATAGCCTCCTCCCACTTCATGCTATCATCCATTTAAATGGCCTCTTTGTAGCAAGTGGGTTCACCGCAATCAGTGACTAGCAAGTAGTCTAATCCTGGCTCAAAACACTCAGGTGCACGAGATATATGAGTAGATATCCAAAGTGCCTGACTGTTGGATTTCCCTCTCTCTGGAGTAGCATGTGTTCGTGTACTAGTGAAAGGTGCATCACTAGCATGTCCAACATTCTGTGTAACTGACGTCGGTGAGGAAACATCCTCAAACCGTACTCTGTGATCAATGTCTTTCATTGGATTTCTAGGCATCTTAGACTCGTTGAATATCACCTGTGAGCTACATATAACCTTCTTACAATTTTGGGCGCCAGAGACAATATCCCGTCTCTCTGTCTACACCATATCCAATGAAGATGCACTTGTGTGATTTGGGGTCTAGCTTTTGTCTAAGCGCTTTTGGCACATGTGAGAATGCCTCACACCCAAATACATGTAACTTTTCATAATTTGACTCTTTGCCCATCCACATCTCCTAGAAAACTATGTACTTTAGTGGTGTACTAGGTGACCAATTGATCAACAAGTAAGCAGCCATAGTAACAACTTCTCCCCAAAATTCTTGAGGTAAGTTGGCCGTAGATAGCATAGAAGTGACCCATTCCTCAATGGTTATATTCATTCTCTCAACCACACCGTTTTGTGTGGGTGTGTAAGGCATGGTAGATTGTCTTCTAATGCCTCTTTTATTGCAGAAGTCCTTGAACTCGGAGGAGATGTACTCGCCTCCATTGTCACTGCACAAAGCTTTAAGCTTTCTACCCGACTGGTTCTCTACCAATGCTAAGAACTTTTGAAAGACACTAAATACGTCACTCTTCTACTTCAAGAGATAAACCCACACCTTTCTAGTAGACTTTTCTATGAATGTTAGGAAGTATGATGCTCCCCTTAGAGACTTGACTGGCATAGGTTCGCACAAGATCCTATGAACGAGATTTAGAGAACTCCGTAACTCCTTGTCCAAAGGTGCTGATGTCAACCGAGTCTGTTTGGCATAGATGCAATGCTCACATAAAAAGAAGTTAGAGTAATCTAACACGGGGATATAACCAAAATGTTGTAAGAATTTCATTCCCTTTTGACTCATATGTCCTAGCCAGCCATGCCACAACTCTGTAGATGACAGCTCATCTACAAAAATAGAATTCTCTTTCAAAGAAGAGACATAAAGTGAGTACAATGAGCTAGACTTTTGGCCTTTAAGCATGACCAAATTTCCGTTCTTGATAATCGAAGAACCATGAGCAAATATGATAAAATGACCCAAGTCATCCATTTGTCCAACTGACATCAAACTCTTTGTCGATATGGGTACATGTCTGACATTATACAGCATAAACTCAATGCCATTATGCAAAGAAAACTTGATGCTGCACACACCACATAAATCAAGCTCATAAGAATTGCCTAGCTTCACCGTGCCATGTGTGGTAGTGTATGTAGAAAACCACTCCTTGTGAGGAGTCAAATGAAAGCTAGCACCTGAGTCCACAATCCAATTCTATGCATAACACTCGGCATGAGCTAACAATTCATCAGGACTCAAATCTGATGTGAAATCAATACATGATTTGGCATGTCAAAAAATGTCTCAATGGTTGGATACTCAACCACATTGATCTCTTCAATTTTCATGTTGCTTTTAGTTTTGTCATGCTTCTCTTTCTCTTTGTCCTTATCATGCTGCATTGTGTGGCAATCTTTCTTCAAGAGTCCCTTTTTATGGCAATAGTAACACTCAACATTGCACATGTCTTTGCCGCAACTCTTGCTATGACCTTGCCTGCAATCTTGAGAATGATCGCGGCTACGAACACACTGCCTTTGCTTGTCACGATTGCCACTAGCCACATACCCATCACCATGTAAGTTGCATCAAGATATTGAGGTCAAATCTCCTCAGTGAGCAACGCAGCAGCAACATCATTGAAAGTCAACTATCAAAGTCATTTGCATACATACAAGGCATTGATTCAAAAGAAGAGAAGAAGATGGGAAGTAAAGCAACAACTTTTCCAAGAAAGGCACGTGTATGCGAAAGATTTTGGAGAAACTTGAGGGGCAAGCAGGTTGAGAATTTGGTAACTTGAGTCTTGTGATTATGCACACACATTGTAGGCAATTATATGAGCAAGCAAATGCTGAAAAAATTCCATTTTATGGTTCACTCCCATGTATGCCCTCTTTTTTTATTATTGAGGATGTATGTGGTGGGCTTGAATAGTTGGCCACTGGCAAAGAGGGAGATATTCAAGGTATCAAGCCAGAGATAATCAAATGGACAGGAGATTTTATCCAAGAGTGGACGTGTGATATGTTCAACCTTGCACTTCAACATGGTATGCCTTACGATTGGAGTACTAACTAAGTCAAGCCTTTGCATAAAGGAGGAGATGTAAAGAATGTAAACAACTACCCAACTATAATGATTTGGTCTCTTATGGAAAAGTGGTTTCGGTGCATAATGGAGACAAGATTGAGTGATTGGGCTGAAGAGAATGACAAGCGTGCAAAAGGACAAGCGGATATTTGTCAATTCCATAGCACCATTGATCATCTTGTCACTCTTCATGTTCTCATGGAGGAAAATCGGTTGAAAGGAAAGCAATAATATTGTTGTTTTGTGGGCTTTTAGAAAGCCTTTGATATGATTCCACGTAACAATTTGTGGAGAAGGATGGAAGAATTCCAAGTGCCAAGTGAGTTTATGCTTGCGGTTTCTCGAATCTATGAGAAGGTGATGTGTCAATTGTGCATGGGAAGAGGAATTTCAGAAATTTTTGTAAGCACTATTGGGGTTAAACAAGGATGTCCGTTGTCACCAACTCTCTTTGGTCTATGCATCAATCAATTGGAAGAAATGGTACTTGACTTTATGCAAGAAGAAGGCATTGAAGAGGTCACTATTTGCAATGCAGTGATCATGCTTTTGTTGTATGCGGATGATGTAGTGCTTCTACCACACACTTTAGAAGATACACAAAAGCTTATGGTTGTCCTTGAGAACTTTTGCTTGCATAGTGGACTGATTGTGAATGAATCCGAAACAAAGGTTATGCTTGTGAAAACCAACTATAAGGAGAAGCCATGCATTGTGTACAAAAATGAGACACTTGAAGTTGTTGAGAGCTTTAAGTACCCTGGCCTTGAGGTTCCGTCCAATACAAGTGGCATGAATGTGCTATGCGTCGTTTGAAAGTGGGAAAGAGAGCATATTATGCATTTGAGAACAGTGTAATGCGGGAAACATCAAGTGTTGGGTTCTCAAGAAGTATCTTTTTGATGCATTGGTGACACCGGTTCTTCTTTATGGAGTTGAAGTGTGGGACAGGAGCATCTCGAAGTCTACTTGAAAAGAGTTTGAGAATGTCCAAAAGTGTTTTCTTACAAACTTTCTCCAAGTTAAGACACAAACACCATATATGCTCCTACTTCTTGAGTCGGGATCTCTTCCAATTGAGGTTATGGGCATGGAAAGGGTTGTGGAGTTCATGATAATGATGCATCAAAACCTCTCACATTGACTTCCTACAATTGCATGGAAAGCAAGAAAAAAAGTTCAAAAGACGCATAAAAGCATGATCTTGAGCATGAGATGGATGCAAGACATAAAGAAGTGGTTTGGGAGATGGGATGAATTACACTTGCTACATGATGCTTCAATTAACTCCCAAGGGAATAAAGCTTTTCTACAACATCAATGTATCACGTCTTCGGAGAAATCCGGTGGGTCACGCTTCATACATTACACCACCCATATTGCCCCCAACTACAAAACCATGTTCTTCACTGAAAGAGGAAACCGTACTCACACTTACGTACTCGAGTCTATCCCCTTGTCAACAATATGCACTATCGCAGCCATTCGGCGTAGCTCCCATTCCATTTAATGCGAGATAGGGCGTTGGGATAATGGAGAAGAGTCAAACCAATTGGGCACATTATTCTCACTGCAAGTTTGAGAGTCTGAGTACCACACACTACTAGAGTGCATCTTTTGGTCACATCCAAACTTGCTTCTCTCACATTTTCAGCCATGGCTTAGACCTACACACTTTCCTCTCAACCACAATGTGGGCTCTTCATTGTGACTCTCATTACCACAATTTTTGAGCATCAAGAGTCACTCATCAGCCATACATATACTACATCACATGTAACTTTGGTTTCATAGGTCATATTTGATCTCTGAGGACGATAATAAAATCTATCTATGTCCCATTCCCTTAATGTGAGACATGGCGTTGGGGCAATGGAGAAGAGTCAAATTGACTGTGCACATTATGCTCACTGCAAGTTCGAGAGTGTGAGTACCATACACTACTAGGTGCTCAGCTTTTGGTCACATCTGAACTTGCTTCTCTCACATTTTCAGCCATGACTTAGACCTACACACTTTCCTCTCCCAGCATGTGGGCTCTCCATTGTGACTCTCATCACCACAATTTGGAGCATCGAGAGTCACTCATCAGGCATACAAATGCTACATCACACGTAACTTGGTTCCCATAGGTTATATTTGACCTCCAAGAACGATAATAAAATCTATCTATCTATCTATCTATCTCTCACTCTCTTTCATAACTTGTTCAGGATATAGCTGTGTAGCGTGATGGTGCATTTTCACGTTTCTTTAAAACCTCCTGTGTGCCATTTGGACAAATTGGCCATAATGCAACTATACTATCATTTGCACACAACTTAAAAAAAGTGTTGCTCTAGGACGACTTGATGGAACAGAATTTATTGTGACAGACATGACTGCCAATGAGGTAATTGGATTTCTTCAAGGAGCACTACAACACTTTGAAATAGAGGTAAATGGTAACAAAATTCATATCCTCTTTCCAACTCACAAAAGTCACATGCACAAGTTTAGATGGATTTTTGATACATCTAACTATATCATCGTGCAAGCTACACATCTTTCTTGAATCTCTTTCTGCAAGATTTTCAGCACCATCTGTGAAGAAAAATTCTTAACGGTCAAAAGCTTTACTGGCCGGGAGCTATCACAAACACTAACACTATCATTCAGCTCTTGAACCTCTAACAACTTGGTGTAGGGGTGGGTCACCACTTGGTAGTGCCCCTCCCTCACCAAGTGGTTGACCCTCCCTAGGACAGGGTGGCTCTCTCTCTCTCTCTCTCTCTCTCTCTCTCTCTCTCTCTCTCTCTCTCTCTCTCTCATTAGGTTTCAAGCCCCGTGACAGGCGAGCCCCCCCCACTTACAATTGTTTGGTTATAATGACAATAAGGAGATAGAGAGTTTTCCACTCTCTAGAGCTCCACCCACAAGACTATGTCTGCTCCATCCCCTTCCCCTCCTCTCCATCCCTTCCCTTGCACTCCATAGCCACCATCTACAAGTGGTATCAAAGCCCAGGAGCATGTCTTTGAGCCCCGGCTATCCGGTGTGTGAAGCGACCCCGAGCAAGGGAAGCTTGAGAGCTTTTGGCAAACTTTGCAAAGTCAGACAAAAGGAGAAAATCAACAATGAGGAGGGTTTGAAGGTTCTGCAGCAAATCAGGCACCAAGCATATCGAGCAAGGCATCCTTGGAATCTTTGGATGCTTGGAAAGTTGTGCACAACAAAAAATCGCAGAGTTTGAAATTGGGACAAAGCAAAGGAAAGCATTCAAAGGCAAGGGAAATGGGCTGCGAGTAGGAAATTGAGCTTGAAGCTCAGTAGTCGATGAGCAAGAGGTGAGAATGGAAGTCAGTCAAGCAAGCTTGGGGTGTAGAATCGGAATTTGGAGCACCTACAGTGGAATCTTGTGAGAGGATTGGAATCCTTGGGAGCTCTGTAGAGCTTGAGAAGGGAAAATCTAGCAAACCTCGAAATAAATTGGAAGCTCAAAGCCTGCAAGCTTGCAAGGGAATCAAAAGAAACATAGGCATCAAGGCCGGGAGCAATCGGGTGCAGCAATAGGAGAACTGAGAGCACCGAGCAATGTCGGCATCTTGAGAGCGAGTTGGCAACACTGCAGCAAGACCTGAGCGTGCACACACACACACACACACACATGCACGCATGCACACACACAGTGTTACTTAATTGGTTCCTAACTTATTTGCTTCTTTTTTAGAAAAAAGCTTCAAAATGTTTGAACCTCCACTATGGGACTTGACCCTTCATAAATACTAGAGTCCTGATAAGGCGTTGGTATTTTTTGGCTAAATGGTTTACACACACTCCTATTGTACCACCTCACTTGAGGGTGTTCCTGAGCTTACTTGCCTCCTAGGACTTTGTAAAAACCACCGCCTATGGGCACTACCACGGGTTATAGCCCTTCCCAATATTTGAGTGTCTTTACCTCGGGTGAAACCCTGCCATTGATAGACCGCTTTTGGCGTGTACAAAGTAGCATTTATATGCATGGTCATATGTACAAAAATATGTAAATACATGCATTTGGGAGCTTTGCAAAGTGGTTTCAAGTTCGAAAAAAGATGCAACGTGTACACATTGTGAATAGGCAGGTTCTCATGCTAGCAGCCCGGATAGGGTATCGGGGCCTTGGATATGGTTCTAAGTGGATTATTTTGGCTCTAGAGAATGTGTTTGAGATTTCTAGAACGTAAATAATGCAAGAGACAAGTATGGGTACTCTCATCCCACCCGAGAAGTTTGGGACATGCAGTAACTGTCTATTTACGGTGCCTGATCTGTGGTGATGCATGCACCGCCCTAGATGTGGTCAAAAATGGAATGTGGGGATGTGGAATAGTGATTTGGGTATCAAGGATCAAGAGCAAAAAAAATGGTGAATTTTGGAGTCCGTTTGAGGTTTTTCCCGCAAAAAATGCCCGCCGGGGGTCAAAGTTGGCCAAAACTGGGCCAAAAAATGTCCAAAAATGGTCAAAAAATGTGTGAAAAGGCTTCAAATTTCCACATCACTCACGGTGCTGTGATGGTCCAAGTTGAGGGAGAACTTTTGAAGAGCAATATCAACACTTTCACCTCTCTGTGTGTGGGAGGAAGCAGGGTTCCTACAGGTGCTCTAGTGCAGTCATGTTGCGTTCGCATCCTGTTTTCGAGTGTGTGGAGTGAATGAGAGCTTTCTCTCTTCAATTTTGCACTTGGGAGAGTCTATGGAAGTTCTGAGGTTTCCATGGATGTGTGTGTGCAAGGAATTGAGGGAAGAAGGTGCGGCTTTCTGCAAGACTATCTGACCTTGTATCGGTGCCATTAGGGTTGGCGCTACTCCAAAGAGTCCAACAGAGTGGAGTTTGGTGAAGCTTTTGCAATGGTTTGAGAGAGGCCTTTTGTGGCTGGAGTTTTTGATCTTTTGATGGTTTTTCTTGTATATTTTGGTCACCATTGAGTGTGATTTTGAGTGTTGATCAACTCGACTCACCTTGTAGTGTCTGCTGGCAGGCAAGGGCTTGTAGGTCGAGGCGTTTGGAGTTTGAATCAAGCTTGTGGGTAGATTTTTTAGAGAGCTCTTGAGTTGTGGTGAGAGAGGTGAGTAATTCAAGTGAATTTCTTGTGTGGTGTTGAGTTGTCTGTATGTGTGAGCGTGTGCACGGTGTCTTTTGCTCCATCATCCTTTGGTGATCCCGTTGTGAAGTTTGAGTTTCATTGAAGAAAAGTGGTGGTTTGGTTGAGGTGCAAGACTTCAACTTTTGTGGAGTTGCTCACGCAAGGGAGAAGCGACTCTGAAGAGATGGCTTATAGTCGGCCAGTGTTCACAGGGAAGGAGGATGTGAAGGACTGGATTGCGGACTTCGAGTGGCATACACTTGGTATGCACATTGTGAATGACGAAGCAAAGTATCATGTATTTACTCTTGCACTCAAAGGAGAAGCTCGGGAGTGGTTTGAAGGTTTAGAGGAAGACAAAAAGCAACCATGGGAGCAGGTGAAGCAGGCAATTTTTGACAGGTTTGGGAAGAAACTAACCGCAACAGAAGCGACGACAAAATTGAGAGGTTTGCAGTAAGATGTTCATGCTAACTTTAAAGAGTTTTTGCAGCACTTCAAAGGACTTTGGATTCAATTAGAGGCGGCATCCCAAGTACCTCCAGGGGATTTCTTTAAAGTGTGTCAGTTTATGGACTGTCTCCATCCAAGTGTAAGGGAGAAGGTCCGATCAAGATGAGCAAGAGAAGGTGGGAGCAAGGCGTGACACACTCTGAGCCAGTTGTGGTGCAACCAATGGTCCCTGTGGCAATGTATGATCGAGTGGAGCGAGTGGTTCAAGGTCCAGATCCCGTTACGGCCCTGGTTTTGCATGATCTTGCCAGTTGCAAGAATTAAGAATTAACATAATGAATAGGAACCAAAGAGAAGAGCGGCCAGCTAGGAGAGGTAGGGGATGAAGGCTACAAGGTAGATGCTACAATTGTGATGAAGAGGGTCATTGCACCCCTGATTGTCCTGAACCACCAAGAGAGAGAGGAGGGATATACCCCTTATATGGACGTGGTCGAGGGAGAGTAGAAGAAAATCATCAAGAGCGGGCACTAGAAGCACCACCGCCACAACAACAACCACAACCGTTGCCTAGAAATGGAGAAGGTAGAGCTATTAACATCATTACCCTTGAGCATCAAGATGTGGATGTTTTGGCCAATAAGAGAGCTAGGCATGATAGGGAGAAAGAGACAGAAGAAGAGAGGGAAACAAGAGCAAGGAAAGGAAAGGCTAAGGTAGAAGACAAACCAGAAAGTAGCAAGAGGCGTCGAAGAAGGAAAATTGGTCCAAAGGACTACCTCCTTGGCCAAGGTTTTGAAGACTATGATATTGTCGACGACATACGAAATCAAAAGGAAAATATATCTTTTGGTCAGTTGGTGGCTTTGAACGCTAAATTGAGGAGGCAGTGGACCAAGTGTGTGAGTACGCGGCTTCCTTCCAAGAAGGAAAAGAATCAAATCATGGTGTCATCCTTGAGGGTTGTTCACCCAGTGGATATGGTGCCAATAGTTGAAGCTATGCTGGGAAAGAAGACGGAAGTGCAAGCATATGTGCTGGGAAAGAAGACGAAAGTGCAAGCATATGTGGATGGTGGTGCCCAGGTGTGTGTCATGACCGAGGCTATCATGAAGGAAGCAGGCGTTAAGATGTTAGTGAATGCTTCGATCCGTATGAGGATGGCCAACCACAAAAAGGCAAGGTGTCTTGGAATAGCATGTGAAGATAAAAGTCTTGGGGATTGAGTGCTTGGTTGATTGCTACGTGATGCAAGTGGGTGAGAATGCTTATCCAATCATTTTAGGGCGGCCATGGTTTATAACCCTTGGTGCTAAGTAGGATTGGGGCACAGCTTGATTACCTTCCCCGACAAAGAGAAAGGAAGAACCATTTTCTACAACATAAAGACACACGAGAGCCATACACAGCCCCTAGTGGAGATGCAAGATACGGATTCGACAGAAACCACGTCATACGATAGTGATGCTTCGTCTACATCATCAGAAGAAAGTGTAGAGGAAGGCTTGATGCAATTATGTCCTGATCTTTTCGGGATAAGTGTTGAAAAGGAAGCATTGGTGCATGATGTGAAGGTCAAGGAGGAGAAGGATATTCCAAAAGCAGTTGTAGAGCCTGCCAAAGTGAATGCAAGGAGCATGCTAGGAGAGGACTTGATAGACAAAGAAAACAAGGAGTATGAAGACATGTTCAAGGAATTTCCAAAGCTATTCACCACTGAATATACAGAGTTGCAAGGAGCTAAAGGAGTCGAGCATAGAATCAATCTAAAAGAAGGTGGCAAGCCAAAGGTTGAAAAGCTTAGGAGGTTGGGGTCATTCATGAGAAGGCACTTCATGAATTGGTGACGAAGCTTTAGGAAGCAGATTTCATCTTTCGAGTGGAGGAGTCTGAATGGGTCAGTTGTTATTGTGCCCAAGAAGAACGGAAGATTTAGGATATGTGTTGATTTCAAACCTTTGAATGCTACCACAAAAAGAAATCATTATCCACTACCCTTCCTAGATGAAATCCTCAATCAGGTTGCAAGTCATGAACGTTACTCAATCATGGATGGATTTTCTGGCTACTTTTAGATCTTGATAGCGATTAAAGATTGATTGAAGACGACCTTCATTACTCCTTGGGGTTGTTTTTCCTACAAAAGAATGCCTTTTGGGGTGGTTAATGCATATGCTACCTTCCAAGGATGGATGAATAGAGTGTTTGGTCCCTGCTTGGGTAAGTTCATTTGCGTTTTCATGGATGACATTGGGTGTTATAGCTCAAGGGTCACACATTTGGAGAAGCTGAGGTTGAGTTTTGAAAAGCTTCAACAAGAGGGTGGGCAACTCAACCCAAAGAAGTGTAAATTTTCTCATGCTCGAGTCCATTTTCTAGGACATGTGGTTTCCCAAAATGGAATAGAAGCTGACCCAGAGAAAGTTAAGGCTTTATTGCTTATGGATCCACCCAGCAACACAAAGGATTTCGCATCATTTGTGCATAAGCTCATGTACTTGTCACGTTATTTTTGGATGCTATGTCAGTATGTGTATCCTCTCCAGAAATTGAGTCAAAGAGTTCAAGGGTTTGAGTGGAATCAAAACATGCAACAGGCTTTTGATGGTATCAAGGAGGTATTGTGTGCTTTACCAACAGTGAGTCCTTTTGACTTGCACTCAATTTTCTATGTATCTATTAGTGTGGGGTCGGTAGCTTTTGGGTCAGTTCTCTTACAAAAGCAAGGAAGGAACTTCAAGCCAGTTTGTTTTGAGAGCAAGATGAAGAATGTAAGCAATTTCTCCTACATGGAAATGGAACAGTGGGTATTCGCCTTGGTTCTTGCTTGTCGAAGGTTCAAAACCTATCTGTTGCCCCAAAAGTTCTATGTGCTCACCACATCAAATCTTTTGCCTGATGTAGTACAACATTTGAAGCCTAGCAAGCGCATCTTAAAGTGGACTTTGGAGCTTCAAGAGTATGAGTTTGAGTTTAAAGTGGATCATTCTGTTAAAGCTCACTTGGCACACATAGTGGTACATAAGGGAGGAGAGCTTCCATCTTATCCAAGGGTTGACAAGGATGATCATGAAGAGGAAGTAGATATTACGGATGCATATACAATGATGTTTGATGGTGCATACAAGAAAGTTCTTCAAAAGGCAAGTGGTGGGGTAGTTATTAAGAACCCAAAAGGCGATGTAATCTTTTCTAGAGCTTACCATCTTGACGAAGCTGAAAGTAACAATGAGGCCCAGTATCTCATGCTTTTCCTTGGGTTGAAGCAGTGTGTTGAGTTTGGATTGAAGAGGGTCATTGCAAAAGGGGATGCATTGCTAGTCATGAATCAGTTGCTTGGTTTGTGGAATGTTAAGAAAGACAATTTAAAAAAGTGGTTCTATGGCATCAAAATGCTTTTGCATGAGTTTGAGAAGATACAATTTAAGCATGTTCCTTGTGAGAAGAATAAAGAAGCTGATGAGTTGGCTAGGGACAAGTTGGATGCCTTGGTAGCTCCTTTAAAGGTCAAGGAAGCCTTGTATGCAGAAAGGGAATCATTGCAAGATGTAGAAGTATTTCTTAGTAAAGGGCAATGTCCAGAGGGCATGTCAAAGGTTCGGCGTAATAGAATAGTTGCAAAAGCAAGAAACCACACATTGGTAGGTGAGGATCTCATGCTTTATGGCAAGGATAGCATTTTGAGAAAAGTGCCGTACAAAGAAGAGATAGGCTTAATTTTGGAGCACTCCCATGAAGAAACAGACCATCAAGGCAAGGATCAGGTTGTCTTTTGTGTTTTGAGAGCAGGTTACTATTGGCCCTCTATGATGAGAGATGCTTATTCTTGGTGCAAGTCATGCCATGAATGCCAAGTGTTTGCAAATCGGAAGCTTTTGGCTGAGCCTCAAAAATCTATAATGTATTTTGATGCATTTGCAAAATGTGGAGTAGATGTTGTAGGTCCAATGCCAAGAACCAACAATGGAAAAAGGTATATCCTGGTGGCTGTGGACTATTTGACAAAATGGGTGGAGGCAAGAGCAGTAAAAGATGTAACAGCAGGGAGAGTAGCCTCTTTTTTATAAGAACAGGTGTGTTGCAGGTTTGGAGCTCCTATGGTTATCATTTCTGATCGTTGTCGTGCAGCTCCGCTGCCATGAAGAGAAAAAGAGCAGAGAAATGCAAGTTAAGCTTCTTTGAAGCCTACACATTTAGTGAGCAGTGATCAGTGCTTGTTAACAGGACAAGTTTAATGATTAATGTATGCCAGATGCGGCTTAAAAGGGCCAACAGATGCCTTAATGGTGTAAAAAGGACTATGCTTGAAGTGACCACAGATGGGATATTATGATCTATAACTACTGTGCTTGAAGTGCTCTACCGGCTTGTCTTTACGACTCATCTATTGGAGCTATTGTGAAGAAGTTATGGCAGTTTGAAGTTTAAGACGATTGCAGATCCGTACCGGATGGGGCAACTGCAGCTGAGGTGACAGAAATGAAATGAATGAACGGGCCTAAAGTGCTCACTTTGTGAAGCGCGTCGATCTTTTCAGATCGATAATCGTGGTTCTGGTCGCCAAGATATTGACCGTTAAAGATTCATCGGGGGCCGGTTTCATACCAGTCCGATCGGCTCAGTCGGTGTCTCACTTGGGAGTTTTTTCTATCGTCCAGGTTTTGGAATGCGGGAGCAATAATAGCTTGAGGAGTCTCATGTCTGGGATGCCATTTCATGCAGTGCTTGGCCGCCAATAGTCATGATTGGCAATACTTGGCTAGCAGGAACAAAAGTCTGAAACTTTTTATCGAATGTGATGGGAAGGCCTTACTTCAAATGCAATCACTCATACTTGCATCTAGCAGGCTTGTGGCACTATTCAAGATCATTTACGGGCACAAAAATTCATGGTGATATTACTAGTCAGGGGATGTTGTAAAATGATGTCATGCGAGGCATTGCCTTGGCCGATATGTATACCAAATGTGGTGCCGTTACGAAAGCACAAAAATATCTTGGTGAGATTATTGTTCAAAATAAAGTCTCGTAGAGTGCATTGAGTGCAGAGGATGTTAAACTTTCCGATGCCTTGGTAAATTTGTATGCCAAATGTGATGCCCTTCATAAGGCCACCCATAAGCCCATAACATAAAAGGTCACCCGGCCATTGCCTAAAGAGGGGTGGCCACCCAATTAAAGCAATGGAGTGTGAAGCCAAGCAAGGAAAAAAGGAGGCGATGGCGTGGAAGCTGCGAGCAGGCAGCACATGGAGGAGATTTTTGTTCACTGCGAGTGCGGCGATCCTCGAATCGTGACGTTTAAGAAGCAAAAAACTCTCAGCACAGCGGCGCGACGCTATTCGGCACTGCTGTTGGCAAATTTCCCGCTGGTCTGAGGCTTCGCTTGCCACATCATAGACGCGGTTCATGCCACGTCAATGACGCCCGGTGCCACTGCTAAGGAAGGGCACACGCTATTAATAGCGGGACGCCTTTTTGAATGAGCTATGGCATGCGAGGAAGTAAGAACTCAAGGGGAGCTTGACGAGGGGAAGCATAGGAGAAAAAACGAAGAAAAGGAAGGCGGGGAGGGGTCGGAGCAAGGAGCAAAGCTCCCTCTCTCTCGCTCTCATGCTCGGGAAATCTTTCTCTCTCCCTCTCGAGCTTGAATAAGAAGAAGCCAAAGCTCGGAGATTGGTCAAGGCAATTGCATGCAAGGAAGGTACTTTGAAGGGGGGCTTTCCAATCAACGAGCAAAGAAAACCGAGCGAAGCCAATTTTTGAGCAAATATGTGCAACACCCTTGACAAATTGACGTGAGTGCAAGGTAAATTGAAGAAAATACTCATGTCATTTTGATATTCAGATAATCGTTGCACAACCAAAACATCAAAGCAATTAATGTCCACCACATAATGTAAAAGGTGTTTAAGATTTATAGTGACAATTAAATCTAAATAGTAAAAATCCATTAAACCCACGAAGTCAACACACTTGTCAAGGAGAAAAATCCATTAGGAAATAACCTGACATTCAATTTAATTTTTCTCGAAAAAACACTAAAGTCCAACTGGCCCCTCACATGACCCCGTTGCAAAGGTAGGATTGTGTTCTCAGATAAGCACTCTTTGTGTAGACCTCTCTATTCAAAGTACTCTCTTTGACTACCTCTCTGTTCAATGCTTCTCTCCCATCTCGCTTCACTTGTCTTCATCTCGCCTAGCTCATCAAGTCTTCTCTAATAGCTCTCAGATCGACAGTGGTGTCGCTCGGTCCATTGTAGCCTAGCCCTACTCGGCTCTGCTTGTCACAGCTCAACCTCGCAAAACTCGACCCCTCTCAACCCGACACCTCTCAAACTAGGTTCAACCTTTAAGCCTATGCATGATATGTGGAAGGCATGGCTAAGGAATGACCTTGTAAATTGGTGTTGAAGAGTCGCACCTAGTGATGTGATAATGTGCGAGGAGATTGAGCCTTGATCTACGGAAGGCCAGGCGAATGAGCAATGCAAGACGCATCCACGAACGTGTCATTCAAGATGTCCATGTCAAAGAGGGACATGGACATTGTGTACGCAGATGCGCCGACGGGTGTGGATGTCATCCAAGAGCAATTCGCCAACGCAACACAGCACCCTGACATTGGATGCCACGTCAGGGGACCATGTTGAACCATTGCCTTGCAAGGCCATTGTGGGCAGTCTGCAGCAGCAGGATGCCAGGTGGCAATTTTGTAGAATGGCCACGTCAATGAAAGAGTTGTCTCGTATAACAAAGAAAGCAGTGGATAAAGGAAGCTTCACACTCATGCAGTGATGCAGGAAGAGGAGCTGAAGTGGACAACAAACTCACAATTTATGAAGATTTGACACATGTCAGCTCTTTGTGAATCGAAGAAAACATTCATTAGCGCAAATGTGGTCCCGGGAGAATGCCACCGGCAAATGGTTAATTCACACTATTATTCTTTTTATCAATAGGTCATGCCAATTTTTGAAAATGGGACGATTGAGAGGAATCTGGTCAGATCTAGTCCTAATTGACAACACCCAATTCATGGGATACGCTCATCACACAGGACAGAATGCGTGCGAGAGATATCTATCTCTGTTTCTTTGCACGTGCACTCAAAGTAAAAGATCTCTCTCTCTCTCTCTCTCTCTCTCTCTCTCTCTCTCTCTCTCTCTCTCTCTCTCTCTCTCTCTCTCTCTCTCTCTCTCTCTCTCTCTCTCTCTCTCTCTCTCTCTCTCTCTCTCTCTCTCTCTCTCTCTCTCTCTCTCTCTCTCTCTCTCTCTCTCTCTCTCTCTCTCTGTGTGTGTGTATGTGTGTCTGCCTTCTCGACGAGACCTGACATCTGTGTGTGTGTGTGTGTGTGTGTGTGTGTGTGTGTGTGTGTGTGTGTGTGTGTGTGTGTGTGTGTGTGTGCGTGCGTGCCTTCGCGACGAGACCTGGGATCTCTCTCTCTCTCTCTCTCTCTCTCTCTCTCTCTCTCTCTCTCTCTCTCTCTCTCTCTCTCTCTCTCTCTCTCTCTCTCTCTCTCTCTCTCTCTCTCTCTCTCTCTCTCTCTCTCTCTCTCTCTCTCTCTCTCTCTCTCTCTCTCTCTCTCTCTCTCTCTCTCTCTCTCTCTCTCTCTCTCTCTCTCTCTCTGACACGCATGGAGTGGCCGCTCTCTGTCTCTGTCAGACGAGCTGGCATGGGCGTTGCGACTGCGTTATCGCCAATATTTGCAGCATATACTCGTGACAGAATAAGCGCTGCCAGCATTAATCAAGTAATACCTTGTCACTGTACGTGTTTGTGTGTGCACAAGCTAGCATGCTCGAAAGTGCTTGCTCAGCTATTCTCGACCTCGCTCAGCTCTTTGGAGATCCACCATGCCTCCCCATGCTTGGTGCCTATAGGCCCATATCGCCTCCCTCAGTGCATGCAGCGGTTTGCACAGGTGCAATGTCTTCCTCGCTGTCTGCCTCGACGCATGTTGGTGAGTATGCATTGGTTTCAGGTAGTGGTGTCACGGATGCAGAGAATGGTTTCATAGAAGCTGCAATGGCTCCTCCCACATCCACTTCTTTGACAACGGAAGAAAATGTCGCTCTCAGTCTCACTCCGAACGGAGTAGTTTTGAATCTGCAATTGAAACTCTCACCCGCCAAAAGTCGCCTCCACCTTAACCGTCTGTAAGCTGTCGAAACCAGTCCGCGCCGGCGCGGACTAGTTCCAGCAGCATTCGTAAGCACTATTGCTTTCCACCAATGCACTTGCAACCCTCAGTCATCAGCTGTTGCCTCCACCTTAGCCATGTATAATTAGCTATCGAAACCAGTCCGCGCCAGCGCGGACTGGTTCCAGCAGCATTCGCAAGCACTATTGCTTTCCACCAATGCACTTGCAACCCTCAGTCATCAGTTGTCGCCTCCACCTTAGCCATGTATAATTAGCTATCGAAACCAGTCCGCGCCGGCGCGGACTGGTTCTAGCAGCATTCGCAAGCAAGCCTAAATCCCTTGAGTGGCATTGGCAAGCGAGACTTTAGCATGGTATACTAATGAGGTTTTTTTTATTTTTTAAAGAAAAAAATACCCCTCCCAAGCCTACATAACCAGCTCGAATTCTAGTTTTAGCATCTTATATGATAGACAATTAGTTTTCTTGCGAAAGGGGTTTTGGGAATTTTGGAAAATTTGAAGAGCATTTTGGGAATTTATGACAAAATATTGGGGGGTAATTTGGGAATTTTGAAATTTGAGGGGTATATTGGGAATTTCCACAAAATAAAGAAGTGTTGATAATTTTCTTTTTTTTTTAATCAAATTATTGCATTTAAAGCTTCTGTAAACTAGTTTACACTGATGTCGACCAGTTCTAATAGGTAATGATGAGTGCTATTTCAGAGGGCTAAAAAAGCCCTCACTCCTTTATGGGCTAGTGCTATTGATGACAATTTCAAGTGGTATTATAGTCATTGTGATTTAATACCTACATGGCACCTCAGACGTCCGCCTCAAATGGAAATTGGGTGAAGTTGTTTTTGTAGAGTTGGGCCAAGATGAGAGCTACTGCAGTTGTGGAGAGCACAATTATTTTATCGACGGCTATATATTTGCAGGGCGAGACAAGATGTGATCTGCAACGGTGCTAAGGATTGGTGAGGGGCAACAATACATACAAGAAAGGGGCCAATGACGCAGTGGTAGATTTCCACCCCTTGTAGCAGTTGATTTGATAGGAGTAGCTAAGGCCGGATTCACAAGGTGCGACGGCAATAGGCGCCAACCAATAACTTTGGGCCAGGTGGAGTATCCTGTTTAGATGAGGCGGTGGAAGACTTGAAAACCTGCTCCACGTCATGGCCAAGGAATCCGATTTTTCTTCCGCCACCCCTGTTTGATCTTTCGACCCCCCCCCCCCCCCCCCGAAGTTCCTTCTGCCCTCCAGCTCAGCTCCCTACCCAATCTTCAGCATCCACGCACGTAAGAGCTCCTGACGGCCTTGAGCAACTGCGCCTCGCCTTGTGAACACCTACCCGGTGGAAGCTCCCTTCTCTCCCACCTTCCGCCTGGAAGACTACATGATTTTGTCTTTCTTCCACTGGTATCGTCTGAACCCAGCCTAAGGGATGGGGAGAATTAGATATGTTGGATAGTTTTCTCACAGCAGACAAGCTATTTAGCCTTATACACGTGCAAAGAGGAAGTTATCCACCAAGTTAGATGTCATCACTGAAAAAGTGAGCGCCATCCTCCTTGTTGACTTTTAATGCAAAACCAGTGGGGAGAAGTAGAAAGATTGTGTTGTTTAAGTGGGGCATGGAATGGCTAGCTCTGTTGGTTTTCTGGGGGTGATTATTGTTGTTTTAAGTAGAATATGTGTAACACTAGGCTATACATGGCTCTAGGTAAACTTTATAAAAGCACAACTATTTGAAAGGCCCAAAATAATGAGATAAATTGTAGCCAACAATAATGCGACTATAATACCACTTGAGGTTGTCATCAATAGAAGCAACCCAAAATGGAGAGACGGCCTTTGCAACCATCTGAAATAGGACTCTTCATTTGCATCGGGTAAAAATACGCTAATTTTGATTTTTTGTGAATACTATGCAAGAGAATGACAGATTTGTGGCTCGTTATAAATGAGAAAAATATTGAAACCTAGGCTATAATCTTTAACAACAAAGATGAAATATAGTGGTACTTACTATTTTTAGATGAAGGCATGAGGCTCACAAAGGGTGGATGTAGGTGCATAGAAAGGTCTAGCCCAAAATTTCCTATTGGTTGTTTTGTTAGCGACATCTTTGCTTTATAATTGCTTGAAGCTCTGTGTTCTCACTTCCTTCACAAATGCATGATGGAAGACCATTGTTTATGAGGGAACCCCCAAGAATTAGTAGGCATGACAACCAACATAAACTTGCTTTGCCAATCAAAGCAAGAGACATAGAGGAAACACCCTTGAACGTAGCCTTAGGATGTGTCCCTAGGATAGCAAAGAAATAATCCTTCTCTCTCATCGGCTATAGTTTTCCTATCAGCACCCCATGGACACATATATAGCATGTTTGTTTTCCCATTCTGTCCAAAAGAATCCCACATTCCTCCACAATTCCCTTATCCTTCCATAGCTGCCATGACTCTTGTTGAGGGACTCACTTGTTTTTTTTCTCAGTCAAAAAAACTCGATCGCACTTGAGTTACACATATATAATCAAAATATACCACTCCCTAGAGGTGGAGCTCCCTAGAGGTGGAACTTGAATAGTTGATTTTTCCAAGGAAAACTTCAAATGATCTATCTATTTATTCATTCATTTGCTCGGATTATCCTTTGCTCGGAAAATCTCGCTCGCCACACGGTAAGACTCCTTTGAAGGGGATTCCAAGCGAGGCTTGAGCAAGCCAAGGTAAGAAAGGTAGATCGAGGTCGAGGCTTGAGAAATCTAAGGCGAGAAGAGGATTACAAGTAAAAGTAGAACTTGGTGGAAGCTTGAGAAGGAGCCCAATTGAAGCACTCTTGGCCTTGAACCAAAGCAAGAGAAGAAAGCAGGAGAAGGCATGCATGGTAAACAAAGCAAGGTAAGAAGCAGGAGGAAGTTACAACTAGAGAATGGCAATTAAGCCGGTGCAAAGCATTGATGAACAAGGTAGTGAACTCAATTGAAGCCTGCAGAATCCACGGGGCAATCGAAGCAGATGAAGCATTAGGAAAAATATGAACCCTCTAGGGGCCCTTTGGGATTAAGGTTAATTAGAGGTCAGCCAATAGGAAGAGGGTGGTGGACACACTCTATACCCTCAAAAAAGTAGGGGGACAAGGTAGCCTTACACCTCTTAATTGTCTCTTACCTAGTGAGAAGGTAAGGGAGGTGGCTAGGGGAAAGAGGGGGGGGAGGGACCACTTTGACCTCTTTTCCCCCACTTTTTGGCCCGGATTTGAAAATACACTAAAAAATTCAAATTTCAAGTTTTCCCTCCTTAAAAGGTCCCCAAACCTCTTTCATGGTCAAAAAGGTATTTTTGACCTTCAAAAGTTAAAAACGTGCACTAAAAAATCCAAAAAATTGATTTTAAAAAAAAACAAATCAAAACATCATTTTCACCCTCCAAAGTCTTTCCAAACCTATTCTATAGCTAAAAAGTGTTTTTCTCTCTCTACAAACCTTTTTCCAAGCTCTCCATTGCTGCAACAACCACATGCACCCCCTATAGTCCATCATTATCTCTCTACTAGCTTTCTCCCACCTCCATTGTAGCACCAAGCAAGCTCCTCCTCCATTTCTTCCCCTTACCCACCACATAGTTTCAGACCAAGCTAGCTCCTCTCCCTTCTCTCATCTCCATTACAACATGAAACAAGATTCTACTCCTTCTACTTTCATTCACTCACACTACATGGAAACCTCTACTCCCGAAGGTGACAAAAGTATGAGCTCACATGAGTTGCATACCACAACAATAGGAGGTGTGAATATCGCGTGGGCATTGCAAGGGTTCATCTCCAACATAAAGATAGAATGGTAAGAAAACTACCCTTGTAGCTTACATTCAAAGCTTAACATCATCTCCATCTTTAAGTTTATCATGCTAGAGAGAATTAACCTCTTTATGGATTTCAGTGTTTAGGCTTCACACCTCATAACACTGGGTGGTGCTATTTTGTTGATGACTTTGGTGCGCCATCTATAGTTGTGTAGCATGTGATTTGAGTCTCACAATGTAAGTAAGTTGTGTTATCTATGGAGAGTCGTCAAAGATTTTTCTTGTAATTTATTCTTCGTATAATTGTCATTAGATAATTGGAATGATATCATTTTGTACTTTATAACTTTGTGCTCACATAATCTTTTGTTTACTTACAGATTCAACTTGTTTTAAGAGGACATGAGCAAGCAACCATGTGTAGAGATGGAAATCACTCTATTTTTGTTCCTTGAGGAACCTTTCACTACCATGCTAAAAGATTTTGATAAGAATAGTAGGTGTTTTTTAGAATCTTGAACCAATAGGGACTCTCTAGGAGCTCGCATAGAAGCCATCCATATAGTACTACTATCTTCCCTAGTGTCATAGACACACAAATACTCAAGTGTATATGAATCTCTAGATGAGGAAGACAAATACTTGTAAGATAAGCCTAACAGCAACAACATTGTCTCCATTTGTAATTATTTTTCATGAGGCTGGATTCCTCTATAAATGCAATATAAATATGTTTTTTTGTTAAATGGTGTCGCATTGAGTGAGAGTATTTAATTAAGATTACTGAAGTTTCATACAGATCTGAGAAATATTGTTTACTTTTATGGATATTTTGATTTGCCTGTACGATGATTCAAGTCGCAAGTCTTAATCACTCCACCTTGAAGAAATTCAAACAATATTTTGATTTCAGTTTAATCATTAATGGTTATTCTTATTAAAGTGGATCATAAACTTTGTCAAGATGTCCTCGTTTGGGAATGTTGAATATATATCATTAGCAATGTTTCACAAGAACACTAGGTGGACACAAGGAAGTAAAAATTGGCTCCTTGTTTGGTCGATTTCTAGTGTTTAATGTTTAGTGCACAGGATTTGTGAGGCCGTTGACATGGGGAGTTCACTAAAGTATATGTAACATAGCACATGTGTTCAACAGAAGGGATTTTATATTCTTGTAAAGTTGCAGAAACATGTGTAGATAAGGTCTATAAGGGTTACTTTTAATCCATTCTAGTGAACGCACGTGATATAGGAAAATTTTACATAGTGAATGCTCCGGACCTTTGAACACAAAGAAAGGGGGGGGAGGGGGGGAGCTCTAATTACATCTGAGTGAAAAGAAGTGGAATTTGTACTGTCATGTTGCATAAAGATTTGCTTTCACTTAATCTAAAAAAAAATAGGTATCCTGGGGTGCAGACAAGGCCATATAATGCAAAAAAAGGGGTGGCCACAAGCGCACGTAGTGAGCCATCCAAAATTGCTGGATGGGCCATATGTGGGCCCTTGTGGCCACCCTTTTTTTGCATAATTAGGCTATTGCTGCACTCTAGAACCCTGGAAAAGATGAGATGAACCTAAAATTGAACTTTTCAAGCACATTATGCCTTCCTTCAACTCAACTTACTAGTTCCCTGCACCAAAAGGGCAAATCACATTGGACAGTATAAAAATCTAGTCTCATGCTGCATAAACATCTAGTTTCATCAAATATTAACATTCTTGCTATTATAAGGGGCAGACAAGGCCATATAATGCAAAAAAAAGGGTGGCCACAAGGGCGAGCAGGTGAGCCATCCAAAACTGTTGGATGGGCCATATGCGCGCCCTTGTGGCCACCCTTTTTTTGCATAATTAGGCTATTGTTGCACTCCAGGACCTTGGAAAAGGTGAGATGAATGTAAAATTTAACTTTTCAAGCACATTATGCCTTCCTTCAACTCAACTTACTAGTTGCACACCTGTTCATACAAAAAAAGAGGCCACTCTTACTACTATTACATGTTTTACAACTCTTTCTTCCAAAAGGCCAAATCACATTGGACAATACAAAAATCTAGTCTCATGCTACATAAACATCTGGTTTCATCAGCTATTAACATTTTTGCTATCCTAAGGGGCAAACAAAGCTAGAAAATGCAAAAAAAAGGTGGCCACAAGGGCGCGCAGATGAGCCATCCAAAACTGCTGGATGGGCCATCTGCGCGCCCTTGTGGCCACCCTTTTTTTTGCATTTTCTAGCTTTGTTTGCCCCTTAGGATGGCAAAAATGTTAATATTTGATTTAAATTTAACTCTTCATGGCCAAAACCACTTAACTTAAAACACATGGATACACCGAAAAGCCAAATCACTATGGAGACAGTAGACACAACTCTTAATCATTTTGTCATTGCAAAGTCATCTGAAATGATGTGAGCCTCTACAACTTCTTGAATAGCCTCCAACGCTATTGCTTGCATTTTATATTGATTTCCATAGCTTTTAAGCACCTCCTTCACCGTGTGAGAATATTTTTGATGCATGGCCATGATTCAAGTGTTAAGTTTTTTTTTTTTTTTTTTTTTAAGTGTTGAACTTTTCGGTTGTTTTCAATAGCTTCTAGATTTCAATCGGCTCCGAATCTGTCTGGGCTTGTCTCACATGAATTTGTTCATCTCATCGCGTTCTTCGACCATCATGTGATGAGAAAAAATCATATCTTGCTCACATTCTCCAAAAATCAATGTGCAAGTTGACAATTTATTTAAAAATGATGTAAAACATACATTTTTTACTTTTTTCTTAATCTACGGGCTCCAACGAGCATTAAAACCATGGAATCTGAAAATACTCAAAGAACCATTGTTTTTTATTGTGTTAAGGACTGTATTTCCTACATACAAAACTTTCCCAAAATCTCGCCCTAACACCTTCAAAAGTGGCTTCCAAGGAGTGTACTCGGTCAAAATTTGAAACTGAAGAAAAAAAATCAGAATGAACTCCTAGATTGTGTATAAACTTTAGAATAACCAAAATTTCCTTCAAAAAAAATTTATGCTAAAAATTTGAAAATAGCCCCCCATTGGACTCCCCACAACGATAGAAGTCAAAGGGTTCAAGGAGAGGTATGGTGTCACAAGTGCATGGTGGGAATCTCATCGAGGTTTATTCCGTCAAGATCTCTTGTACTTTATCATGTCTTCTCATGTACAATCTTGCAAAAAAAATGATACTTTAAATGACTACAAATCTTATTTAACTTATCAAACAATCTAAAATATGGTAGACCAAGAGTGCTCTTACACATCAACAAACAAAAAAGTCCAAACTTCTTCTCATTAACTTTGATAAACATACATTCGTGAACAACTTCCAAGGGGTAGTGCAGTCATAGTTCTTACATCCATTCCATGACATGGTATGCTCATGGGGTGACCTATCATATAAAAATATCTCTGGTAGGGGTGCCCTCATGTTAGGAAAGGGTGTGCTGCTAATGAAAAGTTGTTGTATTGTCCTACTAGGGATCTCTCCATGTTAGCATAGTGAGTTTTGGTGTAGTGGGAGCCACATTGCTTGAGGAGAGCTTTGTGCCACCGTAAAAGCTTCATGTTATGCTAGTTCCTTGAGCCATTCTTGCATTAGGATGAGATTACCACCTCTAATAAGGATGGATTTGAAGCACCTACCTGCAAGATGTAACAAAGAAGGCTGTTTTAGAGGAAAAGTGGTGACACTTGACCTCTCTAACCTGCACCCACTGTTTCTTGTAATGCCACTGTTTTGAGCTGAAGAGCTTGACATTCGTGCATCCATGAATGCAAAGAAGCACCTGCACCCATACACAACCAATTGCAATAGCCTAACAAGCCTACTTCTCCCCTCCCAAGATATTGAAGAACCATACACATTCGTCTCACCGACAGTATGACGATCTTGGGATGACCTCTGCTCACCCTCACGTGCGGCCTTCGGTGCAAACACCGCGGACAAGCAATATGTACACTTTTGTTGTGCGGAGTACATGGTGGTGGAGAGATACGATTTGTGATGTTCGTGAGCACCATGGCAGTTGTTGCGTGAGGAAGCAAAGAATGAAAAGAAAGAGGGGAGAGGGAGAGGGAGGAACATGGGAGGAGAGAACGGGGCAGAGGGGGAGAGGGAGAGAGAGGGGAGAAGGAGGAGAGAAGGGGGTAGGGAGGGAGAGGAGAGGAACATGGGAGGAGAGAAGGGGGCAGAGGGGGGAGAGGGAGAGAGAGGGGAGGAGGAGGAGAGAAGGGGGTAGGGAGGGAGAGGAGAGGGAGAGAGGAGGAAGGAGGAGGAGAGAACAAAGGTTTTTTTTTTTGGGGGGATTTTTTTTTTTGAAAAAGTGGACTTTTAGTGTTTGTAGGTTTAAAAAAATATCAAAAAATGATTTTTTGATGTGTATATATGTTGGGAGGGAATTTTAAGTCAAAAATAAGTAAAAATAACTTTTTTGAAAAAAAATCAAATTTTGGCTCTTAGTGACCCACGTTTTTGCTGATGTGGCCACACCCCTTTATTCCCTTCACTTTCCAAAAGCTAGAGAGAGAAAGTGACCTCTTAGGTCCACATCCTACATGTGTCTAAAAAAAGGCTAGAAAAGTCTACTCAAAACTAGCTTCCCGAATGCCCTTGTCCCCTTAACCCTACACAACATTAGCCTTAATCCCTAAAAATTAGGATTCCTTACAAGGCCCATGCAAGGTTCATATTTCTCCTAATGGCGACATGAGGGAATTTCCATCATCGTCATCCGTTAGAGATTGAATTAGCATTTTGTTAAGTCCGGTGTCGTTAACAACCCGGTTAATCATGTAAACGGGAGGTTAAACTCCTAGTAAGCAGATGATCCAAGTGATGGTGCTGTTAACAGCCCACCTTGGCTAAGGACTAAGTTGTACTCAAGGTAATATTCAATTAATTGATGATTGAGGTGATTGCCAGAGCTGTCAGTGTCTCTTGTTCTCTCTCTTTCACACCTCCCACAGCCAGAGGCCCGCCGGCTCACATAGCGAACACATATCCCCCGAAATCTTTGGTGAACCCGACGTGAAATGAGCCAAGGTGGGAGGTAAAGATGGAGAATTTAAAGAATATGATGAAGATGATTGCAGAATTAAGTGCAAACGGTTTTGATGATAAGTCAACACTTCCAAATTTTTCAAAGATGCTTCAATTGGTTCAAGGATCTCTTCTTGAAATAGAGACCGTAAAGAAGAAAAATCAAGTCGATAAAGCTTTGGATGCAGTATACGACGAGAGACGACTCTTTGATGGATACGATCCAGAGGGCTACCTAGAGTGATATGAGCTGAAGACCAAGGTAAGAGGGATACCAGAAGAGTTGATGATCAAATCTTTTGTGCAGTTAGTGAGTTCAGATGTGAAGGAGCAGATTCAAGAGGTTACCAGAGCCTGCAGCGGCAACTGGGAGTATTTCAAAGAAGTTATGGTACACGTAAGTTAGGAGCAGTATGAATGCTATCAAGAATAGAGTGCAACTCTACCAGACCATGCAGATATTCGAGGACAAGTACGATCAAAGTTAGAAGCTGTGATTGATGAGTTTATTGTGTAGGATGCTACCTTCTTACAGGCTAATGATGATGACATAGTTAAAGCTGTGTATGAAAAGTTGGATTTTACAGATGCCTTGCATGAAGTAGAAGTCCTTGAGGGTGAGTCTCTACAGCCTCAAACTACACAGGGTGAATTTTTCAAAGAACATATACCTGTAGTACAGGAAGAAAAGAAATCATGGGATCAAGATAATGAATTGGCTAAAGCTTAGGAAGATGTGCAGGTGAATGAGTGCAGGCGTATTCAGGTAGACATGTGGGAAGATTCAGTTACAACTGATACTTTTGCTACTGAACCAGAATTAGAGCAAACTTTTTCTGGTACAGACTCTACCATAGGGGTGATTGATGATACTGGTACAGGTTTTACCAAAGAGCTCATTAATGATATAGATGTCATAGGTCAAAGCAGGGCTGCTTTTGAGAGCAGCAGGACCATGGATTTTGATATACCAGATTTACGAAATTTGGATATACCAGATTTTGAGGACTTGGCTAAGCAAGAGTATGTGCTTGATTCAGAGGGGGTGCAGACTCCTTCATTGACAAGTTTTTGTGAAGCACAGCTACCAAATTGGAAAAGTGATCTTGAACGTGATTATGATGATTCAGAGGGGGTGCAGACTCCTTTGACATGCTTATGTGACCTAGAGCTACCGATTTGGCAGACTGATCCTGAATTTGATGATGGTGATTTAGAGAGGGAGTAAACTTCTTCTCTATCAAGAATTTGTGAGACAGGACTTACACTATGGCAGAATGATCATCAACTTGATGATGTTGATTCAGAGGGGGTGCATAGTGAAGTGCAATCTCTTGTTGATGAATATGATTGGTTTCATTGTGCCGATGATACAGACAGGGCAGTAGATGAAATTTTCAATGTGCATGATGAACTTTGTGCTGCAGAAGTGCAAAGATATTTTGATGAGGGTAAAAGACTTGAGGAGCAATCTACAAGAGATGTATTTAGTATCCATGTCATATGTGAAAATCTTAGTTTACAGCAACCTGAGATGTGCAAGATGGAGGAAGCTTTTGAAGTGGTGGACCTAGACCTTATGTGCTTACTAGATGAAGCTTTGGAAGGGTTCTCCAATACAGATGCTAAATATATCAGTCAATCCATATTCATGCATGAGCCAGTTTGTTCAGATTCAGCAGATGATGAACTTATGCAGTTGTTAGATGATGCACTACTTGATTTTGAGCCTCTACGAGATAGAGAATTGTTTTCTGATGCATCTTTCGAGCCTAATGAAGAGAGTTTTTCCAAAGACTTGATGTATTCAGATATGCATGATTGGGATTCCAATACTAGTGAGAGTGAAGGTGAACTGCCAATGCTTTTACCTGTGATTGATGATCGACAATTGGATGAGCCAATTGCACAGGGGATATGGCACTATCTGATGCTACCTGATGCTATATGGAATCTGATGTTACCTTATGATGTAGGGGATTTTGAGCTAGCTTTTGACCCAGGAGGTGACAGATATATGCATGGTCTTGGGAAATTGACTTATATGCTATATGATTCAGGTGGTTTGTATGAAGATTTGTGGGCTAATATATGTTTATGTTGTAATGATTGAAAATTCTTGTATATTCCCTATGATCCTGGAGTATGGTACAATTTTTTTAAAGGAATGCTCACAATAGGGCAAATCATTGGTTTCCCGTTTGATCCCGGGGGCTACTAAAGTGCAAAGTTGCTGATTTAAAGAGTACCAATTATCTGTTGTAGCAGGTTGCATGATACAAGATTTTGTTTTCTAGATTATGCTAAGTCAGAAGAGTTTTTCGTTATGCATTCAATAAGATTACATGGTTGGCTTCCAATTGACTTCTTTGGATAATTGATGAAGTATCTTCACATCTTTTGAGTTGGTATAAGCCTTATTTCATTTTTCATATGTTTACCAGTTACGAGAGTCAGATGATGGCAAAGAGCTTAAGGTACCTATAGCAAATGCAGATTGAAGTGCAGTTGGCACAAACCGCAGGCTGCGCAGGTTCAGAGGGGATGGATGTCGTGCAGCTCCGCTGCCATGAAGAGAAAAAGAGCAAAGAAATGCAAGTTAAGCTTCTTTGAAGCCTACACATTTAGTGAGCAGTGATCAGTGCTTGTTAACAAGCCAAGTTTAATGATTAATGTATGCTAGATGCGGCTTAAAAGGGCACATAGATGCCTTAATGGTGCTAAAAATGTCTATCGTCTAGGTTTTGGAATGCGGGAGCAGTAATAGCTTGAGGAGTCTCATGTCCAGGATTCCATTTCATGTAGTGCTAGGCCGGCAATAGTCGTGATTGGCAATACTTGGCTAGCAGGAACAAAAGTCTGACACTTTTTATCGAATGTGATGGGAAGGCCTTACCGTTCAAATGCAATCACTCATACTTGCATCTAGCAGGCTTGTGGCACTATTCAAGATCATTTATGGGCACAAAAATTCATGGTGATATTACTAGTCAGGGGCTGTTGGAAAATGATGTGATGCGAGGCATTGCCTTGGCCCATATGTATACCAAATGTGGTGCCCTTACGAAAGCACAAAAAGATCTTGGTGAGATTATTGTCCGAAATGAAGTCTCGTAGAGTGCATTGAGTGCAGAGGATGTTAAACTTTCCGATGCCTTGGTAAATTTGTATGCCAAATGTTATGCCCTTCATAAGGCCGCCCACAAGCCCATAACCTAAAGGGCCGCCCGACCATTGCCTAAAGAGGGGTGGCCACCCAATTAAAGCAATGGAGTGTGAAGCCAAGCAAGGAAAAAAGGAGGCAATGGCATGGAAGCTGCGAGCAGGCAGCGCATGGAGGAGATTTTTGTTCACTGCGAGTGTGGCGATCCTCAGATCATAACGTGTAAGAAGCGAAAAACTCTCAGCACGGCGGCGCGACGCTATTCGGCACTGCTGTCAGCGAATTTCCCAATGGTGTGAGGCTTTGCCTGCCACATCATAGACGCAGTTCATGGCACGTCAATGACGCCCGGTGCCACTGCTAAGGAAGGGCACATGCTATTAATAGCGGGATGCCTTTTTGCATGAGCCATGGCATGCGAGGAACTAAGAGCTCAAGGGGAGCTTAACGAGGGGAAGCATAGGAGAAAAAACAAAGAAAAGGAAGGCGGGGAGGGGTCGGAGCAAGGAGCAAAGATCCCTCTCTCTCGCTCTCATGCTGGGGAAATCTTTCTCTCTCCCTCTCGAGCTTGAACAAGAAGACGCCAAGGCTCGGAGCTTGGTCAAGGAAATTGCATGCGAGGAAGGTACTTTGACGGGGATTCCAAGCGAGGCTTGAGCACTCCAAGGCAAGAAACTTCACTATGGTTTTGGTTGTCGCCGCGATTACTTCAACAATGGTTCCCTAAAAACTGGTTGTTATGCTACCTTCTCGATGGCTACATAGGTGCCATGATCTCGTAAATTTTGGTGTAAATTTGGGCCATAACCTGTCACTTATGGGTGTTTGATGGTAACGCCACTTCACTTGGATATCAATTAAATGGCTGAAACCGTCATGAGTAAATTTCTACAAATAAATCTCCTATTTATATTCTCTTATGAGATAGCATATTGTAGCATTTAAATTTTAAATTCTGTTAGGGCTTCCTGCTACTTGGGTTGTCTGAAAGGATGATTAAGGTAGGTTAACTTACAAAAAATGGTAAGTTTTGGTAAGCATAATGGGCCAATAAATCTTTGCCCAACTATATGATAACATTGGACTAGCTTACGGCTGGTTTGTGACTACTTAAAAAGATTTTTTTTAAAAAAACCCCACTACACTAACTAAGTGCTTTTACTAAAAAAATAAACTGTGACTTAATATGGGGTAATTCTGATCCTTAGATTAGAAGGCGTAATGGCCTTTTCATCAAAATGATGTAAAATTTGTCTATAAATAGAAAATTTTGGGTCCCTATTGATTAAAAACATTTACTATGGACTAAGTTTGTACAAAGTTGAATAAAAGTTTTTTAAGATCGACATGGATAACAACTTGTATAGTCCATAGATACATGTAATACACATCCAAGGCTAACATATCTGTTGTCTTGTTTGGATGGATGCATGTAAGGACTCTATCTTGTCTTAGAAGGTTTTATTTGTCTTTGGTTAGCTGTCTTACACTGGATTACACATTCACTACTGCTTGGGAAGTTCTTCTGTCACTTTGTATACTGGAATGAGGCTTCTTTCGCAGGCATTGTACAAATTAATTCTAAGACTGAGTTACTTTTGTACTTATCTTTTCATTTCTTCTAAAGCCAGTTGTCTTTTGAATGTAAAAAGTTCAATTATGTCATATTATTTATGGTAAAACAGCTACACACACCTGGTCCTAATCCTCAAGAGCTCATCCTTTTTTGTACGCTCGTCAGATAGAGTCAGCTCAACATAGGCATTAAAATTTGTTTTTTTTTTAAATTGAGTCTCACACTCTCATGTCTGTAAGGGCCCGCTTCCATGGAGCCCTCGATACCCCCCCCCCCCTCCCCGATTCCCCGCTCACACATACTCGAGCATGAGAGAACTTGAGAGATTGAGAGAGTGAGAGAGCTGTGAGAGATAGAGCAAGAAAGAGAGAGAGAGAAAGAGAGAGAGCGAGTGAGTGAGAGAGCAAACAAGTTTTTGGCAACACTCTTTACGGTCTCGACATTGGCAGTCTCGAGATCGATGACTCGCCGCTTCGCACCGAACATCGGCGACTCACCGCACCGCACCGGCACCGACATCGGCAAGAGCGGATTGACTAGCTCTTGGCTAGTCCTTGACATCTCATGGTTTTGACACATACTAGTCAATTTCTTAGTTCTCTCAGCTTTCCTCAACGGTATGACACATCAATCTAGCTACCATCCTTGCGATTCGGCACTAACACCTCTCCTTATGGGCGAATTTCAACATCTGACCCGATGTTGGTCTTTGAACTTGCGACATGCATGGCTGAGGTGGCTCTACCACAGAGGAGTGACACCCAGAATCGGCATTGAGCGCACCGATTACTCTGAGTGGCACCCGACATCAGCATTGAGCGCATCGATCACGCTCTATGATACTTTTTTGACTCCAAGCACCTTTGACGGCTATTCGACTAGTGCATTGCCATCCGAAGATGAAAATTGGCACATATCTACATGGACACACAGGTTATAGGAGGCTTTTGGGCCTGTTAATATGCACTTTCTCCACGTTTCTAGACACTGATGGGGGCTTTTCACAAGCCAAGCTCCCATACCCCTCTTCTCTCGTCCCCACCCCATGAAAACCCCCTCTTAGGGAGGGAGTGATAAAAGGCATTGGAAAAAGTAAGAAAAAAATAAAGTATGATTATGTAAATATATAAGAAAGGTAAAATAGGCCACCTCATGCATGTGGGGTAGCCCAACCTACCTTGCCTCCTTTTTCTCCACTGTTGCCCCGCCGGGTGTCCCTTTTCCTCTCCTCCACTCAAAAGGTCAACCCCCTCTCTCTTCCCCTTGTCCTTTCTCCTTTCTCTCTCCCCTCAAGCTACCCCACCTCTCACCAATAATGCACCCTAACTCACATGCAACTTACCCTATCTTCCAAAATAGTATACCCCACCCCCTCTTTCTCTCTCCTATCATATCCCATGACCCAAATACCCCCCTCTCTCTCTAAAGGGCGCCATATCTCTTGCCTTGTAGCTAAATAACCTTCCCCACACTCACACACACTCAGTTTCACTGAAAAAGGTGCCCACATACCCATCTCCACCCAGTGGTTACCTGATTTTTCTTGTGTTCACACACATCTGCACACAGATTCACCTCTGAACACACTCCCCTCTCTCCCCTCTTGTAATTACTTTATTCTCCATGTCACCTCTCACTTTTTTTCATCAACCCATCTCTCTCTCTTAGTCTCTCTCTCATGAGACTGCTGTTCTGGCACATATACACACAGCCAGACAAGTGGGGCCCACAGTCACATGGCCTATGTAGATAATGATTTCTTCATTTCTAAATTCTAAAATTCCTCCCCCCTCCTCCCCTATATAGAGAGGGGTCACCATCACACTAAAAACACACACCATCACCAAAGAGTACACTATGCACTGTGTGTGCCTAGTGCACACACACACACCCACACCATCACCATCACCGCAATCACCATGATCGTCTTGAGCATGACCTCTACACCCTTGGGCTATGGAAGATGAAGGGAAACTAAATGAAGGATGATGTCCATAACCCTCGTGCGAGTCTTCGCCATCAACTCCCACCTATCCGCCATGTGCTCTACCACGCTCTCCCTTTTCATTCCCCTACCCTATGCTCCCCATTTCATCGCCTTATTCTCTAAATAAAGCTTGAGGTTTTGTGAGTATGTTTTCTTGCAATGTTTTGCCCATGTGAGGTGTGCGGAATCGCCACCTAGTCTTGTGTTTGGAGTGAGCTTGTGTATGTGTGAAGGGTGTGCGGATTCGCCATCCTTTTGTGGTGCCTAAGTACTAAGCCGCTATACCCCCTCCCTCACTCTCTCTCTCTCTCTCTCTCTCTCTCTCTCTCTCTCTCTCTCTCTTTCTCTCTCTCTCTCTCTCTCTCTCTCTCTCTCTCTCTCTCTCTCTCTCTCTCACTTGATCTCATTCCCTTTCCTCTTCATCATTACTCCCAAGCATACATCTCTCTTGGATGAAAACTTTGTTATGATGGTGTGTTGTTTGCGTCCTAGCCGCTGAAGCTAGGTGATGCCCCCTGTTTGCTTTACCATGACAGGCTCGAGGCGCGCCATTCGGTCCCCGGTGTTTTAGAGGCCGTCGGGGTTCGGGGTTCACTTTGCTCCCGTCAACACTTACATGCACAACACTTTTTCAAGCTATTTTGGCAGTCATTTCGACAGCAGTTTATCTGCAGATAGATACGTTGACAGATGCATGTTTGCTTTAGCACATTATAGTGCTATTGAGCTCTTTTGAGAGCAGATATCCCTGCAGGGATTACTTTTATTGCATCTTGGTGCCTGTTTGAGCACATTCACTCATGTACATTGAGTTGCAGACACTACCCATTGTACTTCGGGTGGAGCCATTTCTTGGCTATTTGACAGTTTTCCTGGCCGTTTTTGAGACGAACCAAAAGAGCCCTTTCTAAGACTGTGGCTAGTCATTTTGTGTCTGCTTTAGCCTTTGGAGGGTCGATAACGTGAGGTTTTCTTTGAGCTGGAGTATTCTCAAATGTTGAGATACCTTTGATGATACAAGTAGCTGGAGCTCCCTACTTACAATACCCTTGCCATAGGATATGTATCTAAACGGTTTCTTGTGCTTTTGATGCTGAGTTGGTGGTCACATGGCAGTGACAATGTTAGTTTTTGTTGCCTAGTTAGTGCAGTTGGCACATTCTATGCATTTTTGAGTGGAGTTTTGACTCCTCATACAAAGGAGACTCTGCCGGAACTTTTGCAAGTCCATTTTATGGGTTCTTGGCACATCTAGTTGTTCTTACACAGTAATTTTACTACTTTTGGTTTGAGTTTTTGCTCCTATTCTAGGGGAAACTCTGCCAAAATTATCCTAGGCAATTCGCCATAAAGTTTTTTCCTACATTCTCTTTATTCATGGCTGCAAGTAGTGCATTCGAAAGAGAAGAGTACTACATCAAAAAGTTTGATGGCTCAAACTTTGTCATTTGGCGGCAGCGCATGTAAGATGTTTTGATAAACAAAGGCTTGATTGCACCCTTGCGTGAAAGAAGAGAGATTGTATATACCGATGATGAGTGGGATGACTTGAATGAGCGTGCTATGGCGACCATTCACCTACACCTTGATGAATCCGTTTACTTTACCATAATGGATAATACCAATACCAAAGATTTGTGGGATGCTCTATGTCAGGCTTGGGATAGCAACAACGCCTCGAACAAGGTTTTCTTGATGAAGAAATTGATGTGCATGAATATGAAAGAGGGCACTGATGTTAGTTCTCACTTGAACAAATTCAACAATGTTACCATATACATGTGGTAGTGATGTGTGTGAACACACTAGGACCGCTGGGGCATTTTTTTCCCTCTTTAGGAGGTTTTCCCCCCCGAGCATTGTATATACGCCCATCACTCTAGGGCTATCTATCTTTCCATTGCACACTAAGAAACACACTCTCTATTGTGTGCCTTGAGCTTCCTTCATCTTCTCCAAGCTGTGTGCGTTTCTCTGCAACCCTAATTCCAACAATTGGTATCAGAGGAAGTTACATCCTCCCGGGCTTAGTCGCCAGCTGTTCCAGCACATGCCTGCTCACTTTCTCCGATTATAGTTAGGTTTGACGAGCGTTCGCAGGTCAACAAATATTTTGAATAAGCTCATAGAGCTTAGTTTGCTCAGATTCTTGATTCGGGCTCATTTCGGCCTCTTTTTCCACTACAGGCAGGTCTGCATAGGCAATTTTGTCATTTTATGCAGAATTTCTGTCAGTGTCGTTTTCTGCAGTACAGGTGCCTTACAATCTTCTACGGTTTGTGCTATATAGCACGTCTTGTTCCCGCTCCATTTCTCCTATTTTCGGGCAGTTTTCACATCAGGTGCAACATTTACCATGCCAGACAACAACACAGATGTCTTCAAGATTTTTGCTGCTGAGGACAGGTTGGATGGGGACAATTACCCTATGTGGGCTTACATGATGCAGCATGTTCTTGTGTCAAAGGGCATCTAGAATATTGTGCAGGTCATTGATGTACGTCCTGGTTCTGAGGATGCAGGCGATGTTGAGGATATTGAAGGTCTTGCTGCAAGGATTTCTGCTATTAGAGTTGTTTTGTCTACAGCAGAACAAGATCGTTGGGATGTAAAGGATGCATAGGCTCATGCATTGATTGTGTTGTCTATGAAGCGCACCATTGTTCCTCACATCCGTTCAGCAAAATCTACAAAACAGGCTTGGGATATTTTGGCTGGTCTTTATGCAAACCGCAATGAGGCTAAAATTGCTTTGCTGTGTAAAGAGCTGTAGTCGAAGATTATGCATGAGGAAGATGATATGGACACTTTCCTTACTAGTGTCAAGGATATCAATGAGCAACTTATTTCTGCAGGTGAAGTCATTTCAGAGAGTTCCCTTGTGCAGACTGTTCTTGATGCCTTACAAGATTCTTACCAGACTTTTGCTAGTACTTGGAGACTTATGACCCAAGGAAATCCAGAAGTTGTCAAGTTTGATGCATTATGCACATTGCAGTTGCAAGAGTCACTTTCCAGAAAAAACAGGACTAGACAGCGTATAGTTGAACAAGATTTTATTGCTTCTCAAAGAAAGGGTGGTAACAGCAATGCAGCCACTTCTTATGGTTCTGCTGCAAGTGTCAAAACTTATGTTCCTAATGCTTCTGCTGGCAGCACTTCTTCTGGCAATTTTGGTGATAAGGGCAAAAAGAAGATGTGTGGCCATTATTGTAAAGCTAATGATCACTTGATCAAGTCGTGCCCTAAGTTGAAGACCAAAGATGCTAAGAAGAAAGAGGGTGGTTCCACAACAAATGCAGCCATTGTTGAGTCTTCTGTGAAAGGAGACTGTGTTGCTGATGTTGATGCAGAATGGGCTTTTAGTGCAGAGTGCACTTACAATCCTACTGTCCATGATGCATGCTTGTCATTTGCTGCAGATTCACATGTGTGGTATTTTGACAGTGGTGCTACAAAGCACATTACCTCACATCATGAATTGTTCACCTCTCTCGAGTCTGTCCCTCATGGGAATTCAGTCACTTGTGCCAACAATGCCTCTTATCCAGTTCATGGAGTTGGAAAGATTGTGCTTACTGCTACAAATGGCAGCTCCTTCATACTTGTTGATGCACTTTATGTACCTGGGATCAAGAAGAATCTCTTGTCTGTATCCGCACTTGCTAGACTTGGACTTGTAGTCAAAATTGTGGATGACAATGTACAGTTCATGATCTCAGTTTTGGTGATGAAATTGTCGCATCTAGCCTTTTGTGTCATGGGCTGTATAAGCTCACTTTGTATGACAAGTGTGGACAAAGTTTTTCAAATGTTGTTGCAGATTCAAGGGCTATTTCAGATGCAAAACTTTGGCATGCACGTTTTGGTCATCTCAATTTGCCAGTTTGCTGCGTTTTCAAAATTTTGATATGGTTGCTTCTTTGCCGCCTCTTGAAGCACCTGTCAAACATGTTTGTGAAGGCTGTATTTTGGGTAAGATGTAGCGTTCTAAGTTTCCAAAGGATGGTTCAGTTCGGGCCACATGCAGGTTGCAGCTTGTGCATAGTGATGTTTATGGGCCCATGCAAACTCCGTCCTTGGGCAATTACCTATACTTCGTGACCTTCATTGATGATTACTCCAAGCATGCATGGGTATTTCGGCTTAAAGCGAAGTCCAAAGTTTTTATGTGCTTCAAACAATTTCTGGGTATGGCTGAAAATGTCTTGAAATGTACTATGGGCACCCTTCGTTTCGATCGAGGGGGGGAGTATATGTCTCATGAATTCAATGCATTTCTGGCTAGTCGTGGGATAAAACACCAATGTACAGTTCCTTATATACCTCAGCAAAATGGTGTTGCTGAGAGGAAAAACAGGTCACTTACAGAAATGACACGATGTATGGTCAAAAGTTTAGTTTTGCTGCAGTCTTTTTGGCTTGAGGCCATCATGTGTGCCACTTATGTACTAAACAGGTGTCCTATGAAAGCTTTGCAGTCTATTACTCCATAGGAAGCATGGCATGATAGAAAGCCTTCTATTGAGCACGTGCGTGTTTTTGGCTGTTTAGCATATGCTTTGTGCCACAAACACGTCACAAAAAATTGGATGATAAGGCTATCAAATGTACTTTTCTTGGTTATAGTGCTGAAAGCAAAGGTTACAGGTTGTATCATTTGCAAAAAAAACGTATTCTGGTTTCACGGGATGTAGTGTTTGTGGAAGATTCTGTTCAGCCCTTGCTGTCATGTACTAGAGACAATAATGTAAGCTCACAGGACATTTATGTCACTTTGCTGCCTCTTTTTAGTGGTGGAAATACAAATGTAAGTTCTAATGAGGCAAATGTACAGCCTATGGGGGTTTTTGAAAATGTTACAGATCAGCCTATTAGTGATGCAGATGTACATGATGTACTTGATGAGGAAAGGGCTGAAAATGAGCAGGCTAGAGGTATGCCAAAATGGCTGGTGCACACTTTGCGTGACAGTAAATTGGAAGCACCTTTGTCTAGTCATACTCATTCAAGCTCTCGCCATGCATCTTATGCATCAGATTGTTATGCTTTGGCTGTATCTAGCTTACATGATGTTGAGGAGCCTCTCTCTTTTGATGAAGCACAGAATTCAGAAAATTGGATGGCTGCCATGCAATCAGAATATGATGCACTTATAGAAAATGACACATGGACTTTATGTGATTTTCCTCTTGGAAAAAAGGCCATTGGTACGAAGTGGGTTTACAAGTTGAAATGCAAGCCAGATGGTGAGATTGATCGCCATAAGGGTCGACTTGTTGCAAAGGGTTATGCACAACAAAAAGGCATAGATTATGAAGAGACTTTTGCTCCCACTTGTCGTATGACTACTGTGCATTTTCTATGTGCATTGGCAGCTCATTTTGGTTGGGATGTATATCAATCAGACATTGTCCATAGTTGCATCAATCTTTATCAAGGACTTTCGAGCATCTTGACATTCTTTATCAAACCACCATTTGCGTGATCTATCTTTGTTGATACCATGGAGATGCTTTATAGCAAACCATTCTTCGGCATAAGGATAAATAAATTTTTTGAAAGCTTCCCATTTACTTTCCAATGGTGCATCATTTTTCCAATGGTGCATCATATTGAAGCTTTGTCATGCATAACTTTTGCTCAACCATTTCAATGTACATTGGTGCCCGTTTGAAATCTATACATAGTGATTACTTTTCTTCGCTTTGGCTGAGATTATCATGCTTTGTTGCTTTCTCCACATGCAAGGTCAATACATAAGGTCATATGGTCTGATTCCGAATTCCATTGGCCAAACATAAAACTCTTTATGCACTACATGATGGCTTCGGAGAGTAGCATATAGTCAATCGCACTATCCCCATTATGTTTTCTATATGTAGATCCATTGGTTCCACTCCACAAAGATACATCATTGGCAATGAGCATACCCATGCTATTACACATGTGTAAAAGTAATTTTACATAGTGATCCGGCTCTTTCTCATCCATTGAAGTATGATCATACAAGTGAACTTTCTCCAACTCCCTTGAAATGTATGGCATATCAAATTGTTGAGTATCATGCTACAATGTTTTTGTGCGAGCATTCATATCCCCAAATACAATAACAAAACCTTCACCTTTGAAATAAGCAATGTTTCTATCCATGCAAGCATAAAAGGGGGAATCATGATGAGGAATGTAGCAACCGGCTACAAAAATGGGTGCTCTTTTTGGTGTCATAATTTTCAGCCATAAATAACGTTTGTACTTGTTATCTTTCACAATTGATACAAAACCTTACAATCCTTTCTTAAACATACATGCTACCCCTCCTTGCTCTCTTCATTGCTTGAGATTATTTGACCAAATCAATGAATGTACATTGTAATCCTTCAAGCCGTTAATCCTTTGTGTATCATGCTCCCAAGTTTCAACAAGAAGTACAATATCGGCTTTGCTTGTTAGTTCATCAATGCCAACCCCCGCATTCCATGGGTATCCATTACAATTTCAAAAGCATATTTTCAATTGTAACTCGGTCTCATAGGTCGCGCAACCCTGTTTGGTCAAGGGACTTGCCTCCTCCTTGGGCACATTTTCTTTGAGAGAGATCTCCTTGTTTTTCTTATTCTTTTCCTCATATGCCTTACAACGCATATTTTGTTGCTTAATAGTATGATGTTCACATACAAAACATTTTGTATCCCTCAAATAGATCCAACTATTATCAAGGATAATCATTTGTTTGGTCTCATCCGGCATGGTACATACAATCGGTCATTCTCTTGAGCAAGGAGCTCCTTACTTACCCACTCTATGTGCTCCATAAACCATAACTCCGGACATGCCAAAGTGAGTTTTCAAGAAATCTTTGATAACAATGGCAAGAGAAGGAGGCGTCTCTAACTTCTCTTCGGGAATTCCACAAATAACAATGTTCTTGGAACGTTGCTCTCGTTCCTTCAACTCGTGCACATCCACATCCTCAACATTCTTTGTTTGAGCCATAGCTTGCATGAGGGATGAATTAGGTACCAAATTGCTACCACATACATCATCCCAAGACTTGTTTGTGCATACATTTTTCATGTCGCATACATCCCATCTCATGGTGTCAAAGTTCTCCTCTTTCAATACATGGTCATGCTCTACTTTTGTCATGCACTCCTTCAAAGTATTCGAGTCCACAAGAGACCATTTACATTCCTTGACTTCCTCTTCAAGCTGCATAAAATGTGTTGTTTGCATCTCAAGTGTTCTCTTGAGATTCTCACTCTCAAGCATAAGAACCCTTAGTGTGCCATTCTCCATTGCAAGTGCCCGTAAGTCTTCACCTTGTTTGTTTACGGTCTCTTGCAATGATACCAAGTATACCATGATCATGGTTTCTGATATTGTTGGTTGAGTAATTGTGTTTCTATCTCCACACTTAGGAGGTTTTGGATCATTCTCTACAATGGTTGTGGACCTTGTTGAAGAAGAAGAACCCTTGCAATGCCGGAAGACATTGTATGTAAAATTAGAGATGAGAGTCAACTTTCTTGAACCTGTTCACTTCAAAAAAATTGCTACAAAAACGCCTTCCATAACTCTAACTTTTTTTGTCTTTACATCAATGTGTAGAGGGCGCCGTGCTCTTTGATTGGGGCTATAGATCACTCAAATCAGAATTCAGATGAAGAAGTTATGATCAAAAGAGTGAATTGATGTCTACTAGGTCAAAAAATGGATGCACTAGAGAGAGAGAGAGAGAGAGAGAGAGAGAGAGAGAGAGAGAGAGAGAGAGAGAGAGAGAGAAGTATTGTCGAATCATTGTCAATTATCTGAATGGCGCACGAGGAGGTCTCAAAAACACTCAAAATTACACCACCATGCCATATAGCCACATCCAGGAGTTAGAAAAGTTATGAGAGACAGAGAGAGAAGAGATAAATGGAGAGGAAAGAAATGATATGAAAGTTTCCCTTGTGAAGGTAGAGAGAGAGAGAGAGAGAGAGAGAGAGAGAGAGAGTTTCTTATATACATAGGCTAAAATAGCACATGAGACTTCATTAAAAATTTAAGAACCATAGACCACACCATCCATTTCCTCTATTTAGTCATTCACACTAAAAGATACATCTGTCTAATGTGCAAGGCAGATCTTAGTTTCTCTAGGTCCTGCTAGAGAAAAGGGAAAAGTGTGTGTGTGTGTTTATGAGTGAATATCCCCTCATTTATATGAACCATACAAGTACAATTGTAGTAAATAACACGTTAAATGTTAATCATATTCTAATGTTAGCTATTAAGTAAAAGGAGACAAAATGTTAGTCATATTCTAACGATATTTATTAAGGAAAATTAACAAGGAAGACAAAATAACACTCTAGATGATAGTCATATTCTAATGATAGCTATCAAGAAGAATTAACAAAGGAGACACAATCCTCTCTTGATTTTAATTTTAAGAAACCAACAGGTGTGCAAGTTGTGTAAAATAATATGACAAAATCATTATACATAAATAGAATAATAACAAATTGATGGTTAAATTTAGAAGCATAAAAAAGGGGAAAAAAGTAGATTTTGTGTGTTTCTGAGAAATTCTTGAACCAAAACTACATGAATTAGCACTTTACAATGGCCACACTTTCACAAGCCTCAATGAGTATCTTCAAGTTGAATAGTATTTTGATCCTTTTTGTGAGTCCTCCGAGAAGATCCTACTGCGGAAGGGTCCAACTCTTACCTGCCATCATCCAAAAAACACATCAAGTTAGAACTTGGCATATCTTTGATGGGAAGACAGGTGTCAATGCTGAAAACCCAGTTGTTATCCATGTCACTATCGAAGAACCTGCTAGCATCTGTCCTAGGACTATAATACATGGATTGATTTGTATTGATACAGCTTTTGGTAAAACAATCCAATTCTATATACATATCTTGGTATGGATTGATTTTTATCGATACAAATTTTGCTACTACAACCCAATTTTGCAAAACTCTTTATAGAATTCTCATACATATTGAACCCATCATGATAGTCATTCTAAGTGGTGTGTGTGTGTGTGTGTGTGTGTGTGTGTGTGTGTGTGTGTGTGTTCACTCAATATTGCCATTATGGAATTATTGCATAGAGAGAGAGAGATAGAGAGAGAGAGAGAGATGGAAAGATGGAGGGAGAAAAAAGGAAACAAGGGGGGTTACTAGAAAGCCAAGAGATTCTAGAAGTATTTATTTTTGCATAAGTGCTTCAAGGCTTCACCAACTCACCAAGATAAAAGGGAAGCATATCACTATGTTAAACTTGTATTCCATGGCATCCTCCTTTCCTACCAATCTAATCACTACTGGCTCTACCCCACTCTACCCCACTTATTAGATGGAATCTAATAAGATACCTTCCTCATCCCAACTTTACCAAAAGGAAAAGTCTACCCCCTTCCATCACTTGTGGTTGCGTGCTTTGTCATACTATCTATCGTATGCAGTCATCCGCGGATGCAGGTCAACTCACCAAGCACATGGCGAGACAGGCAGAGGGCAACAAGACGAACGCAACACTATCATGGAACTGACAAAAATATCAGTTGATCGCCTTGACCTACCTTGGCTTGACTATGAGGAAAACAGAGTATCTATCGCGCGTGAGAGAGCGAGGTCATTTGCAGCTCAAATCAATAGATAGACACGAAGAGAGAGAGAGAGAGAGAGAGAGAGAGAGAGAGAGAGAGAGAGAGAGAGAGAGAGAGATCATGCATGATTCCCTTTAATCAAACATGCATGCAACCCTACTCACTTCACTGTCTTTGAGCTGAGCCTAAAAAATCAAAATATACAAGACCCCTATGCTACCAAAGTACATAAGCATCATATCCTTTTGCATGGAATGTAGTGCATCTAGTATGTGATTTATGCTAAAATAGAATGGAAAAAAAGGATATATGACAAGGCTTGCTGCAAGATAATGTGCGAGATATAGTGCTTAAAGTGTGTTCATGGGCAAGCAAATTTCACTTCTACATCATAATCCAAAATCATTTTAATTGAAACCTTACCACATTTGACTATCTAATTGTGCATAAAAGTGAGTGTAGGTTCATACTTCAAAAGATCAAAACAAGTCAGATAGATGCTAAAACATATCAACCAACATAGCAAGCCCATGTTTGATAGTAAGAAACAACATCTATTAAGCCTAGTTGTACACCAACCCGATGATTCTTGCCCTTGTTATTTGTGTTAAGTGTGATTCTTGAGGCAATCCAAGCATCCACCCGCATTTGTGCAAAAACATTATGATCAAAGAGAATGGTATGCTTGTACAAGATTTCGGAAGTGTTTTCCATGAAGCACAACGCCTATTGTGCACATGAGAGAGGGAGAGAGAGAGAGAGAGAGAGGGAGGGAGGGGGGATCTCTGAGTATTTGGATGAGGATATAATACTCAAGCAGAGTATTTGGATGAGGATATAATACTCAAGCAGAGTAATTAAATGATGCTCACAAGCTTGAGCCTAAGGAAAAAAGCCTCCTTTATCTATTGAGAATACAAGTTGAGATAAGAGGGGGTAATGAGTTTACAAAAGAAAAACTAAGGCTTAAATGGGCACGGCAGCAAGGGGGGGGGAGAGAGAGAGAGAGAGAGAGAGAGAGAGGACAAAATTTACATCCATTTGAAGATTTTAAATGCACATATGATGATGAGAGTTATCCCCACCCACCAAAGAAACTGTGAAGCCGCATGCATGCAAGGCCAAGAGAGGTGGCTTTTATGGCATCCATGTGCCATTTGAGTTGTTTCTTCCAAAAGTCAACTACCACATTTAAAATCGTTCTACAAGGGAATCAAAAGGCAGCAGGCTTAAGGCTAAGTTAAGAGCATAAGGTTTCAACTTTCTTTATATTGATTTGCTACTCCCAACATGGCTTAAGAGCATAAAGTTTCATACCTTTCTTTTCATTGATTTACTATTCCCAACGTTGGTACCTTAAAACCATCTCTTTTTTTTTGTTGCCTATTGTGCAAAGGGTTATAATATATCTAGCAATGGTTCCCGACCGTGTTCGAGAAAAATGTGTCTTAGCTTAATATTGTGTCGCTTTTGATTTCACAAATGCCGGTTGAAGGCAAACGCAAAAGGAGAAGTTCCATCCCAAAATAAGAAAAAATAGTAGACAATTTTGAAAAATTTCCTCTTGGGAAATTCAAGAAAAGGAATTTTGTATGTTTGGGAAAATGGTTTTTCTTAGACACTCGTCCCCAACAGCATAGTGAGCTATTTTGTGAGAGATTAGGACAAAATTAAGATTTGATGTCAAGTGCACATATGTGTGCAAGTGGTATCAATTGCCCATATCAAGTGGTATAAAGTGCACTTGAAAGTGCAAGTAGTATATGTGCTAGTTTTATGTTTAGCATTGTGTGTGTGTGTGTGTGTGTGTGTGTGTGTGTGTGTGTGTGTGTGTGTGTGTGTGTATGTTTGAGAGAGAGAGAGAGACAGAGAGAGAGAGAGAGATCCTATAAAAAGGGTTGCAAAGGAAGAAGGAGTGGAGGATTGAGAGATGGATACATGTGTGTGTGTGCACGCACGCGTGTGTGTGTGTGTGTGTGTGTGTGTGTGTGTGTGTGTGTGTGTGTGTGTGTGTGTGTGTGTGTGTGTGTGTGTGTGTGTGTGTGTGTGTGTGTGTGAGAGAGAGAGAGAGAGAGAGAGAGAGAGAGAGAGAGAGTATAGTTGCATCATTGCCAAATTGTCCAAATGGTGCATTGGGAAGCCTTAAAGCAACTCAAAAATACGCCATCGTGCCATCACTTGCATCATTGCTAACTATCCAAATGGTGCACGGGGAAGTCTTAAGGAGACTCAAAGATGCACCACCGGCCATATAACCACACCATGAAAGTTATTTATATAGGCTAGAGTAGCACATGAGACTTCATAAAAAATTCAAGAACCATCCATTTCAAGTAAACATATCTATTTAGTCGTTCATACTAAAAGATATATCTTTCTAATATGCAGGCCAGATCTTAGTTTCTCTGGGGTCCTACTAGAGAAAAGGGAAAAGTGACAGCACCTCCTTCCTTCAGCAAAGCCAGAGAGAGAGCACCCTTACCTGCATCCATAGTAAGAAAACAATCAATAGATTAGTTTCCAAATAGTATTACGGGTAATTGGGGTGACTCTAGTTGTCATCCATGTCACCCTAACGTATACTAAAAGAGGAGAATGTTGTAAAAGGTAGAAGAATCTAACAAGGATGAGTCTATTAATCCTTCTTGAGATAGGTTAATTTTTGCCAAATTTCCTTGATAACTACGTTCATCCTAGCCATTCATTGCCCCGTTTCTTGAGTTTAGGCATAGCTCCTTACCTTAGAGAAGAATTTTAAGCATAAACTAATTGTTCTGGTACCTCAGATATGGTCCAGTCTCTTTGTTTAACGCCATGGCAGAGTGGTTTGAACATCAAAATTCCACATTAGTGCTGGTATATCCTACTTACCCACTCACTCAGAGAAGAACTAGTTGTAAAGCTAATGATTTACTCTTACTTGATATCTTACTTAGCAATGCTCTATCACAAAGGAAGCCCTAGCTATGCTCACATATTAAGCAGTTGTTGTTAGGAAATATTGAAATGGAACCTAAGTGAGCTCAAAATAATGAGCTAACCTTTAAGTACTGCTCCTCTTGCTCAGAGTATCTTACTCTGTTCTGCATCAAAAGGTGTCATAGGTCACGCCTGTGTACCATGCTACAAAGGTGGACTTTTTTTCAAACCTCACAATTTTTGAGGCGTATGTCAACGATTTTAACTATATTGAAGAAGTTATAACTATGTCATCAGGCCTATCTTTAAGTGCCCCAATCACCACGCCTGCAAAAATATTCTACCTTCAAGTCGGCCCAAGGTATAGGCCCTTGGGTTTATTACACCCCAAGTCAAAAGACATTAAGGCCTAGTTCATTTTATGTTTAGGGTATAGCCTTAGCCTAACCTACTTAGGTTTCCTTTGTGATCTAGTTAGGCTATGAGTTAATTAGGTCTCATCCAGGTAGTCTCAGCCAAGTGGTGGTAGTTAGCCCACTAAATCAATTATTCAAGTTAGCCTAACTAATAGAACTAACTTGACTAACAATTAGTTCTAATTTCAATTTTAGGGTCATGTGCCCATATCATATTGTATTTTTTCAAGAAAAACCAGATTCAAGCATTTATAGGGATGGAGTGTCTATCTCAGTGAGTGTGGAGAGAGAGAGAGAGAGAGAGAGACAGAGAGATGGAAGTATAGTTGCATTATTCCCAATTGGCCCAATGGTGCACGAGGAGGTGTTAAAGATACTTAGAAATATGTCAACACGCCATACAGCCACATCCTGAGAATTTATGACATTTATGAGAGAGAGAGAGAGAGAGAGAGAGAGAGAGAGAGAGAGAGAGAGAGAGAGAGACCTCACTGTTATGCTAGGTATTGAGGCAGCCCAAAAAACAAACCAACACCTAGTGCTGCCGCAACTAGATTTTGCCAAGGCCTTTGATTCAGTTATTTGGGACTTTGTAGTAAAGGCAATGCGTAAACTGGGGTTTGGTAAAAAAAATTCATCATGCATTTTACTATTGGGGTTAGATGTTGTCTCCAGGATTATTGTAAATGGTAAATTGTCTAGAGGGATCAATGTCAGGAGATCAGTTAGACAAGGATGTCCCTTGAACCCCTTGTTGTTTGCTATTGCTACACACCCATTGTTTTGCTTTTTGAATGTACAAGCTCATGTACAAGCAACTACGGGAAATTAAAAAGGGCTTCAGATCGCAGAAAATCATGTTGATGTTAAGTATGGAGCCTGATTTACCCTTGTAATTTTCTGTGGTAAAAACGCACATTTGTAAGGCCCCCATTATGAGGAGAAGCCATCGTGCGTGAAGGAAAATCACTCACCGGAAACCAAAATTTTCATGGACAAGAATCAGGGGCAACTTTAAAGGCCTCGGGGGCGGAGGCCCCCGAGACTTTTTTTTCGCCGGAATATTATGGCCGTCCGGCGGCCGGAAAGTGGTCGGAAAACAACCGGTCGGTTGGCCAGTGGCCGGTAGTCAATGGCCGGTGGCCGGTGGTCGGAAGTCAATGGCCGGTGGCCGGTGGCCGAATTCAAAAGCGGACTTGTCTTCTCAAGGGCGACCACACATGGGCGGATTGGAGGGTCCGATTTGGACTTATTCGCACAAGGGCGGCTACACATGGCTATCTCTCATAAGAGAGGGCAGCCCTTTTGGCCTATAAAAGGAGGCCATTTCTACACACATTTCATAGTGTGAAGTTGATGCAACAAGGTGAGTGTGAGGTGGTGAGAGTGAAGCAAGGAGGGAGCTCCATTAAGGGTATAATCCCTTTGTAAACTACTTCTTGTTTTGAAGTACTAAAGCCATTGAGTGGCTGCTTTCCCGTGGACGTAGCCCACATTGGGTGAACCACGTATATCGTGTGTACTCTCTCTCTCTCTCTCTCTCTCTCTCTCTCTCTCTCTCTCTCTCTCTCTCTCTCTCTCTCTCTCTCTCTCTACTCTATAATCTCGTGTATATAAATCTGTCTCTCTCCATTAAGTAATCTACTAAATTATCTATTTAGCTACGTCTTATTTCCTAACAACTGGTATCAGAGCAAGGTTTTCTCGTAGCTAAATTATCTCAAGGAAAGGATTCCTTGAAGTGAGTGGGAGTTATGGCAGAGGAAGGGAAGCTCAAGATTGAGAAGTTCAATAGCAAAAACTACCAACATTGGAAGATGCAGATTGAAGACTATCTCTACCAGAAGGACCTCTATTTGCCACTAGGCGGTCTTGCGAAGAAGCCCGCAACAATGGCAGATGAAGCATGGATTGTCCTTGATTGAAAGGCACTGGGAACAATCCGGTTAAGCTTGGCGTCAACAGTGGCCTTTAATGTTTCGGAGATGAAGACCACGGAGGACTTGATGAAGTCACTTGACGACTTCTACGAGAAACCATCGGCATCCAATAAGGTATTTCTTATGAAGCGCTTGTTCAATCTAAAGATGGCAGAGAATGGTTCAGTTGCAGAACACCTAAATGACTTTAACACAAACATAAGTCAACTTCGATCAGTGAAAATCAATCTCGATGACGAAGTGCGAGCTCTCCTTATACTATCATCTCTACCGGATAGTTGGGACAGCCTTGTGATGGCTGTAAGTAATTCTATCTCTGGCACAAATACTCTTAAGTTTGATGATGTTGTGGGTGTTCTCCTAAGCGAGGAAATGCGAAGGAGAAGCACAGGAGAATCATCAAGTGCTGCACTATCAGTGGAAACAAGAGGAAGGCTTAAGGAGAGGTTCAAAAACCAAAAGGGTCGTGATCGCTCAAGGCGGAGCAAGTCACGCACAAAGTCAGTTCTTGAATGTTGGAACTGCGGAAAGAAGGGCCACGTCAAGAAGGATTGCTGGTCCAAGAAGAAGAAGGAGACAGAGTCTCAAGACAACAAGCCAACATTGGAGGCCAATGTGGCAGGTAAAGTAGAGCAAGATGCTCTAATTCTCTCATTAGACAATGTGTCTAATTCCTGGATAGTAGATTCCGGGGCTTCATTCCATGCGACACCACACAAGCAACATTTCCAAGACTACACCAAAGGTAATTTTGGGTATGTATACTTGGGAGATGATGAAGCTTGTGAGATTGTCGGCAAAGGTACAGTTTCTGTCAAAACTGCTAACGGAAATGAATGGAAGCTTAAAGATGTTAGGCATGTTCCTTCTCTTCGCAAAAATTTGATCTCTACAGGACAATTGGACGATGAAGGTCACAACATTGCATTCGGAAACAAACGGTGGAAGATCTCAAAGGGATCTTTGGTGGTTGCCAAGGGTGAAAAAGTCGGTACACTTTCCTTGTGTACTGTTAGCACGCAACCTTCAGCTTGTGCAGCAACTACAGAAGTTGACAGTGCGGTGTGGCACTACCGACTTGGGCATATGAGTGCCAAAGGAATGCAAATCCTTCAAACAAAGAAGCTTCTACCAGGTTTGAAAGAAGTGGACTTAGAGTTCTGTGAAGATTGTGTTTATGGTAAACAAAAGAGGGTAAAATTTCAAAAATCAGGAAATGAAAGAAAAAATAAAAAACTTGAGTTGGTTCATTCTGATGTTTGGGGTCCTGCAAGTACACCATCACTTGGTGGCTCATTGTACTATGTAACATTCATAGACGATGCGACTAGAAAAACATGGGTTTATGTCATGAAGAACAAATCCGATGTATTTTCCATATTTCAAAGGTGGAAAGCCTTTGTGGAGAATGAAACAGGTACCAAGGTTAAATGCCTCAGATCCGACAATGGAGGCGAATATTGCAGCCAAGCTTTTGAAAGCTTTTGTGCTAGCAATGGCATTCGGAGGCAAAGGACAACCCCAAGGACACCTCAACAAAATGGGATTTCGGAAAGGATGAACAGGACAATCATGGAATGAGCACGAAGCATGCGGCTACATGCAGGCCTACCGCTTGAGCTTTGGGCGGAAGCTGTAAGTACGTCTGTGTACTTAATCAATCGGTCACCCTCAACGGCATTGGATGGGGGAGTTCCAGAAGAGGCATGGACAGGTAAACCGGTGAATTATGCATTTCTCAAAGTGTTTGGGTGTGAGGCTTTCATGCACATAGATAGAAGCCTAAGATCAAAGTTAGATGCAAAGTCCAAAAAGTGTTTCTTCATTGGCTATGGAGAAGGAGACTTTGGGTATCGCCTATGGAATCCTGAAGATGGTAAAATCTTAAGGAGTAGGGATGTAATTTTTAACGAACAAAATATGTACAAAGATTACTTGGAAAGAAAACAAACAAAAGAAACAGGTAATGAGTACATGGAGCTTGAGGACGGTGAAGACTCAAGGACTGCAAACGATGACAATGTGCAACAACGTCAACCAAATGACGAGCCTCAACCTATTCCCCGAAGATCTACAAGAGCAAGTAGACCTCCAGAAAGGTTTGTTCCTTCCTTCAACCATCTCTTGATCTCAGATTCTGGAGAGCCGGAATCATATGAAGAAGCTATGCAACATGAATCCAAAGAAGAATGGACGAAGAGCATGCAAGTGGAGATGGACTCACTACATCGCAACCAAACATGGGAGTTGGTTGAGTTGCCTAAAGGTAAGCGGGCACTTCAAAACAAATGGGTGTACAAGCTAAAGGAAGAAGAAGGTGGGAAGAAAAGGTACAAGTCTAGGCTTGTGGTAAAAGGTTTTTCTCAAAAGAAAGGTATTGACTTCAATGAAATATTTTCTCCTGTTGTAAAAATGAACTCAATTAGGCTTGTCTTAAGGCTTGTGGCTGCTCATGATCTAAATCTCGAGCAAATGGATGTAAATACGGCATTCCCTCATGGTGACTTAGAGGAGGAAATCTACATGCTTCAACCAAAGGGGTATGAAGTAAAAGGTAAGGAGAAAATGGTTTGCAGATTAAAGAAGATCTTGTATGGTTTAAAGCAAGCATCAAGACAATGGTACTTGAAGTTTGATCGATGGATGTTGGATCATGGATTCACAAGATGCAACTCGGATCACTGCGTCTACACGAAGAATTTGGGAGATGGGAAATTCATCATCCTAATGTTGTATGTTGATGACATGTTGATTGCAAGTGCTAACATGCAGGACATCAAAGACCTAAAAGAGGAGCTGTCCAAATCTTTTTCAATGAAAGATTTAGGTGCTGCAAAGAGGATACTTGGTATGAAAATATCAAGGGACAGGACGAAGAAGACAATAAAGCTATCTCAAGAAGATTACATCAAGAAGGTACTAGAAAGGTTTGCAATGCAAAATGCAAAACCAGTTTCTACACCTTTGGCTGGTCATTTTAAACTAACGAAGGATATGTGTCCAAAGGCACAAGAGGAGATAGCCTATATGTCTAAAGTTCCATATGCTGCAGCGGTAGGTTCTCTAATGTATGCTATGGTCTGGACAAGGCCAGACATTGCACATGCAGTGGGAGTTGTGAGTAGGTTCATGGACAACCCAGGTAAAGAGCATTGGCAAGCTGTGAAGTGGATACTTAGGTATCTAAAAGGGACAACAAAAAATGCTTTGTATTTTGGAGGAACTGATATTTTTCTAAAAGGGTATGCTGATGCAGATATAGCAGGTGACAAAGATACTCGAAGGAGCACTACTGGCTATGTGTTCACGGTTGGAGGCACAGCAGTAAGCTGGGCTTCAAAGCTGCAGAAAGTGGTTTCACTTCTACCACGGAAGCAGAGTATGTAGCAATGACGGAGGCAAGCAAAGAAATTCTGTGGCTTCACAGATTCTTAGAAGAGCTTGGATTCAAACAAGACAATTGTGTCTTGTACAGTGATAGCCAAAGAGCTATCCATCTTGCGAAGAACTCAGCCTTTCATTCAAGGACAAAGCACATTGAGGTGAGATATCACTTCATACGCACTCTTTTGGAAGAGGGACAACTAAAGCTAGGAAAGGTGCATACAAGTGAAAATCCTGCAGACATGTTTACAAAGGTGGTGAACAAGGAGAAGTTGAGCTTTTGCTTATCTTCAATCGGCATTCAAGGATAAGAAGCTAGAATGGAAAGCAGTCACAGGGTTGGTTTGGAGATCAGTTTCCAAGTGGGAGATTGTTAAGTATGGAGCCTGATTTACCCTTGTAATTTTCTGTGGTAAAAACGCACATTTGTAAGGCCCCCATTATGAGGAGAAGCCATCGTGCGTGAAGGAAAATCACTCACTGGAAACCAAAATTTTCATGGACAAGAATCAGGGGCAACTTTTTTTCGCCGGAATATTATGGCCGGCCGGCGGCCGGAAAGTGGTCGGAAAACAACCGGTCGGTTGGCCGGTGGCCGGTAGTCAATGGCCGGTGGCCGGTGGTCGGAAGTCAATGGCCGGTGGCCGGTGGCCGAATTCAAAAGCGGACTTGTCTTCTCAAGGGCGACCACACATGGGCGGATTGGAGGGTCCGATTTGGACTTATTCGCACAAGGGCGGCTACACATGGCTGTCTCTCATAAGAGAGGGCAGCCCTTTTGGCCTATAAAAGGAGGCCATTTCTACACACATTTCATAGTGTGAAGTTGATGCAACAAGGTGAGTGTGAGGTGGTGAGAGTGAAGCAAGGAGGGAGCTCCATTAAGGGTATAATCCCTTTGTAAACTACTTCTTGTTTTGAAGTACTAAAGCCATTGAGTGGCTGCTTTCCCGTGGACGTAGCCCACATTGGGTGAACCACGTATATCGTGTGTACTCTCTCTCTCTCTCTCTCTCTCTCTCTCTCTCTCTCTCTACTCTATAATCTCGTGTATATAAATCTGTCTCTCTCCATTAAGTAATCTACTCAATTATCTATTTAGCTACGTCTTATTTCCTAACAGTTGATGCATTAGGTTTTGCTGATGACACAATCTCATTTTTGCAGGTTGCTAATGCCAATATTGGGAAATGTATATTTTACATTCAATTATTCTCCTTGGCTGCTGGTCTAGATCTTAATTTTGAAAAGTCAAACCTTATTGATGTTTTGGTTGAGGGCTTTCATAACCTTATATGGAGAGGGAAGAGAATAATTAAAGGCATTGTTTTTAGGCACTTAGGCTATCCATTGGGAGGCAATGTAACCAGTAAACAATTGATTGATTGGGTTCAGCAGAAAGTGTACACAAAAATTGTTGCTTGGCATTGCTCAGAATGGCCTTTACATGTTAGACTAAGAATTTTGCAGGCCATTATTATTCCGTACATCTTATACTATTGGCCTCTCTTAGACTGGTCTGAAAAGAGTATGAAGCGATTCAAATCTGAAATTCTGAAATTTTTTTGGGGGTCTTTTGCTACCGCTTGGATTGCTTGGGATCACATTTAAAGCCAAAAAACATAGGTGGCTTGGGTATATTGAATCTTGGGGCACATATGCTAGCCAAGAGAGCAACACTGTTGAAGGACATGTTACTGTCTGATACATGCTAGTCTAGGATTTTGTGGTGTCTACTTGATTATGTTGTTGTTTATTATCATGGTACTTGGAACAAATCTGGATGGGATAAAGTGTTCTCAACTGCTCCACCTATTAAATTATGTGGGCATACTTCCAATATGCTGGTACAAGTTGGAAAGTCATATGTGGTAAATTGGTGTGGAACGATAGAGTGAGGTATACATGGAATTCTTTGGGCACAAAATCTTGTTTTTGGAGCTTTGTTTTTAAATCACCACTTTCTTATAACTTAGGCAAAAAAGCACTTAACCTTTTTAAAAAGAGAGTGAGCTCAGTTGGTTAAATTGTGGACTCTACCAGCATTTTGACTGCTTTCCTTGTTGTCAGGTGGCAGTTCAGACTTGGTGATGGACTCAAGATTGCATGGGAGATGTTATGTGAAGAGGTTACAGGTCTCACGGTTCCTTGCAATGAAGACTTACAACAAAGATTCATAGATTGCACTATACCTCATGTATCACCAATAGGTGGACCTCTAAAACAATGGTTTTTTATCAAATTTTGTTACATGTATCCCAAATTCATGTAAAATGTAACAGAGTGTGGAGAATGGACAAGAACCAAGACTGGTGGGTTGAAAGAGTATCACAGATTTGGGATAACAAATACTCGTTCAAACAGAAAGTCTTTTTGTGGAGAGTGCTTACTAGTGCCTTGCCTATTGGGAAACTATTGAGATACAAAAACATACCTTATAGTTCATGTCCCAAATGCAATAGTCTTGAGACAATAAAACCTTTGTTTTGGAATTCTTCATTGGTGGCCTCTTGGTGGTGTTGCTTACATGATATTTGTCTACATTATTGGCAAGTTAAAATGATCAAATTTAAGCTTGTGTAAAGTGGATAATCCTGGGTTGCAGCAATGTATTGATGGAGTTAGAGTGTGGATGTTATCCTTATTGTGGAGTGCTAGAAACTCAGCATCTTTCGACCATTATACTTTTCAGTCATACACTCTACCATGGAATCTCATTAAGACTAGGCTGATGGAAGACTACATATCTATGCCTAGAAGCCAACAAGAAATGATGGCGGAGTATATCTCTCTCCTGTGAGATAATTATCAGCTTGTATATAAACCAATGTACAAAAGTATTTTCCCAAAGAGAGAGAGAGAGAGAGAGAGAGAGAGAGAGAGAGAGAGAGAGAGAGAGAGAGAGAGAGAGAGAGATGGAGAGGGTAGAAGTAATGAGAGTCTTCATTGTGATGGTGGAGAGAGAGAGAGAGAGAGAGAGAGAGAGAGAGAGAGAGAGAGAGAGAAGGATAGATGCATCATTGCCAATTGTCCAAATGGCACGCGGGGAAGTCTCAAAGACACTCAAAAATACAACATCGTGCCATTCAGCCACATCCTGAAAGTTGTGAAAGAGATAGATAGATTTTATTATCGTCCTCGGAGGTCAAATATGACCTATGGGACCAAAGTTACATGTGATGTAGTATGTGTATGGATGATGAGTGACTCTCGATGCTCCAAAATTGTAGTGATGAGAGTCGCAATGGAGAGCCCACACTTTGGCTGGGAGAGGAAAGTGTGTAGGTCTAAGTTATGGCTGAAAATGTGAGAGAAGCAAGTTCGGATGTGACCAAAAGCTGAGCACTCTAGTAGTGTGTGGTACTCAGACTCTCGAACTTGCAGTGAGCATAATGTGCACAATCGATTTGACTCTTCTCCATTGCCCCAACGCCCTATCTCGCATCGAAGGAAATGGGAGCTAAGCCGAATCGCTGCAATAGTGCGTATCGCGGACAAGGGACTAGGCTCAAGCATGTAAGTGTGAGTACGGTTTCCTCTCTCAGCAAAGAACATGGTTTTGTAGTTGGGGGCAATATAGGTGGTGTAATGTATGAAACGTGACCCACCGGATTTCTCCCAAGCCGTAATACATTGGCGTTGTAGAAAAGCTTCATTCACTTGAGAGTCAATTGAAGCATTGACGGGAGCAAAGCGAACCCCGAACCCCCGACGGCCTCTAAAACACCGGGGACCGAATGGCGCGCCTCGAGCCTGTCATGGTAAAGCAAACAGAGGGCACCACCTAGCTTTAGCGGCTAGGACGCAAACAACACACCACCATAACAAAGTTTTCATCCAAGAGAGATGGATGCTTGGGAGTAATGATGAAGAGGAAAGGGAATGAGATCAAGTGAGAGAGAGAGAGAGAGAGAGAGAGAGGAGAGAGAAGAGAAGAGAGAGGAGGGGGTATAGCGGCTTAGTACTTAGGCACCACAAAAGGATGGCGAATCCGCACACCCTTCACACATACACAAGCTCACTCCAAAACACAAGACTAGATGACGATTCCGCACACCTCACATGGGCAAAACATTGCAAGAAAACATACTCACAAAACCTCAAGCTTTATTTAGAGAATTAGGCGATGAAATGGGGAGCATAGGGTAGGGGAATGAGAAGGGAGAGAGTGGTAGAGCACATGGCGGATAGGTGGGAGTTGATGGCGAAGACTCGCACGAGGATTATTGCCATCATCCTTCATTTAGTTTCCCTTCATCTTCCATAGCCAAGGGTGTAGAGGTCATGCTCAAGACAAGCATGGTGATTGCGGTGATGGTGATGGTGATGGTGATGGTGTGGGTGTGTGTGTGTGCACTAGGCACACACAGTGCATAGTGTGTTCTTTGGTGATGTTGTTTGTTTGTTTTTGTTGATGGTGACCCCTCTTTATATAGGGGAGGAGGGGGGAGAAATTCTAGAATTTAGAAATGAAGAAATCATTATCTACATAGGCCATGTGACTGTGGGCCCCACTTGTCTGGCTGTGTGTATATGTGCCAGAACAGCAGTCTCATGAGAGAGAGACTAAGAGAGAGAGATGGGTTGATGAAAAAAATGAGAGGTGACATGGAGAATAAAGTAATTACAAGAGGGGAGAGAGAGGAGTGTGTTCAGAGGTGAATCTGTGTGCAGATGTGTGTGAACACAAGAAAAATCAGGTAACCACCGGGTGGGGATGGGTCTGTGGGCACCTTTTTTTTAGTGAAACTGAGTGTGTGTGAGTGAGGGGGAGGTTATTTAGCTACAAGACAAGAGACATGGCACCCTTTAGAGAGAGGGGGGGATATTTGGGTCATGGGATATGATAGGAGAGAGAAAGGGGGGGTGGGATATACTATTTTGAAAGATAGGGTAAGTTGCATGTGAGTTAGGGTGCATTATTGGTGAGTTAGAATGCATTATTGGTGAGAGGTGGGGTAGCTTGAGGGGAGAGAGAAAGGAGAAAGGACAAGGGGAAGAGAGAGGGGGTTGACCTTTTGAGTGGAGGAGAGGAAAAGGGACACACGGCGGGGCAACAGTGAAGAAAAAGGAGGCAAGGTGGGGATGGGCTACCCCGCAGGCATGAGGTGGCCTATTTTACCTTTTTTATATATTTACATAATCATACTTTATTTTTTTCTTACTTTTTCCAATGCCTTTTATCACTCCCTCCCTAAGAGGGGGTTTTCATGGGGTGGGGACGAGAGAAGAGGGGTATGCGAGCTTGGCTTGTGAAAAGCCCCCATCATTAGCCCTCCCCTTGTGGCTAGAGGCATTCATGTCTCTAGCTCATCTGTTTGATCATTATCGTCGGAGGTGGCGGCTGATAGTGTGTCCTCATCTGGAATGTCAATTGGTGGAGCCTGGTCAAATCGAAGAAAATAAGGTTTAAGTCGCCAACCATTTACCCTGGTTTTATGAAGTTTTCCATCAGCCTCCATAAGCTGGTAGGTTCCATTGGCATACTTTTTCCTGACGATGAAAGGACCTTCCCATCAGAGTAGGAGTTTCTTATCCTTGCGCGTGTCGAAGCGATTGTCGTAGCGGAGCACCAACATTCCTTTCTTCAATTCTTTTTTCCGGAGATGCTCGTTAAAGCTAAGCCGTCTATGCTGTGCTTGTGCTGCATAATAATTTATTGCTTCTTCTCTGTCCAGCTGCAGTCTTTCCAAGTTGATGATGTGATCTCTCAAATGCATGTTGGGCTGTTGAAGCTGGCTTGCCATTACTCTGAGACTTTGTAGTTGCACTTCAATGGGCAAGATTGCTTCCTTACCAAATACTAGATGATACGGTGTGAATCCCAAGGATGTACGAAATGAAGTTATGTAGGCCCATAAAGCTGGTAGTAGATATTTATCCCAGTCTCCAGATGATTGTTTACCTGCTTGGTAATAATTTTAGAAACCATTCCATTTACCTTTTTCAACTAGGCCATTACATTGAGGGTAATATGGTGAAGAGTGCCTCCTTGTAATGCCCAGTTTCTGCATTAATTCTCCTACCAAGTCTGCTCTGAAACCTGGCCCTCTATCAGAGATGATCTCTAAAGGTGTGCCAAACCTACAGCATATGTGCTCGTAGATAAATTTATTAGCTACCTCTACCGCTGTGATTCTAGTGGTGGCTGTAGCCTCTGCCCATCTAGTCATGTAGTCGACCCCCATGATAATGTAGAATTTTTCCTGAGTTGGCCCTAGGTAATGGCCCAATGGCATCGATACCCCATTTTTCAAATGGGCCATATGAGAAATAGGTGTCTGTGGTTCTGGATGGTTCAGGCATAAGTGACCTAGTGCCGGCCTTTTGACACAACTTACACGTTTTGCACCAATGGTGTACATCACGGTTGTGGCTAGGCCATATGAAGCCTGCCTGCAAGATTTTCCTACTTGTTATGTCTAGGACAAAGTGACCACCACAAACCCCGTCGTGACAACTAGCAATTACTCCCGTGATTTCCTGAGAGAGAGGGACCTTCCTGAGTATTTGGTCCTTACCCTTACAGTACAAACCGTCATTGATGAGTCGATACCTTGTGGCCTTCCGCGTCAGTCATTGCTTCTGTCCCTTTGTTAAATCTGATGGGCATTCCCCTGTTTCCAAAAAATGCATGATGTCAGGCAAGGCATCACTGCCTTGAAATAGAGGGAGCTTTAGTTTTATTGCTCCAACCACCACTTCCTGTAGTCTTTCACTTGCTAGGGCATCTGCTTCTTGGTTTTGAGCCCTTGGGATATGGTGTATTTGAACTTCTTCAAACTTACCCAACAAGGTTTTTACACCACTTAAGTGAGTCCTTAAACTAGGATTCTTGCATGTCCATGCTCCATTTACTTGCCTTACCAGAAGTAGAGCATCCCCAAATACATTAAGGCGTTGTACACCTTGTGAGACGCACCATTGTAGACCCTTGCTTAGTGCTGCATACTCAGCTTCATTGTTAGAATGTGAATCTAACAATTGGCCCAACAAAAATACCTTTGTCCCTTTGTCAACAAAGACCACTATGCCTGCAGCTGCTTTGTCGGACGCTCGCTTGTAGGCTCCATCAAAGTAGAGAGAGTATGCTCCTTCTACCATCGGTGGTACTGGAGGTAATCGGACTTCTTCTTCCTTAGATTACTTCTCCTTCCTTTCAAAGACTTGGTAGGTCATGAGTCCCCCCAAACTTGCCCTTGTCGTGCTTTCTACCTATACCATGTAGTCAAACTCTTGCAGACAGATACCATTTAGTAATTCTAGCAGACACATCCATGTGTTGTACAACATAGGGAAATATTTCATCCGTGGTTAGAATCACAAATTGCTTAGGCAGCAAATATGACCTAAACTTTGTAGTTGCAAATCTAAGAGCTAGGACTAAGTGTTCCACATGGGTAAAACCTTTCTCTCCTGCTGTCATCATTCGACTAGAGAAGTAGATTGGCCTCATGAAAGATGTCGTTGTATCCTTTTGGAGTAGCACAGCCCCCAATGAGTCATCACCAACACTTGAGGTGACATAGAATTTTTCATCCCACTTAGGTGGTGAGATAGTTGGCAGAGTGGCTAAGACCTCCTTTACCTTGTTGTAGTGATGTTCGCTTTCCTCGTCCCAAGTGAAATTTGATCTTTGAGTGAGTTGTTGCAGTGCTAGAACAAGTTGTGATAGTAAATGTATGAATCTACTTAAGTATCTCACCTTCTGTAGAAAACAGACCAGTTGACGTGCGGTCGTTGGTGAAGGTAGGGCTATGAGTGCGGACACCTTACTTGGGTCGGCGTTGATACCTTTTGCTGAAATTTCATGGCCTAGTAGAATGACTTTACTCTTCCCAATGTGGCATTTATCCACATTTAATTGCCCACCTAAGCTCTGCAACCTGGCCAAACCTTCAGTTACCTTTTCTAAATGTGAAATACGGGAGCTATATATACAAAAATCATCAATGAACACTCTTATGGATGTTCCAAAGAACGGTTGAAAAACATATGTGACATATCTTTGGAATGTGGCAGGTGCATTTGTGAGACCAAATGGCATAACCCTGTATGCAAAACAACCCCATGGCGTGATAAAAGTGGTTTTTAGCTGATCTTCCAAGGCTATGCGTATTTGAAAGTATCCAGAAAAACCATCACAGACGGTATAGCATTCAAAACCCGCTACTTCATTATGAATTTCATCCAAGAAAGGGAGAGGAAAGTGGTCTCTCTTTGTAGCTGCATTTAGTGGTTTGTAGTCAACACAGACCCTCCACTTACCATTCTTTTTAGGCGTCACCACTACGGGTGACACCCATTCTGAGTTTTCTACAGGATAGATGAATCCCGCCTCCAGCAGTTTCCTTACCTCGGCCAAGAGTGCCTTTTCTTGTATGACCCCCAATCGTCGTAGCTTTTGCACAACTGGTTTTACCCCTTCCTTCAGCTTAATATGATGTTCCACCACTGTAATGCCTGTGATTCTTTCATAGTTGTCAATGAACAGGTTAGGAAATCCCATCAACATTTGCAAAAAACTATCTTTCTCCTCAAGTGTTAATTCCGTAGACAACATACCCTTCAACCTACTTCCTCCTAGGCCAGGTGATTTGCTCTCCTCTTCATTGGGTTGCCCTTTTTGGTGATGGATCACCAGTTGTGCTTACCCTTTGTGGATCCTTCATAATGATACCCATCACATCAATGGAACTGTCACTTTCGTCGATGGATGTGGTCTCCTCCTCAGAACTGGAAGATTCGCTAGTGGTTTCATCTGCGGATGTTTCCAGATTCATTTGCTTCTGCTTGCCAATCCTCATGTCGTAGTAGATTGTCTCCCCTTTCTTACCGGTCATGCGTAGAAGGCCAGTACCCCAGTCCTGTTTTGCCTTCATGGCCATCAACCATGGCCTTCCCAAAATTAGTGGATAGCCCTCCCCCTTAGTAGGCATTACAAATACATCTACCTCTACCTCAGTGTTGAAAGCTTTGATTTTCACGGCACTTACCACACCCACACACTTTACTTTTGCGTTGTTTGCCATCTTTGCCTTGCATGGAGAAGGCTTGTCAACCTCGAGCCCTAATCGAAGCATCATAGCTTCGCTCATTACACAGATTTGTGCACCTCCATCAATGTAGGTGTTTCCAAACCTCTTTCCTTTTATGCTTACGTCGACAATTGGAAGGATGTCATCCATGTTGCATCCCGAAATTGCTCTGGCTACCTTTGTTTTGGAGCGTCTTGTACTTACCATTTTAGACCATTGTCGCCTTACTTTTGGTGCAAGATGTAGAAGCTGTGGCCATGTAATCTTCGGTCCTTGCTCTGCCACATCCAATGTTAGATCATAGGGCTTAGAACTTTCCCCTAGCTGGAAGTCGGTGATGCCCAATTTCCGTCGTGGCCTGGATGGCCTCTTGCTAGTTTCTCCTCTCATGCTTCTCTCATCATCTGATTGTGTAGCTTTCTCCCTCCTAGCTCTTTTCACCGTCATGGCTTCAAGTGGTTCTAAAAGGTTACCTTCTTACCTCTCCTTACCCTTGTCCCTCTCCTTTGCTCTGGGTGGATCCACTACTACGGCTTTTCCTTTCTCTTCTAGCCTTATGATGTTTACAGGGCGATCAGGTGGTGGGGCTGGTGGAAGAGGTGGGATGGATGCTTGTAGTGGTGTCTGGGGTGGACGTAGAATTTGTGTTGGTGGGGGTGGAGTTCGTCTCGGGTGGGGGTGTTCTTTCTCTAGGGGGTGACAATTGGTTCCTCCTACCTCCTCTATTATAGTTTTGTCGTGGTTTGGGACAGTAGTACATACCGTGATCGTCTTCTCCGTAGTTGTAGCAATGATACTCCCTGTTTTGTCGTCGTGCTCTTCCAGGATCTTGATCTCTTTCTTGACTCCTCCCTTGTTGTATTAAGTGGACAGACAAATTCTGCAGTTGGTCAGTAATATGGGCCAACATATCTTGTTGGTCATCTCTTACCCCAAGAGCCGGTGGTGGTGGTGGAATGATGGTTGTCGTAGTTGCTGGTCGACGCGATGTTCCTGATTCTGTTGACTCGATTTCTTTGGCTTTCATTCGCAGCTTCTTGTCTTTAAGGCGAGCAATCTCAACGGCTAACTCGTACGTAGCCGGGAATCTACCTTTCACCTTCTCCTTGAGAAGCGGCCATAAGACATGCGTGAACCGATCTTTTTTTAGGAAATCAGGTGCAGCTTCCCCCCTTTCCAGTGACTCAACCCACCATTCCCACAAATCCACAAATTTGGACTCGTAGGTAGCATATTCTAAAAGACCCTCCTGCTTGAAGTCTCTCAACTTGTCCCACAACTTTTCTGAAGTGGTACCTCCCCCAAAGCGCCTCTTAAAAGCGGTTTTAAGGGTTCCGAGTCATCCTTGGTTGCTTGTGGAAGTGCATTGTACCATGATCTAGCTTCTAGCTTCATGAGATGCTTAAAGATTCTAACCGAGAATTCATCCGTATCTTTTGTTGCTCACTACACATGCTACTTCAAAGTCATCTAGGAAGTCTGTTACCAAATCCTCCCCCTTATTTCCTTTAAAGTGTTGGAAATGCTACACTTGCCATGATTACTGAGAGAGAGCTAGAAACACACTGCTTAACTTGCAAAAGTTTTTTTCTTCTTTACAAGGAAGCGTGTATACCCTCTTATACTAGGACATAGATTAAAACTTCAAATGGTACATTGCCTGTACCAAAGGTAAGACAAATGGTTGATATGATTCCAGAACCTCCAAAAACCCGCTCCCCACCCGGGGTGTCATGTCAATGACGTGCTGGAGTGAGCCTTCAAATCCAGTATTACCTTGATTTGAGCGTACACGTGTTGGTATGTGTGATCGAGTCTTGAGGTAGGTTGTACTGATTCATGTGAAGATTAGAGGTGCTTAGTCACTGTCCAAGCTTTTGGGAGAGGGTGGTGTTCTTTCCTGTAAACAAACTCAGTAGATCCCTAGTTTCTCTAGTGAGAGTGTGAGCCAATGCTTCCGTTATCTGTGCTGCAGCATCAGGTGCGACTTGAAAACTGACTGTGATAATTACCTCGGTGACTTGAGTTTCCTGATTCTCAAAGTAGAATAATGTTGATTCTCTATTGTGTAGAGCTCCTTCCATTTTGTTGTTGTGGGTTGGTTGTAGGTTGCGGACAAGTGGTTTCGACCTTCTCCTTCTTCTTCTTGGCACTTGGCTATGTATATCCACAGGGTTTGGCATGTTGGTTGACTCTCCCACTGCAAATCGAGATACCGTTACGCCTGGCACTCGAGCTTCGATGGAGATGCGGAGTTCGTCTAGTTGTGCTTGGAGCTCTTCTTCTTCTGTCGTCCAATAGCAAATCCCTGCTAGCCATTCATCATTCACAATAGTTTAGGGTTTCAGTCTTGAAAACATGAATGGTTTCAATGAAGAAGTAGTCCTCAGTGTGGGCAACCAAATGACCCATGAAGAGGAAAGGGAATGAGATCAAGTGAGAGAGAGAGAGAGAGAGAGAGAGAGAGAGTGAGGGAGGGGGTATAGTGGCTTAGTACTTAGGCACCACAAAAGGATGGCGAATCCGCACACCCTTCACACATACACAAGCTCACTCCAAAACACAAGACTAGGTGGCGATTCCGCACACCTCACATGGGCAAAACATTGCAAGAAAACATACTCACAAAACCTCAAGCTTTATTTAGAGAATTAGGCGATGAAATGGGGAGCATAGGGTAGTGGAATGAGAAGGGAGAGAGTGGTAGAGCACATGGCGGATAGGTGGGAGTTGATGGCGAAGACTCGCACGAGGATTATGGCCATCATCCTTCATTTAGTTTCCCTTCATCTTCCATAGCCAAGGGTGTAGAGGTCATGCTCAAGACAAGCATGGTGATTGCGGTGATGGTGATGGTGATGGTGATGGTGTGGGTGTGTGTGTGTGCACTAGGCACACACAGTGCATAGTGTGTTCTTTGGTGATGTTGTTTGTTTTTGTGTGATGGTGACCCCTCTTTATATAGGGGAGGAGGGGGGGAGAAATTCTAGAATTTAGAAATGAAGAAATCATTATCTACATAGGCCATGTGACTGTGGGTCCCACTTGTCTGGCTGTGTGTATATGTGCCAAAACAGCAGTCTCATGAGAGAGAGACTAAGAGAGAGAGATGAGTTGATGAAAAAAATGAGAGGTGACATGGAGAATAAAGTAATTACAAGAGGGGAGAGAGAGGAGTGTGTTCAGAGGTGAATCTGTGTGCAGATGTGTGTGAACACAAGAAAAATCAGGTAACCACCGGGTGGGGATGGGTCTGTGGGCACCTTTTTTTTAGTGAAACTGAGTGTGTGTGAGTGAGGGGGAGGTTATTTAGCTACAAGACAAGAGACATGGCGCCCTTTAGAGAGAGGGGGGTATTTGGGTCATGGGATATGATAGCAGAGAGAAAGGGGGGGTGGGGTATACTATTTTGAAAGATAGGGTAAGTTGCATGTGAGTTAGGGTGCATTATTGGTGAGTTAGAATGCATTATTGGTGAGAGGTGGGGAGAGAAAGGAGAAAAGACAAGGGGAAGAGAGAGGGTTGACCTTTTGAGTGGAGAGAGGAAAAAGGACACACGGCGGGGCAACAGTGAAGAAAAAGGAGGCAAGGTGGGGATGGGCTACCCCGCAGGCATGAGGTGGCCTATTTTACCTTTTTTATATATTTACATAATCATACTTTATTTTTTTCTTACTTTTTCCAATGCCTTTTATCACTCCCTCCCTAAGAGGGGGTTTTCATGGGGTGGGGACGAGAGAAGAGGGGTATGGGAGCTTGGCTTGTGAAAAGCCCCCATCAGCATCATGTAGCAAGTGTAATGCATTCCATCTCCCAAACCACTTCTTTATGTCTTGCATCCATCCCGTGCTCAAGATCTTGCTTGTATGCGTCTTTTGAACTTTTTGTTTGCTTCCCATGCAATTGTAGGAAGTCGATGTGAGGGGTTTTGACGCATCTTTATCATGTACTCCACAACCCTTTCCATGCCCATAACCTCAATTGGAAGAGATCCCGACTCAAGAAGTAGGAGCATATATGGTGTTTGTGTCTTAACTTAGAGAAAGTTTGTAAGAAAACACTTTTGGACATTCTCAAACTCTTTCCAAGTAGACTTTGAGATGCTCCCGCCCCACACTTCAACTCCATAAAGAAGAACCGGTGTCACCAATGCATCAAAAAGATACTTCTTGAGAATCCAACACTTGATGTTTCCCGCATTACACATGTTCTCAAATGCATATTATGCTCTCTTTCCCGCTTCCAAACGACGCATAGCACATTCATGCCACTTGTGATTGGATGGAACCTCAAGGCCAAGGTACTTAAAGCTCTCAACAACTTGAAGTGTCTCATTGTTGTACACAATGCATGGCTTCTCCTTATGGTTGGTTTTCACAAGCATAACCTTTGTTTTGGATTCATTTACAATCATCCCACTATGCAAGCAAAAGTTCTCAAGGACAACCATAAGCTTTTGTGCATCTTCTAAAGTGTGTGCTAGAAGCACTACATCATCCGCATACAACAAAAGCATGATTACCTCATTGCAAATAGTGACCTCTTCAATGCCTTCTTCTTGCATAAAGTCAAGTACCATTTGTTCCAATTGATCGATGCATAGACCAAAGAGAGTTGGTGACAATGGACATCCTTGTTTAACCCCAATAGTGCTTACAAAAATTTCTGAAATTTCTCTTCCCATGCGCAATTGACAAATCACCTTCTCATAGATTCGAGAAACCGCAAGCATAAACTCACTTGGCACTTGGAGTTCTTCCATCCTTCTCCACAAATTGTTACATGGAATCATATCAAAGGCTTTCTTAAAGTCCACAAAACAACAATACAATCGCTTGCCTTTCAACCGACTTTCCTCCATGAGAACACGAAGAGTGACAAGATGATCAATGGTGCTATGGCATCGACGAAAACCCGCTTGTCCCTTTGCACGCTTGTCATTCTCTTCAGCCCAATCACTCAATTTCATCTCCATTATGCACCCAAACAACTTTGCCATAAGAGACCCAATCATTATAGTCCGGTAGTTGCTTACATTCTTTACATCCCCTCCTTTATGCAAAGGCTTAACCCAATTAGTACTCCAATCATAAAGCATACCATGTTGAAGTGCAAGGTTGAACATATCACACATCCACTCATGGGTAAAATCTCCCGTCCATTTGATCATCTCCGGCTTGATACCTTGAAGATCTCCCGCTTTGCGAGTGGCCAACTTTTCAAGCCCACCGCATACATCCTCAATAGTAAAAAGAGAGGGCATACATGGGAGTGAACCATAAAATGGCATTTTTTCAGCATTTGCTTGCTCATATAATTGTCTACAATGTGTGTACATATCCACTAGACTCAAGTTACCAAAATTATCAACCCGATTGCCCCTCAAGTTTCTCCAAAATCTTCCACATGCATGTGCCTTTTCTTGGACTTGAAATTCTTGTTGCTTTACTTTCCATCTTCTTCTCTTCTTTTGAATCAATGCCTTGTATGTATGCAAATGACTTTGATAGTTGTCTTTGTCCATAGTTGCATCAAGCTTTATCAAGGACTTTCGAGCATCTTGACATTCTTTATCAAACCACCTTTTGCGTGATCTATCTTTGTTGATACCATGGAGATGCTTTATGGAAAAGCATTCTTCCGCACAAGAACAAATAGCTTTCTTGAAAGCTTCCCATTTAGTTTCCAATGGTGCATCACATTGAAGCTTTGTCATCCATAGTTTTTTCTCAACCATTTCAATGTACATTGGTGCCCATTTGAAATCCATACATAGTGATAACTTCTCTTTCCTTTGGCTGAGATTATCATGCTTAGTTGCTTCTCCACATGAAAGGTCAATACATAAGGTGCGATGGTCGGATTCCGGGGTCCATTGACCAAACATAAAACTCTTTATGCGATACATGATGGCTTCAGAGAGTAGCATATAGTCAATCACACTATCCCCATTATGTCTCCTACATGTAAATCCATTGGTTCCACTCCACAAAGATACACCATTGGCAATGAGCATACCCGTGCTATTACACATGTGTAAAAGTAACTTTCCATAGTGATCCGGCTCTTTCTCATCCATTGAAGTACGATCATACAAGTGAACTTCCTCCAACTCCCTTGAAATGTATGGCATATCAAATTGTTGAGTATTATGTTGCAATGTTTTTGTGCGAGCATTCATATCCCCAAATACAATAACATCACCTTCACCTTTGAAACAAGCAATATCCTCTTCCAAATCAAAAAATGGTTGATCTCTATCCATGCAAGCATAAAAGGGAGAATCATGATGAGGAATATAGCAACCGGCTACAAAAATGGGTGCTCTTTTTGGTGTCATAATTTTCAGCCATACATAACGTTTGTACTTGTCATCTTTCACAATTGATACAAAATCTTCCAATCCTTTCTTAACCATACATGCTACCCCTCCTTGTCCTCTTCGTTGCTTGAGATTCTTTGACCGCATCAATGAATGTACATTGTAATCCTCCAAGCCGTTAATCCTTTGTGTATCATGCTCCCAAGTTTCAACAAGAAGTACAACATCGGCTTTGCTTGTTAGTTCATCAATACCAACCCCCGCATTCCATGGGTACCCATTACAAATCCAAAAGCATATTTTCAATTGTAACTCGGTCTCATAGGTCACGCATCCCTATTTGATTGAGAGACTTGCCTCCTCCTTGGGCACATTTTCTTCATGAGAGATCTCCTTGTTTTTATTATTCTTTTCCTCATATGCCTTGCGACGCATATTTTGTTGCTTAATAGTGCGATCTTCACATACAAAACATTTTGTATCCCTCAAATAGATCCAACTATTATCAAGGATAATCTTTCGCTTGGTCTCATCCGGCATGGTGCATACAATTGGCCGTTCTCCCGAGCGAGGAGCTCCTTGCTTCCCCACTCTATGTGCTCCATAGACCATAACTCCGGACATGCCAAAGGGGGTTTTGAAGAAATCTTCAATAACAATGGCAAGAGAAGGAGGTGTCTCTAACTTCTCTTCGAGAATTCCATGAATAACAATGTTCTTGGAACGTCGCTCCCGTTCCTTCAACTCCTCCACATCCACATTCTCAACATTCTTTGTTTGAACCATAGCTTGCATGAGTGAGGAATTAGAAACCACATTGCTACCACATACATCAGCCCAAGACTTGTTTGTGCATACATTTTTCATGTCACATACATTCCGGCTCATAGTGTCAAATTTCTCCTCTTTCAATACATGGTCATGCTCTACTTTGCTCATCCGCTCCTTCAAAGCATATAAGTCCACAAGAGAGCATTTACATTCCTTGACTTCCTCTTCAAGTTGCATCAAACGTGTTTTTTGCATCTCAAGTGTCCTCTTGAGATTCTCATTCTCAACCACAAGTACCCTTAGTGTGCCATTCTCCATTGCAAGTGCTCGTAAGTCTTCTCCTTGTTTGTTTACGGTCTCTTGCAATGATACCAAGTACGCCATGATCATGGTTTCCGATGTCGTTGGTTGGGTGGTTGTGTTGCTATCTCCACACTTAGGAGATTTTGGATCATTTTCCACAATGGTTGTGGACCTTGTTGAAGAAGAAGAACCCTTGCGAGTGCCGGAAGACATTGTATGTAAAATAGGAGATGAGAATCAATTTTGTTGAACCTGTTCACTTCGGAAATGCTGCTACAGAAACACCTTCCATAACTCTGAAAATTTCTGTCTTTACATCAATGCGTAGAGGACTTTGTGCTCTTCGATTGAGGCTATAGATCACCCAAATCGGAGTTCGGATGAAGAAGTTATGATCAAAAGAGAGAGAGAGAGAGAGAGATTTTATTATCATTCTCGGAGGTCAAATATGACCTATGGGACCAAAGTTACAAGTGATGTAGTATGTGTATGGCTGATGAGTGACTCTTGATGCTCCAAAATTGTGGTGATGAGAGTCGCAATGGAGAGCCCATACTCTGGCTGGGAGAGGAAAGTGTGTAGGTCTAAGTTATGGCTGAAAATGTGAGAAAAGCAAGTTTGGATGTGACCAAAAGTTGAGCACTCTAGTAGTGTGTGGTACTCAGACTCTCGAACTTGCAGTGAGCATAATGTGCACAGTCGATTTGACTCTTCTCCATTGCCCCAACGCCCTATCTTACATCGAAGGAAATGGGACCTAAGTCGAATGGTTGCGATAGTGCGTATCACTGACAAGGGGATTGGCTCAAGCATGTAAGTGTGAGTGCGGTTTCCTCTTTCAGCGAAGAACATGGTTTTGTAGTTGGGGGCAATATGGGTGGTGTAATGTATGAAGCGTGACCCACTGGATTTCTCCCAAGCCGTATTGACGGTGTAGAAAAGCTTCATTCACTTGGGAGTCAATTGAAGCATCATGTAGCAAGTGTAATGCATCCCATCTCCCAAACCACTTCTTTATGTCTTGCATCCATCCCGTGCTCAAGATCTTGCTTTTATGCATCTTTTGAACTTTTTTGCTTGCTTCCCATGCAATTTTAGGAAGTCGATGGGAGGGGTTTTGATGCATCTTTATCACGTACTCCACAACCCTTTCCATGCCCGTAACCTCAATTGGAAGAGATCCCGACTCAAGAAGTAGGAGCATATATGGTGTTTGTGTCTTAACTTGGAGAAAGTTTGTAAGAAAATGCTTTTGGACATTCTCAAACTCTTTCCAAGTAGACTTTGAGATGCTCCCCTCCCGCACTTCAACTCCATAAAGAAGAACCAGGGTCACCAATGCATCAATAAGATACTTCTTGAGAACCCAAAAATTGATGTTTCTCGCATTACACATGTTCTCAAATGCATAATATGCTCTCTTTCCCGCTTTCAAACGACACATAGCACATTCATGCCACTTGTGATTGGACAGAATCTCAAGGACAAGGTACTTAAAGCTCTCAACAACTTCAAGTGTCTCATTGTTGTACACAATGCATGGCTTCTCTTTATGGTTGGTTTTCACAAGAATAACCTTTGTTTTGGATTCATTCACAATTAGCCCACTATGCAAGCAAAAGTTCTCAAGGACAACCATAAGCTTTTGTGTATCTTTTAAAGTGTGTGCTAGAAGCACTACATCATCCACATACAACAAAAGCATGATTACCACATTGCAACTAGTGATCTCTTCAATGCCTTCTTCTTGCATAAAGTCAAGTACCATTTCTTCCAATTGATTGATGTATAGATCAAAGAGAGTAGGTGACAACAGACATCCTTGTTTAACCCAATCGTTCTTACAAAAATTCTGAAATTTCTCTTCCCATGCGCAAATGACAAATTACCTTCTCATAGATTCGAGAAATTGCAAGCATAAACTCACTTGGCACTTGGAATTTTTCCATCCTTCTCCACAAATTGTTACGTGGAATCATATCAAAGGCTTTATTAAAGTCCACAAAACAACAATACAATCGCTTGCCTTTCAACCGACTTTCCTTTATGAGAACATGAAGAGTAACAAGATGATCAATGGAGCTATGGCATCGACGAAAGCCCGCTTGTTCCTTTGCACGCTTGTCATTCTCTTCAGCCCAATCACTCAATTTCATCTCCATTATGCACCCAAACAACTTTTCCATAAAAGACCCAATCATTATTGTGGGAATTAGGATTACAGAGAAACGCACACAGCATGGAGAAGATGAAGGAAGCTCAAGGCACACAATAGAAAGAGTGTTACTTAGTGTGCAATGGAAAGATAGATAGCCCTAGAGTGATGGTGCCAAAAAACCTCCGTTTCGACCCAAAAATGCAGCATAAACTGCCAAAAGAGGGCTGAAAATGCAGCTCCTCAACCGTAGCTCGAATGAAGTTTTTGATGGCTCGAATGGCTTCTAAAGGGGGGTAAAGCGACAGGACGCCTGCTGGAAACGCTCTCGAAAAGCTGAATTTGCAGATGCCGAAGTCGAAACCCTGTTTGCACTCTTGAAAGTGCGCTCGCGCGCGGACGCGATTTCGGGAATGAAACTGGCTCTCCGCTGTCGTCGTGACTGTGCACACACGCGCTCCCTCCGCACCTACGCTCTGATACCAATTGAAGGGGATCGGGGAGCACCACAGACGGAGAGTGAGAGAGAGAGAAGGAGACACACGACACACAGATATGGGTGGGGAGACTGTGAAGTGGCAGCTCCCCCTATACATTATACTCACTATAAGTATAGGGTAACAGTGGGCAGGCGCCCATGACTTGGGCGACCGGTCAAGGCACATAGGCCTTAACCCCAACAGTTACACCACCCCAGGCTCATCACACTAGTAAACTCCCTTTATAATACTTAAGCTAAAGGTCAATAGGGACTAAGCCCACTAGAATGCTCTAGTACATTTCACACAATGCTGCCTAAATCGGATTAAGAACCTAAGTAACCATTGATTATTAGAAAGGCATTCCCCATGGTATTAAGAGAAGATCTCTAACACCTAGCTTGGTCAAACTAGCTTAGTCAGACTGCTTGATTTTCAAACCTAGACAAGTGATTATGACAAAAAAACTACATTGAATTTAATGTTTGGTACTAAGCAAATGTGTTGAATATTATGATACCAATCATAATTAAAGCAGACAAACATGGATGCAAAAAGATAAGGGGCAATGATAATGGACAAGAAACACCTGTTTGCGTTGATAATTACACTTGATTTGAAGAGTGAGTCGAGATAAAGATTCCATGAAGGTCCAAATCCTAACAACAGCAACACACTCCTATACACACTAGGAAACACAAAGAATACCTCTAGGAGGCACATCAGTGGGAAAAGGTACCAACACTTATTGAACACAATTAAAAAACATAAGGAACCCTAACCTAATTATTTGCACTTCCCTTAGAGAGTCAAGGGAATAGGATATTGTAGAGATTGGGGAGAAACCCTAAGGCTAAACCCATGTCCTCGTCGTCGAGATAAACAAATTCATCATCCATGAGACCATATGTGCCATCCGTGTAGTCATGTAAATCTTCTTCTTCATCATAGGTACCCATGTTTACTAAAGAAGGTCACTAGACACCTATAGTCATCTTGGTCAAAAGGGTAGGCTTGTGCAATGGGAGAAACACTCTCTACTAAGTATGGATCAGTCGTGGTCAAGAGACGTATCAGCCATTCTAACTCCTCGAAATTCCTCTCACATGCTAGCGTACCTACCAAATCTATTCACATGCAAGCACCGGAAAGACCATATGAAACATTTGTGAAAAGTAACGAGGGTATCTCTCACCCAAGGCAGGAGTGGATGACTCTAGCGTACTAGCCATATCTGTACACGCAAATAGATGATGGTTAGAGTGCAAATATTACAAGGGTTGTGTTCTTGTGCATAATGTGTTTTTATGATTTTGTGTTATGGCTCTTGCTGTTTTACTTTTTTATCTTGTTTTTGTGAGTATAAGGCTTTATAAATACATTCCCTAAGATTGGAGATTAAGAGGTCAGGGAAGAAGGTTGAGAGGGAAGCAAGTGAATGATGGATGTCAGCAAACACTCCCCCCTTCCTTGGGTAGATCATACCTTTTGGAATGATGTCGTCACCCTTTGAAACCAGTTGTTCCAAGTTGTTATAGGTGAAGGCTTTAACCAATAGTTTTCAACCGCCCTATGCGTTTCATCTAGTTGCAAGGGTGGTAAGGTACTCTCCCATGATTTTATTTGCAACATTGTTGTAGGTGGTGAACTTACAACGGGAGGTGCAAACTCTTTCTTGCTTGTATGGATATGTACAATGGTAGGTGGAGGTTGTGTCGAAGCTTCTATTTCTGTATAGGAACTACATGAAGAGCAAGAAGCTTCATTTGATTTCCTTGTTCCTGAGCTAGGTGGAACAAATCGTTCTTTCTTTGGTACCCAAACTAGCTCTAGAGCAGTCGTGTAGCATTCCGTTTTTTTTTTCCTTTCCGCGATCTTCAATTTGTTTTGGAACCATAGGATTGAGCTCACATGGGCCCGGTGACAAGTAAGAGCACAATTTACGTTTTGTCACCCATATTTGATCATTTCCTTCATAGTAGCCTTGAACTTCCAATAGTTTTTTAGGAATCAAACGTAACGTTTCTTTACATTTCTTAAGGCGAATGGGACGTCTCTTACCAGGCTCCTGTCTTTTAGCACTGGCTATGGTCACTAAAGAAGCTTTAGAGACCCACTTGTATGTTTCCTTTGTTATATTGGGATGGGTCTTGTGTGTCTTAAGCTTTATTTCAACTACATCAGTTGAAGCTCTAGAGAGTTCGGCTATGGGGGCATATGGTTCAACCTCTTGGACATGCAATGTTTTGGGTTTTATTTCCTTAAGAGGCAATATCTCAGGGACTATGGCTTGAGTGGCAAGGCTAAGAGTTGGTTTCTGTGTTGTGACACCCCCTGTCCCCCAATCAATAGTGCATTTGGTCGCTATCATCCACATGCATCCTAGGTTTATATTACCTTCCATAGTTCCAACAGGCATGACCAAAAAGTCTTGAGCTACAACCCCATTGTCATAACTGACAAAACTGTGTCAGATTCCAAAAACCAAAGTTTTTTTCTTGTTGACACCCTTGACTTGGATAATACTCTCATATAGAGGTGGCTTCCCTAAATGACACCACACCCCATATGATAGCAGATTATATTTAGCACCCGTGTCCAATAAGGCGTTATATAGCACTTTTCCATAGGTGTTGTTTAGCTCAATAGGGTATTGTAGAGGTGTGTCAGAGTCCAACCAATCCTCGTCGGTTTCAACGTGCAATGCATCTGTGACTCCAAGGTTAGCCTCTCGTTTTCGTCTTATGCGTTGTTGTCACTCCTTAACCTCCGCTTGAGCTTGTATCTTCTTCAATTCTGTTTGTGCCTTGGCTATCTTTTTTGTATGGATGACACGTAGCTCCTCTTGACTTAAAGGATCATAGTATCTTTTAAATTTTCTCCCATTGAGAAATCCAATGGTTTCAACTCCATCAAGAGTCTCCACACAAATGGTTCCTTGTGGGGTGATCTCACATACTCTATATGGTCCCCTTTTCGCATATTTTAACTTTTTCTTTTTGTTATGCACTCCATACATAAGGACTTTATCACCAACATTGATATCTTTGTTCTTTAGATGGCGGTCAAGCCATTTCTTCCTCCTATCTTTCTCCACAAGTGCATTTTGCACAGCTAATTGCCTCTCTTCATCTAGCCTTTCAAGGATATATAATCTCTCAACTAAGGGGTTACCATTCAACCTTCTTGAGAAGCTACTCGAAGACTAGGAACGACAAACTCCCATGGCATAACCACTTCTTGGCCATGCACCATCTTAAACGGTCTGCAGTTAATGGCAACTTTGTACGCCATATGATAAGCCCATAGAGCTGACGTAAGCTTTAAATCCCAATCTGTGCGATGAGCTTCCACCGTTTTGGTCAAGATAGAGATTAAGGTCTTGTTGGTGCTCTCAGCTTGGCCATTTGCTTGTGGATAATAAGGTGTGGACTTATGGTGAGCTATCATAAAGTTGGTAGTGAGTTCTTTTATTACTCCATTTATAAAATGAGTACCATTGTCACTCACAATGTCAAAGGGACAACCAAATCTTGTAATAATGTTCTCAAAGAGAAACTTGGTGGTTGACCTTGCATCGGATTTATGCGTCGCCCTAGCTTCCGCCCACTTTGTTACATAGTCAGTGGCAACGATAATATATCGAGATTGAGTGCTACAAGCTGTCAGACTAATTAGGCCTACAAAGTCCAAACCCCATTTTTCAAATGGTTGAGTCACTTTAACAGGATGTAAGGGCATCCTATCCTTTCGTTGTGCGATCTTGTAACGTTGGCATTCATCACATCCTTTTGCAAAAAGTGATGCATCCTTGAATAAGGTAGGCCACCAATAGCCTGATTGCAACACCTTTCTAGTTGTTAGTTCCCCTGAGAAATGTCCTCCAGCTATACCCATGTGGGCTTCTTGCAGTATGTATAAATACTCATCCTCACGGGCACAACGTATAAGAATATCATCCTTCCCTAGCCTGTAGAGAGTTCCTGCAATGAGAGAGTAAGGTTCACATTCTTTTAACAATTTTCGAGCTATGCCTTTACGAAGCTCTTTGGGTGGAAAACCATTAATTAAAAAGTTCACAATCTTCTCACTCCATTCAGGTATGGTTTCAACTAGGAATAGAGAAGTATCGGGCAACTCATCATCGACTCCAGTAGGGGCTTCACCATTGGGTATGCGAGACAAATGATCCGCCATGAAATGTCTTTTGCCAGGTCTCACCACAATGGTAAAATCAAACTCAAGGAGAATTAACAACCATCGTGTAATTCTTCCCGTGGAACAAGGTTTATTTACTAGATACAACAAGGCTTGATGATCAACATAGAACTTAAAATTGTTGGCCAGAAGGTAGTAGCGAAATTCCTTCACTGCATAAATCATACTTAAACCTTCTCGCTCTATAGTGGTGTAGTTTCTCTCGGCATCATTCAATTGACGACTTGCAAAGCTAATAGGGTAGTCCAGTTTATGTTCTCCTGGTTGAGCTAGAACACACCCAATAGCAAAGTTTGATGCATCAATATGCACATGAAAAATTACCTTCCAATCGGGCACTCGTAGAATAGGAGTGCTAGTCAAGGTCTTTTTCAATGACTCATAAGCATGGTCACACTCCGCAGTCCATTGGAACTCAATAAGAAGTTTGTACAAAGGATGAGCTATCTCGGCAAAGTTTAAAATAAACCATCGGTAATAACCAACATGGCCCATGAACCTTTAAACTCCTTTATAGTTTGTATGTGGTGGCAATTTAACAATGGATTTAATTTTGCTCTCATCTGTGGAAATCCCATTTTTGGACACTATATGCCCTAAAATGACTCCATGTTTAACCCAAAATTGGCATTTGAAAGGGTTTAAGGAGATGCGATACAATCTACACTTCTCAAACACTTTTCGTAAGCATGATAGATGTTCTTTCCAAGAGGAATAAATACAAAGGTCATCTAAGAAAGCTTCACAAAACTCCCTCAAATATTATCTAAAAGCAGTGTTTATTAATCTTTGAAAGGTAGCAAGGGCATTGGTTAAGCCAAAAGCCATACACAAAATGTGAACACTCCAAATTCGGTTATAAAGGCTGTTTTAGCTTGATCCTCCAGCATAATTATGATTTGATTGTAGCCAGAGTTCCCATCTAGAAAGCTATAAGCTTCCTTTCCTGCAACTCTTTCAAGCACATGTTCTGAATATGGCAAGGGGTAATGGTCCCTCCTAGTGGCGACATTGACCTTCTAGAGATCCACGCACACTCTGAGTTTCCCATTCTTTTTTGGCACAATCACTATTGGAGACACCCATTCTGAGTGCTCAATAGGGTATATGAATCCGCATTCCACAAGCTTTTCAATCTCTTCTTGAACAATTTTTGCATATTTAGGATTCATTGGGTAGGGTCGTTGCTGAACTGGTTTAGCCATGCTATTCATGGGGATCGTATGTTGCACCACGGAAGGTGGAACACCTTTCATATCATGATATGTCCAGGCAAATATATCCCTGAATGCCTTGAGAAGTTCTTTCAGTACACACTCCTCAGTCTCTGTCAGATCTTAGGCAATGAAAACAGGTTTAGACTCTTCTCCTAGGTCTGCTAACTCTATTTCCTTAACTATCGCTGGACCGTCATAGACTCCATTGCTCCCATCGATAGGTTTTATTTGAGCCTTTGTATACACAACCTTACGTTCCTCTGTGATATAGGATTTGAAATGTTCATGTGCAGGGTAAGTTTGTGGGGTCCTGTTGTTTTGTGGACTATGATTTCACTTCCGATTCCTTTTGTTGTTGAGCTTACTCTCGATTTTGTCGTCTCCTTACAGTACGGCTCAACTTTGGCTTCTCTGTAGCCTCTAGTTGTGTGATGTCAATGGGTTGTGGGCTACACCACATAACGCTTTGAAGGTATTCACCCCATTTATCTACCAACTTTCAATGAGCATCACATGCCCCTATATAATTAAGCCATTCTGTGGTAGATTTCTTTTCATTTATTCTAGCACGCACATTTGCGCGATATCTTCGCCTCTTATATCTCCTACTCTTCTTGTTTAATTTTTTATTACGATCGATCTCTAGTGAAGAGTCACTAGATGAATCGCTTCTTGTGTCTTCTGCTCCCTTGGATAGATTGTCATCTAGGTTACCACTGGGCCCTGAATGGTTTGTCCCCACATTTGCACTAAGATTTAACTCAGATTCTTCGTCCTCAGCGTCAATTTCAATTGATGATTCTGACCCCAAATCGTGTGGGCAATAGTCTTGTGAGGCGCTACTGGTTCCAATGCCAGTCAAACTTTCATCTTGTAGGTCATCAGAAGCTATATGCATTGCTTCTAGCATATTTAAGGGTACGAGTGGTGGCATTTCATCCCCCTCATGTGTTACCCACGTCGTCCCTTTATTCCCCCAAGTGTCTATGGTTGCTGCTAGGTGGACCCAATCCACATTGTTCGACTCAGTCATCCCAGGTAGTACATCCATATAAGGAGAATCTTCCCCAACATCAGTGTCCGCTTTACACGTGTAACAATACTGCAATGGGGACGAGTGAACTGTTGTGTCATATCTATTATCAATTATAAACCTGTTCCCTAGAGGATGTGCTCGATCAGTCACAAGATCCACTCGAATGACAGAATCTTGGAACTGCAAGTAGACATGGTGTTTAGACCAATCATGCACCATTTTTGCTTCCCTCATGAAAGGACGTCTTAAGATCATCTCCGATGCCATAGTGTGTTTGGAGGAATCCATAACAATGAAGGTAATCCTTATTTTATGTCCAAAGACCTTGATCTTGAGATCTTCTAGCATCCCAATAGGTTTAACAATAGACCCATTGGCCATCTTCACTACTATGGTTGTGGTCTCAAGGTGAGGTCTTCCCATAGTTTCCCAGCAATTTTTAGTCACAATGCTAACCCCAACGCCACCATCAAGGATTCCCTTCACAGTTAATCCCTTAGTAGTGATTGGTATGGTCGCATTGGATTCATCACCCTCAAAGTATTGTCCCAACTTGTTAACAGGTATTTCTATAACAAGGTTCTCATCTAGGTTGGGTTGTGGATCTAAGCGTTCCTCCTCTATTGGCATCTCCCCAGCTCCATCCATCTGTGCAAATTGTGGTAGCCCAAACTTTAGTTCTCCAATGAGGAAGTCTTGAAGAGATGAGGCTAGCTTAGGGTCTTTATATAGTTTGGACATGATGGTGGTTCTAACTTCTGAAGATATGAAATCCATCAATTTGGTAATGTTTAACGGCACCTTTTGGGCTTCAGTCCCTTGACATGGGGAAGATGGGATCTCCATTTCTTCGATAGGATCAAGTAGTCCCTCTGTAAACATTCTTTCCATCAAGAAGTGAGTACGCCCACTTTCCCATGACTTTAAGTCACTTTCTTCTTGGATGACACTAGGTATGGCTAAGGGTCTATGGACTTAGTGAGGTTGTTGTTGCGTAGGGAACACAGTGTTTGTAATCTGGATCTGTCTAGGTGCTGGTTCTAGATCCCTTTGGGTATCTTCTACCAAACTCCTTAATTGCTTGACTCGCTCAATCTCCTCTGTAGGGTTTGGATAAGTTCCTATCTTCTTCTTGGATCCTGGCCATTGTGGCTCATGAAGATCTTCCTTGTTGGTTTCTGTCTTAGTGGTCGTTTTGGTCTCCATGGTTTCGCCTGAATCAGAATCCTCTTCAGCGTCATTCATATATATACGGGGTCATCACCAGTCCCTATGTTGGTCTTTGAACTGGGGTCTGACTTTGCTGCTTTTTTGCGATCTCTCTCTTCGTGTTTTCTTCTTTTTCTGAGATTGGGCAATTGATGCCGTGTCTCTTTCCTCAAGAATATAAATTTTTTTTGGAGCATCGATCGTGTGAGTACGTTTACTGGTACCACATGTGTACTTTGTGATGGATCCTCTGTAACTTCAATCAAGTTTAATGGCGTGATCTTTGGTGCATTTGGATTATTTGGACTTTGGGCAATCAAATGATCTATGCCATATCGATTACACATGAGTATCGGCATTGTAGACGTGCTCGCTTGACTGGTTTGCATTAGTGTGACGTTCTTTTGTAGCCTAATAGGACACTCGGCTACACGATGTGGACCTCCACTTTCATAGCATTGAAGAGGTGGTCTCTTAGCAGTGTAATTGATATTTTGGCCTCTTGCCGCAAGAGCAGCTACTTGATATACAGGTTTGACTTGTCCCCAATAGTCCTCCATGTAGTATTGTGGACTTTCTTCAAGCACATCCATCCCATAGGCAATATTAGGGTCTATATCTTCCTCACAGCCTTCCAAACAAGCAATAGATGACTCACAACCCTCTTGATTCACATAAGTGTTTCTTGGATGTGGTGGTTGCGGTCCTAGCATTGGAGGTGGTAAGGGTGTTGTTTGAACAACATTTTGGGACCTAGGGACCATGTGTTGTGACGTTTGTTCAAGAGGTGGGGCCGGCATCAATGCAGACACTCGAGGTGTGTCTGTCCATGCTAAGGTTGGTCTATTGGCCATCGCGCGCTTAAATACCATGCAATCCTTAGCTTGTGACCATACCTTCCACACGCATTGCAGTTCCCATTGAATTTTACTCTAAAAGTAGGGCATTCACTGGTACTATGCGGTCAATAGCATACTGAGCACCATTGTTGCTCCCTTCTTGGATACATATGATTGTTGTGTGGAGCACGATTGTCTCTAAGACTCTCTTGAATAGCCTTGGTGAGATCTGCTAAAGTCATCTCAGATATCTTTGGCTCCTTAGCAATAGGCTTTAGGGTCATTGGATGATGCCCTGATGCTTGCGAGCTAATAGATTTAGGCTCAACAGACACTTTTTCTCCTTGAATCATTAAATTATCCTCCAATTGGATCTCATTGGTGGTGACTGCTTCCCAAGTGGTGATACCTCTAATGACTAAGCCATTGTAGATATCCTCATGTCGTAACCCCCTAATGAATCTATCAAGCAATTGATTATTATTGAAGTGCTCATTTGGATTACAACAAGAATTCAAATGCTTCAAGCGGCTAATAAAGTCTCTCACCGACTCTCCTTCCTCTCATTAGGCTTTCTGGAGCTGAGAGGCTACACCCCAAAGCACTCCCTCTCGTATGTATTCTTTCAAGAACAGTCTCCTAAGAGTAGGGTAAACGTTTTTTCTTCCACCCTTAGGGTTTTATACCAATCCCCTGCCTTCCCACTTAAGGTTAGGCTTAAAGCATTACTCTTATGCAGGTCATTATGTTCTCCTAGAGAATCACATATTTGTTCAAACACTTCGATATGCTTTCTCACATCCCCGTCTCCACTAATTTTTTGTGTGAGCTTGGCCATTTGTACTGCCTTACTTCTAGGCTCTCTATTAGGCGTGTTACGCATATTCTCAACAATAGATCGACTAATACCTTGAGCAAACGCTGCCAAGTCACCTAAGTGAGCAGGCACCGTGGGTGAAGGCGCTCGAGAGACTACATGTGGAGTAGGTATTGGCATTGGGCTTGGCACATAAGAAACCCTTGGGTTCCACGTTGGGTACGACGTTGTGCCATGTGGTGGCCCAAAGTTCATATGTGTGGCCCTAGGCATAGTAGATGTCGTACGTGACATGCTAATGCTAGCCGGTATAGTCCCATGGAAATAAGAACTTGGGTGTTGTGGCTGTGGAGCATAGGTTGTTGAAACAATGGGAGAGGTAGTGACTACATGAGTGCGATGACCCATAGGTGCATACGATTGGTACACACTTGTAGGTACTATTGCAGGCATTGAGCTACCATGTAGCGGTGCTTTACTAACAAATGAGGTCCATGGAGTGTTTCTTGGCATGCCCATCATTGGGGTAGGCATGGTAGCCGTGGTGTCATCAAGGGAAAGATGGGCTAGACTTGGAAAGGTAAAGCTATCACTTGTGGGCTCAGATTGCACTAAGACCCTTGGCGAAACAACATATGGAGGATCCATCGGACTTACCAAGGGAGTCTCCATTTGCGATAAGGTCGGTTGTTTAGCCTTTCTTGTATCCAAGAATCTCATGAGACCCGTTGAAGGCATGTTGATCCCCTTGTTCTGTCTCTCTAACTCAAGACCCTATGGATGACCTCACAAACTCTTTGTTGTTGATCCTCCACACTAGTAGCACCCATTGTGGATTGTAGAACATCTAACCAACCCACGTGATAGGTGTGACCTGTGTATAGGTCGGTTAGAGTTTCTGTTTGTAGTTTGTACTCCCAGTTCTCATTTAAGAACGCTCCATCTAGGATTGAGATGCTAGGGGTGTCCTTTGAGTTAGATGCAATATTGCTTTCTAGGGGTTGACCCTTAGCGGTTGCTAAGTCGAGAGCACTTGATTGCTCTCCTAGCAAGGATATTGACATAGGAGCTTTTGATTTTAACTCTCTTCATTGCTCCGCCTTGTGTAAGCTCTCGATTTCCTTTTCCCTCGCTGCAAGGATATACCAACCTCTTACACTTCGGCAAGGCTTCTACCATCAGGTAATATAACCTCAGAGGGAAATAACTCTGAAGATTCAGGCAGTGCAGTGAATGAAGTATTCACGTGCACATTCTCTAAGGGCATAGGGCCTACGTTGGTCATGAATTGAGAATTTACTTCCCTACCCCCCTCATTTACATCATTAACTCCATGTTCGGAGCGAGTGGCTCTACTAAAGGTTTCCTTCAAGCGGCTAAGCACGCTCGGCCCGGACCATGGGCCCATGGCATGCATGTCTTGGCTTGAGCTATCGAGATTAGGCATTGGGAAACCCTCCATAACATCGTAATCAGAGGAAGCGTCACTAGCCGCTATGTTCAGGTCTTGGTTTGTACTACCTTGGATCCCCACCGAGGGCCCGGAACCTAAGGTAGGTGGATATTGAGAACTAGCGTAAGTCAAAATTCTCTCTAGTTGCTCCGTCTCTAGCACATGACCAGAGCGCAGATGCATGTGCCTTTGGCACCCTACAAGCGTCGGCAAATAACCTCAAAGGTTAACTGCTTACTCTTTTAGGCGTCCGTTTTCACTCGTTTTTTTTTAATGTTTTTTTAATGATCGTTTTTTTAATTAAAGTGTATGATAGCTCAAAATGAGCATATCACTCAGAGGGTCGCAGTGTGCTTTACATCACAACGTTCGGTCACCTGAAGCTCCGTTGGTCCTCAAAAAAGTCGATTTTTAGCTACTTGTGAAGCTAAAATAATAATCTTAAAGGGCGACTGAGGGCTGAGCCTAAGCGTGAGCTTGGGCTTGGGTCTGGGAGATATTCCCAATCTTGGTCCTACTTTTTTTTTGGGATAAGGTCGCCGCGGCCTGCGCGCGAGCACACACACACTCTACCTACCTACTTACAACTAATACACCTACTGTTACACACTAACACACTTCAGTAGCTCTCACAGATCTACTTCCTACTTACTGTACTTTACATTAAGAACTAACAACCTTAATACTAATACCTTAGCACAGAGAAAACACAGTAACCTTTCAAAACTTCATTAACAAAGAAATACACAGTAGCAACACAAAATCCTTCTTCTCAACACACACACCTTCCTTCCCTTCCTTTCCTATGATTGAAATTGCACCACAAAAGAAGCACAAAGTGCCATTCAAGCTTAGTGTATGGCATTCCCTGGCAACGGTGTCAAAAATGTGCAGCGTATGTCGCACTTGTCAATGCAAGGAACTTGCCGATATACTATGTGCGAGCCACAAATGGTTCCAAGCACACAACAAGCCTAAACTAGTAAGCTCAAAGATGGCGATGGTGTGTCACTCACCACTCTACGCTTGCTGTTGTGGAGGATACCTCACCGTGAAGAAGAAGGAGACGCTGCTACGCCGCGCTCAATCGCCTCACTGCCGTCGTGCCGCCGCAATGCTCGATCACACACACTCTCTCTCTCTCTTTCTCTCTCTTTCTCTCTCTCTCTCTCTCTCTCTCTCTCACACACACACACACACACACACACACAAGGAGATGAAGAAGAAGAAGATGGAGATGGTCGAGCAAGAGCACTCTTCAATTGCACAAATGAGAGAATGAGTGAATTTTAGGTTTAGTTGACTTTTATATGAGCTTGCCCCATTCACACTTGGGCGCCCATGCTTAGCCAACTAATCCCTTGAATGTTCCAGTTAGAGTGCGCCTCTCATCGGCGATCACTCTTACCCTTTTCCTATTGGACTGACAAGCCCGGTACCTAACTCTACCAAATAAATAATACGGCGTCCGTCTTAGGTGATAGGAATGTGTGTGAAGGTTAACAGCAGCAGAACCATAAGAAGCGGCTGCATTGTTGTTACCACCCTTTCTTTAAGAAGCAATAAAAGCCTGTTCAATTGCACGTTGCCTAGTCTTGTTTTTTTTGGAAAGCGACTCTTGCAACAACAATGTGCACAATGCATCAAACTTGACAACTTTAGGATATCCTTGGGTCATAAGTCTCCAAGTACTAGCAAAAGTCTGATAAGAATCTGGAAAGGCATCAAGAACAGTATGCACAAGGGAACTATCTGAAATGACTTCACCTATAGAAATAAGTTGCTCATTGATATCCTTGATACCAGCAAGGAAAGTGTCCATATCATCTTCCTCATGCATAATCTCTGGTTCCAGCTCTTTACGCAACAAAGCAATTTTAACCTCATTGCGGCTTGCACAAAGACCTGCTGAAATATCCCAAGCCTGTTTTGCAGATTTTGCTGAACGAATGTGAGGAACAATGGTGCGCTTCACAGACAACACAATCAATGCATGAGCCTGCGCATCCTTTACATCCCAATGAGCTTGTTTTGTCGTAGGCAAAACAACTCTAATTGCAGCAAGACCTGCAACATTCTCAACATCGCCTGCATCCTCAGAACTAGAACGTACATCAATGCCCTGCACAATATTTTAGACACCCTTTGACACAAGAACATGTTGCATCGTATAAGCCCACATAGGGTAATTGTCCCCATCCAACCTATCCTCATCAGCAAACATCTTGAACACATCTGTGTTGTTGTCAGCCATGGTAAATGCTACACATGATGTGAAAACTGCTCGAATAGAGGAGAAATGAAGCGGGGACAACACGTGCTATATAGCACATACCGTAGAAGACTAAAGGCACCTGTTATGCAGAAAATGGCATTGACAGAGATTCTACACAAAATGATGAAATTGCATGTGCAGACCTGCCTGTAGTGGAATCAGAGACCGAAATGAGCCCGAATCAGAAATCTGAGCAGACTGAGCTCTACGAGCATGCCCGCATATTTATCGACCTGCAAATGCTCGCCAAACCTCACTGAAGTCAAAGAAAGTGAGCAGGCGTGTACAGGAGCTGCTCGCGACTAAGCCCAGGGAGGATGCAACCTGCTCTGATACCAATTGTTGGAATTAAGCTTGCAGAGAAACGCACACAGCTTGGAGAAGACGAAGGAAGCTCAAGGCACACAATAGAGAGAGTGTTACTTAGTGTGCAATGGAAAGATAGATAGCCCTACAGTGATGGGCGTATATATCAATGCATGGGGGAAAAAACCTCCTAAAGAGGGAAAAAATGCCCCGGCGGTCTTAGTGTGTTCACACACATCACTACCACATGTATATGGTAACAATTATTGTCCGGTAGTTGTTTACATTCTTTACATCCCCTCCTTTATGCAAAGGCTTAACCTGATTAGTACTCCAATCATAAGGCATACCATGTTGAAGTGTAAGATTGAACATATCACACTTCCACTCATGGATAAAATCTCCCGTCCATTTGATCATTTCCGGCTTGATACCTTGAAGATCTCCCGCTTTGCGAGTGGCCAACTTTTCAAGCCCACCGCATACATCCTCAATAGTAAAAAAAGAGGGCATACATGGAAGTGAACCATAAAATGACATTTTTTTCAACATTTGCTTGCTCGTATAATTGCCTGCAATGTGTGTACATATCCATAAGACTCAAGTTACAAAAATTCTCAACCCACTTGCCCCTCAAGTTTCTCTAAAATATTCCACATGTATGTGCCTTTTCTTGGACTTGAAAAAGTTGTTGCTTTACTTCCCATCTTCTTCTCTTCTTTTGAACCAATGCCTTGTATATATGCAATTGACTTTGATAGTTGTCTTTGTCCATAGTTGCATCAAGCTTTAGCAAGGACTTTCAAGCATCTTGACAATATTTATCAAACCACCTTTTGCGTGATCTATCTTGGTTGATACCATGGAGATGCTTTATGGAAAAGCATTCTTCGGCACAAGAACAAATAACTTTCTTGAAAGCTTCCCATTTAGTTTCCAATGGTCCATCATATTGAAGCTTTGTCATCCATAATTTTTGCTCAACCATTCAATGTACATTGGTGCCCGTTTTAAATCTATACATAGTGATAATTTCTCTTTCCTTTGGCTGAGATTATCATGCTTAGTTGCTTCTCCACATGAAAGGTCAATACATAAGATGCGATGGTCGGATTCCGGGGTCCATTGGCCAAACATAAATCTCTTTATGCGATACATGATGGCTTCGGAGAGTAGCATATAGTCAATCACACTGTCCCCATTATGTCTCCTACATGTAAATCCATTGGTTCCACTCCACAAAGATACACCATTGGCAATGAGCATACCCGTACTATTACACGTGTAGAAGTAACTTTCCATAGTGATCCAACTCGTTCTTATCCATTGAAGTACAATCATACAAGTGAACTTCCTCCAACTCCCTTGAAATGTATGGCATATCAAATTGTTGAGCATCATGTTGCAACGTTTTTGTGTGAGCATTTATATCCCCAAATACAATAACATCACCTTCACCTTTGAAATAAGCAATGTCCTCTTCTAAATAAAAAAATGGTTGATCTCTATCTATGCAAGCATAAAAGGGGGAATCATGATGAGGAATGTCGCAACCGGCTACCAAAATGGGTGCGGGTGCTCTTTTTGGTGTCATAATTTTCAGCCATACATAACGTTTGTACTTGTCATCTTTCACAATTGATACAAAAACTTCCAATCCTTTCTTAACCATACATGCTACCCCTCCTTGTCCTCTTCATTGCTTGAGATTCTTTGACCACGTCAATGAATGTACATTGTAATCCTCCAAGCCATTAATCCTTTGTGTATCATGCTCCCAAGTTCAACAAGAAGTACAACATCGGCTTTGCTTGTTTGTTCATCAATGTCAACCCCCGCATTCAATGGGTATCCATTACAATTCCAAAAGCATATTTTCAATTGTAACTCGGTCTCATAGGTCACGCATCCCCACAGAGAGAGAGAGAGAGAGAGAGAGAGAGAGAGAGAGAGAGAGAGAGAGAGAGAGAGAGAGAGAGAGAGAGAGAGAGAGAGAGAGCGCTAAAAGACAAGCTCCATGAAACCGGAAGCCATCCTTGAGCGATATCGAGCATTTTAAAGGGTTTGCTAGGGTAAAGAGAAGAATGTTGAGATGTGCATGCAAGCAGGTAGGCCAATCCCATTTGCTTATGCAAAAGGGTGGCAAAACAAACCACACAGAGGCTTTTATACATTACCTATGTCTTTTGAGTTTCTTTTAGAGGCTTCACCTAGCAAAGATGTGGGTGGTGTATCAATAGTTCAAGGGAGGTGGGTTGCGGAGGATGATTGTTGCTGTGCAATGTTGTAGCCTTCACAAGGCCAATACATAGCCCATTTGGGACCTAGAACAAGCTTGCATTTAGATGTTGTGGCAACACAACCGTAAAAAACCAATAGAGCTAACCCTTGACAGAGCCCAATTCCCTCTCATGGCCTTAGCTAGCCACACTTCCTTTTCATTTTCGAAAGAGGAAATATTAAAATTTTTAGCTCTTTTACTATTTTCATATTGTTTTCCTAAAAATCTAGGCAAGCTATTTTCTTTTTCTTTTCCTTTCTATCTTCTTTTATTTCTAAACTTCAAAGCGGCATGATTGTAAGCTAAGATGCACTTTTCCAAACACTCTGGGGGCATAAATGTAGTAGGTGGGGTCGTGACCGAGGGGCATAACAGTATTATTGGGCAAGAAGTGTTTGGGAAAATATTTACCTCGAACATGCTCAAATCCTTTTAAAGCTGATCCTTCAAGGGAAATTGGCAAAATAAACTATATTTTAAGCTCTATTCATAAAAAATTTTGCTCTAAAATCCAAGTAGATTTTTTCATTTTCACTCTCCTCACAACCAATTGTCTTGAATCCCCAAGCGGCTCAAGGTTGAGACACACTTTTTGAAACACTAAGAAGTAGTTATCCACAGGCTCACTTGAGCTAGCATAGGTAAGCCATTAAGAGAGTTGAAAGTACTTTCTTCCAAAAAGACAAGGAAAATTGAGAGAGCAGTGTAGAGAGAGAGAAGAAGAAGAGAGTTTTAACGTCGTAGGAAACTAGAGAGAGAGAGAGAGAGAGAGAGAGAGAGAGAGAGAGAGAGAGAGAGAGAGAGAGAGAGAGAGAGAGAGAGAGAGAGAGAGAGAGAGAGAGAGAGAGAGAGAGATTTTCAAAGAACGAGAGATAGAATTTTAAAGAACATGTTACTTGAGGGGAAATTGCGATAGTCAATCTGCCACACTTTGGTGAGGGAAGAGAAAGGGATAATTTTCTAACATTGTAGGAGCATGACCTCAATAGACTCAATCAACCTCACTCTCTTGCATGCTAACCTTATCCGCAAGCACTCGCTTGTTGTGTACAGTACAAGCTTCACAACAACTGAGGAGGAGAGTGCCACTCGGAGACAACTTGAAACTTTGAAAGGGTTCAAATGCTTTTGCATTTTCATTCAGAATTTCCAATTTACTTGCCACAAATTGTAGGGATAAGAAAATTCTCTTACATCCAACTGATAAATTTTAAAGAGGAAAACATATTCGATTTGTTGCGCATGTCATGCTACCTTCTTAGGATATAGTGCAAGCGTTGTATGATTGCTTTAGCATGCACTCCTCAATTCAGCCTTCACATTTATTTAAAATGCACCATTGTGATTTTGATGGTCGATAATAGTGCTAGAATTGCATGACACAAGCATGGTTTCCAATGCATTGGATATTGGAATGTGAGTGTATTCCCTTTTAGAACAACTCACACTCACATAAAAGTGGCACAAGTGTGGAGGTACAAGCAACATACTAGAATGGAAATGGCTAGCAATAAGGGTGGTGTTCCACGAGAAACCATGTGTGCTGCCGCTACGTGCGACAACCCTCCTTCTTTGACTTTTCAAAGGTATTCATCCGGATTCGTCTTTCCAGCGATTTCTTAAAAAACGTCCACACATACTCCCGTCAAGGTCGAGAGTCAGGGGGCAGCGACTGTGAACCGTCCATCTGCAACACATTCTGGTCTGAAATTTCTGCTACAGCCGTCAGATCCACAATACGTCAGCACATAGAATTTAAACCTTGAGCCTCCGATGGGGTAAGGACAGGTCAGCTCTGGGAAAGCGATAAGGTGTCGACACCTCAACATGTGTAATTGTAATGCTGTAGCCAATCATTGGCGTCATAAGCAGAGCCCCACGACTGAGTGCCGACACGATTGAGTGCAACTATGTGACTGGTGCGCACACGCTTCCTTACGATGATTGGCCCCCCTCCTCTCGACCATTCCCCACACCTTCTCCACCGAAAAGAAAATTTCGCTTCGATCGAGAGCCAAGGAATCTTTCAAGATTCCGAAAGATTCCTATGGAAAAATCATTAGCTGCTTATAAAATCTCTTGCTGTTCAGTTCTTGACTGGAGGGAAAATAAGCGCGCGTTAGCGGCATGGCGAATCTCTACAGGCGCCCGCACGAGGAAGACGATGATGACTTGTATGGCTCGCAGATGAGCGAGTTGGACTCCGCCTTCATGGCGCAAAGCGATTTCGACTTGGCTTACAGGCTTCAGCTGGAGGAAGCACTACGCGCTTCTCGTGAAGAGCAGCAACAGGGCCCTAGCGATCTGACTCATGTCGCTGATTCTCCTGAAGATAGATCGTTAGCTTTTTCCTTTCAGAACCTCGAGCTCTCTCGTTCACGCCAACAGGCTGCTGATTTCCACCGCATGACCCAAGAAAGTGAACGCCTCCATCAGGAGCTTCGTCTACGTGCCCACGATGCCAAGTTTGCTCAAACCCTCAATGAACTCAATGACAGTGACTGGGATAGCCACGGTGACCTCTGTGAGGACCCTTTTGAGGCAGACCGCAAGGATAACAACCCTCCTACCTTCAAAGTGTATGTCAGCTCAGTTGTCTCTAGTGAGAATGCTTTTGTATCTGCAGCAGTTGGAGCAGTTGTGATGGACTCCCACGACATTGTTATGACAGAGATCAGGAAGCCTTTGGATTCAGCGGTAGGGAAAGCTGCAGCAGATTACATGGCTCTTATTGCAGGAATGGAGGCACTTGTCGTCATGAGAATGCTGCATGTGGATGCATTTATTGATTCTGTTCTTGTCTACAATCAGGTATTCTCTACACCTGTGAGTTTGTATTTCCCATATCGAAGACTTGCTGTTATTTATTTTGGGGGACTCGATGGGATAGTCTGGTACCAGATTGGTTATGTTTTGAGCCTCTTGGCATGTTCCAAATTTTTTATATGTATATGTGCCTTATAATTATGTATGTTTTGTGCTAGTGTTTCAGCACTTCATATGCGTTGCAAGTTGAAAGCTTTCTGATCTATGAAACTTAATGGTTGGACGAGTGCAACCTTCTTGTGCTTTGGTGATATTTTACCTCCGTCTCACAATGTCTTAATGCTGTGGTTAGCCTTGATGGAAGGAGAACTTAAGAGTTGTGGGGGTGGAGGAAAACTGCTCAGTAAATGTTTCTTTTGCAATGCCAAATGAGAGGTGAAAAAGAGTGAACAGGGATCTCCCCTCATGCAACCCTACCAAGTGAGCATAGCAACGGAATGCACCAAAAGTACCCCCGGGGTCAGTGTTTTGCATTTTCTGTTATAAAATGTGGACAATATAGAAAACTATCAGCCTGCCTATCATAGGGGATTCCGTTCATCGTTAAAGCCTCCAAATTGGCACCTGTGAGTACACATTTTATCAAGGTTTCAGGGTTTTCATGTCGGGTTGTGTTTAGCCATGTTTAGCTTGAGTTTTGGCTTTGTCCCATGGCCACATAGGCTCCTGGACGCCTGGGATATTTTATCCCAGTCTCCCCTATTTTTCCCCAAGGCATCTAGTGCCCTTTTTCCATTCCCCTCCTATTTCCTCCCTTTTATTTTAGGGTCGTGGAGCTTGAGGGTTGGGTCGGAAAGATGGGGGTTGGCCCTATATATGGGCATTTGGGGGGGGGGGGGGGGGGGGAAGCCTAGCGTTTTTGGGCAGCCTCCAAGCCCAGGGTTTCCTATGATCCTCAAGGCATTCCTACCTTTGCAAGTAGGAGATCTATACTTGCCGTCCTCATGCTTACTCAATGGTTTTTCTAGTTGTTGTGTTAGGTGCAGCAGAATGAATGTTTGCGCTTTGCTCAAGACGAGGGCTCCGAACTATGCTCAAGGTTTTTTTTGTTCTTATGGAAGGGAGAGCCTTCCGTTCTTAATGAAAGAGTGCTATGATCACAAACATAGTGAATGGACTCTGTGCGTGCAAGTGTATGAGACTGAGAGATAGAGAGAGAAGAGAGATACGACACTAGAGACGTTGTAAAACCCTCCTCCGAAGGCCCCACTCTTGTCGGCGAGAGTGGTCTACTTATGATTGCACAATCTGGTACAAATGGAATGCATGGGACTGATGCAAGTCTAGGCTATGTCGGCGATGACGACGGGGATGACGAAGTCGACCTAAGGGCTGAAATCTGCAATCTTTCTATTGCTGTCCAAAAACGCTATGGGCTGAAATCTGCGACTGAGCCAAAAAACGCTGATTTGGGGGCTGTTTTGGGAGGGTCTTTGACGCTGAAATTCTGCAAGTTTAGGGATGAAAACTGAGGTTCCTAAAGGTTGCAAACTGATGTCCTTTTGGGGCTGAATCTGCTACTTCTTTGGGTTGATCTTGATGGTCTTCATTGCTTGGAATCTGCAATCGTTGGGCCTCTTCAAAACGCTAGGGCTGCATATCTGCTACAGACCCAAAAAAAGCTAGCTGATGATGCAACTTCAAAAACGCTAGCATAGGGAAAAACGCCAGGCATGTGATGGTCTTGCGGTGACGATCTGATGCAAAAACGCCAAGGGCTTGGGCTTGCTGGCGATGGTGCAGTTGTTGAAAACGCTAGGGATAGGCTGATGTAGAAAACGCTAGGTGAGGGAAGGGCTATGGCGATGGTTCTTGCTTGGTGGGAATCCACCAAGGGTCTTGTGAGAAGTTGCCTGTTGAGCTTGGCTCCTGTTGCCTCTTCTGCCAAATAGTGCTAGCTTTAGTTTGCTTATATACAAACTTAGCAAAATTGCCCTACCTACTTTTGTTGGAAAGTCACTTAAGTTAATAAGTGAAAAATGTCAAAAATAGGGAAAATAAGCTAAAATCATTGGAAAATTTCCCTGACTGATTTTGATGGATTCTGATGGGAATGCTTATGATCATGTTGTGTGCAACCAGAGGATATGCATCTATACCAAGTGACTGGGCATGCACGGTCTACGAATAGACTCACAAACGTGCCAGATCACTTCTAAATCTAGACTGACTGGACTGACTGAATCGTGATCATGTTGTAGCTTGTCCACAGACACAGGGTTGGATGTGTCACGTGACATCCCCTCCTTTTTAAAGTGAGGTACTGGTATTGAATTGTATGGCGTCGAGGGAGATCGCCAATAGCATGTGGAATCCTGGAAGTGACTCTTCGTCGGCCCACTCTGATGTGTGGGTCGTGCGGTACTTGAACTTCATAAAGGTCTGCAACGCTTGCTTCTTTGGGCCGCGCCGAAAGCGACACAAAGTCTTCTATGGCTCCTTCAATGCTTCAACTCTGTCGAGTATCATGCTTCTTTCTTCTTCAAGAATCTCCATGGCTGAAAATTCCTGAAACCACTTCCAACACAAAAACATGAACATACCTATTCCATGTAAAGTGAGTGGAAAAAATCTTGTCTTCTCTAAAGACTGTGTATGCAATGTAGATGAACATAGAGACGGAGTGACAACCCGTTCATCGAACACATGCAAACAATGAGATCGAATCTTTCTCTTATGATCTAAATCAATCAACTGTGGCAAAACACAATGGAAATGCCCACGCTTGGTGCTCATACTTTCATGTGCTTGTTCGGAAACTGTGTCATGCCAAGGAAGAGACAGGGAATGTGACTTCCTTGAATGCATACTTTTCAGCTTTTCATGAACAATCCGCATACATGTGTGCTCATTCATGAGAGAAACATGCTCAACGTACAATATGTAATGCCTAATAAAAGGGATCACATAACGACGCTGACTAAAATACAGGAAACGATCACGAATGAAACACTCGAACAATGCGTGTGTATGAATCATGCGAACACATAATACTTCCTGTGAGGGTTCTTTGGACCTAGGCTCGAGAGCCAAGATCGGTTCTTCCTGAATGATCGTGTTGCTAAATAGACTATTTTCTTATTTTCTCGAGTAATTTCTTTTTATTGAAATTAGGATATTTAGAGATGTGCACTTGAACCGTAAGGTTAGGAACTGTAGATCTACTGGAATTATTAAAAGCCATAAGGAATGGAAAACTCTGATGCGTCATATGATGGGTGACATTAAGCATCGCGAAGGGGTTTTACCGTTAGTTCGGTGGGAGAGACCGGGAAACGAATATTCCTGATGCGTCACGTGATGGGGTGACGGGAGCATCGGAAAGGGAATATCTCGTGGGTCTGGCAGGAAACCCGAACTGGAAAGAGGAATACGCGTAAAGACGCAAGCACAAGAATAAAGATGGGTTCAGAGAAGCTTTTCTTAAAAAGCGGAATATTTTAACGAGTTTTTCGGGAAGAGCAGACGTTTTCCCGCAAGGAATCTATGTTTGCATTGCATTCGTGCATGTGGTTGCATCCAGGGACGCCTGGGAAATGTTGTGCAAGGCATTGTTTTTAACTTATAAGGTTTTATTGAGTTTTTGAACAGGTTCAGACCAATTTTAAAAATATGCCGGCCGCCCACTTAATAAGTGGGCAGCCACTTAGAAAATAAAGCAACAAAACCAGCCAACGAATTCTCTCTCCCTATTTCGAGTAAAGCAGCGCAAAAAAAAAAAGAAAAAAAGAAAAAAGAAAAAAGAAAAAAGAAAAACGGCCGCGATCTCTACGCGAGCAGCTATTCGTGCCGTGGCCAAGGAGCTATAAAAGCACCACATGTCCTCATTGAAAGAGAGGTTACCAACGTCAACAAGAGAAGACTCTATCGCAAGAGATCGCGAGACTACGAAGCACAGAAGTCGCTTTTCCCGTGCAAGAGCGACAAGTATCTATTGTGGATTCGCCATACAAATTGTTGTCGCGTGTTTGTGTGTGTGTTTACAGGTACTTCATCGCGAAGGAGAAGCGAGAAGGCTTCGGCCCTACGCTTGGGAATTCCGGGAACGGAATTCGGAAGTTGTCTGCGGAGTCTTGACTCCGAGTACAGACGGAAAAAGGATTGAGAGCTCGTCTCTCGGATTTCCCTTACGGGAAGGAACGACCATTGAGTCAGAGATTTAGAACGGAGGGGTTTTTCTCCGGTTCTTGTGCTTGTAAAAAGATTCTCCCTAATAAAGGATTCTCTTTAAGGGATGGGACCAGCCCATCTTCTGGTCCCAAATATTGTGTCGAACTTCTCCCTCAACTTTGTTTAGTTGAAAGATTATTTATTTTCATCTTGTTGATTATTCGTGTGCGCTCCCGTTTGTGACAGATCGAATCGCCCCGTGGGGGTTCTTTGGACCTTGACTCGAAAGCCAAGATCGGTTCTTCGTGATTGATCGAATCTACGAGGTTAGCTTCGCTAGAATAAGCATCCACTAACACATCATCCTTGTGAACAATCACATCATCTTCATGCAACTCATCATGCTTGTGAGAAATCACATCTTGATAATGCAAATCATCATGCTTGTCATTGTCATCCAAACCATCATGCTCATCATTATAATTCAAATCATCATGCTTATCATCATCATGCAAATCCTGTGTGTCTTGCTTTGGAGAAGAAGAGATTGAGAGAGAGTCTCCTTTTCCTGATTCTCTTGCATCTGTGCCTGAACTTGAGAAAAGAGTCTCAAGAACTCTTTCATGCGTTGGTCGCTCTGTTCTTGTCTTGCTTTGCTCTCGCGAAGTATGACTGCCACTCTTTCTGTGTATTGACAATCTATGGTTGCCCTTCTTTCTTCGTAGTCGAACTTCCTGTCCATAAACAACTGCGGCAACTCCTTCATAGGAGTTAGTGCAATCCTTGTCGTAGATGGGGAAGGGTCAAAAAAACCTCGTGGTGGGGAAAATTCTTCTTCGCCTCTCTCATGCTCATCACCTCCAAGCGAAGTATCCATTCCGCTTCGAGTGATGACCATTTTGAAGTCGTGGGTTCTTGCAGTCTTGGGTTCTTAAGTTCACGAGGAACTTGGGTTCTTGCGGGTCTTGGGTTCTTAAGTTCACGAGGAACTTGGGTTCTTGTGGGTCTTGGGTTCTTGAGGTTTTCTTTCGCTTGCAAACCGTGTTTGAGAAGGATCTTCTCTTCACCCGAGTTCTACTCCTTTCCGCGGGCGCATCCCTTTGCGGCCTTGCGCTCACACCAAGGTTGCTTTTTCCCACCTCACGTCGATTGGCCGGCTGCTAAGTGTACGGTCCGCTCTCAATGAGTGAAAAGAGACACAAGGGGAGGTTGGACAAGCCCTTCTTTCTTGGGATTCCTGTCACTCTTCAAAAACACGATTAGGAATCGACACGCCCAAGCGAACTTGGGTTCGTGTGACCGCAACAAGCAAATAAAAATTCTTGTGATTCTTGTGGTTCTTTCCTTGAGTGATACAGAACACTGCCAAAGCTCTGATACCAATGTTAGGTGCAGCAGAATGAATGTTTGCGCTTTGCTCAAGATGATGGCTCCGAACTGTGCTCAAGGTTCCTTTTGTTCTTATGGAAGGGAGAGCCTTCTGTTCTTAATGAAAGAGTGCTATAATCACAAACAAAGTGAATGGACACTGTGCGTGCAAGTGTATGAGACTGAGAGATAGAGAGAGAAGAGAGATACGAAACCAGAGACATTGTAAAACCCTCCTCTGAAGGCCCCACTCTCGTCAACGAGAGTGGTCTACTTATGATTGCACAATCTGGTACAAATGGAATGCATGGGACTGATGCAAGTCTAGGCTATGTCGGCGATGACGACGGGGATGACGAAGTCGACCTAAGGGCTGAAATCTGCAATCTTTCTACTGCTGTCCAAAAACGCCATGGGCTGAAATCTGCGACTGAGCCAAAAAACGCTGATTTGGGGGCTGTTTTGGGAGGGTCTTTGACGCTGAAATTCTGCAAGTTTAGGGTTGAAAACTGAGGTTCCTAAAGGTTGCAAACTGATGTCCTTTTGGGGCTGAATCTGCTACTTCTTTGGGCTGATCTTGATGGTCTTCATTGCTTGGAATCTGCAATCGTTGGGCCTCTTCAAAACGCTAGGGCTGCATATCTGTTACAGACCCAAAAACGCTAGCTGATGGTGCATCTTAAAAAACGCTAGCATAGGGAAAAACGCCAGGCATGTGATGGTCTTGCGGTGACGATCTGATGCAAAAACGCCAAGGGCTTGGGCTTGCTGGCGATGGTGCAGCTGTTGAAAACGCTAGGGATAGGCTGATGTAGAAAACGCTAGGTGAGGGAAGGGCTATGGCGATGGTTCGCTTGGTGGGAATCCACCAAGGGTCTTGTGAGAAGTTGCATGTTGAGCTTGGCTCCTGTTGCCTCTTCTGCCAAATAGTGCTAGCTCTAGTTTGCTTATATACAAACTTAACAAAATTGCCGTACCTACTTTTGTTGGAAAGTCACTTAAATTAATAAGTGAAAAATGTCAAAAATAGGGAAAATAGGCTAAAATCACTGGAAAATTTCCCTGATTGATTTTGATGGGAATGCTTATGATCATGCTGTGTGCAACTAGAGGATATGCATCTATACCAAGTGATTGGGCATGCACAGTCTACGAATAGACTCACAAAAGTGCTAGATCACTTCTAAATCTAGGCTGACTGGACTGACTGAACCCTGATCATGCTGTAGCTTGTCCACAGACACATAGGGTTGGATGTGTCACGTGACATGTTTCCAGAGGTCTTATGTGTAGGAGTTGTTGGCAGTGTCTGTAGTAGTCGCAATTGTGTGTACCTTGGGTCTATCCATAGAGCATGTCAGATCTATTCCGGACCACCCTTGGTCACTTGTATGAGTAGCTTGTTATCAGCACGGAGAGCCTCTCTCTCTCTCTCATTCTCAGATGTCCTGTCTCTTTCTACCTTATTGATCTCTCTTCTGCACAGGTGCCTCGTTCTTGTATGTGGCATTGAGAAGTTCTAGATCCGAGTCGAGGTGTCCACCAGATCACGAGCAAGTTTTTGTCTTTATTGCACTCTTCCGTTGCCAACTTTGACAAGATCCGAGATCCATTGGCTGCCCAGTCCCGAGAGGAGGGCTGCAGACAAGATCATCACCCGATTCACCCTTTTCGTTGCACCTTTATCAGATGCTGCGAAATTGGAATGGTGACAAGCTCTAGAGTTTATGTCACAAGGCGAGCACCACGTGCCAATAGAAAAGAACAGACTGAACAGACTTTTAGCACTTCAATAACAAGTGAATTGAGAGAGAGAGAGAGAGAGAGAGAGAGAGAGACGACACGGAGTGGCAGAATTCCACCCCAGAGAGTATTGGCCCCAAACCTTGGCGCCCCTTTCGGTATTTCTTTATATTGCATCAACACAGTACAAACCGGTACTCCAGACTCTGCATCTTCGCCAGGAAGCATGCCAGAGAATGAGCCCTAACCTCATATTTAAAGGCCCTTGGCCTAAAAAGCAATTACAATGAAAAGCCTTCAAACTCAAAAGCATCTGGTCCAAAAGCAAAGCCAAAAAGCTGCCAGCGTAAATCACAGAAATCCGTACAGCCTGCCACTTCGTCAGATCAACGCAAAACGTGGAAATCCGTACAGCTTGTCATGTCATCATGCCACCAATTTTCGAAAATCTGCCACGTCATCAGTTTTTGCGTGTGCGGGTCCTGCTTTATTTTAATCCTTTATGTCATTTGGGGCCCCATCGGACGAGGTCCCCATAAGTTGGTAGGACTTCTTCTGTTACTTGTCCTTCTTAGGGTTTAGGCTCCTTGGCAGACATCTGCAAGTTGGCTCCATTCTTTAGGCTTTGACACGTCAGCAGTTTGTTACACTTTACACTTTCATAAATCTTTATTTCTTTCCTTGCTTGAATGTGTGCTACTTAGCATGAATGATGGTTCCATTTACAGAGATAATGAGAGGTGGAGATGTGTAGAGAGAGAAAGAAAGAAAGAAAGAAAGCATTTTAACGTCTATGTGAGGCCGAAGTCGGCCTATGAGACAAATCAAGTATACATGTGTGTATGTCCTTTGTCTATCGGAAAAGACAAAATAGTTCAAACTGGTACATAATAAAAGAAAAGGACTTTTTGTGGATGATGGGATCAATGGGGGTGGGTGGAGCTCTAGTACTAGGGGCATGTGCATGTCTATATGCTCAGGGTAGTACAACCATGCCAATGCATCAATCTAGCTAGCTCCATCCTATGCTAATGCTAATGCTAATGGATGTGAGAGAGAGAGAGAGAGAGAGAGAGAGAGAGAGAGAGAGAGAGACGACACCTAGTGGGGTCCCACCAACCCTCTCAAGGGCTCCCCACACCCTTGCCAATGTGGTATTTGCTTTTGATTGCGTAAATGGAATGCACACATGCAATACCTCAATGTTGATGGAATGCACACATGCAAGCCGTCTCGATGAGGGTTTGCTGATGGTCACCAAGGGGTAGATTTGGGGCTGATTTGCACTCCATGTGAGAGGAATGAAGGGCTAAAGGCTGGCTACAAAAAATGCAGATCTGGCTGCAAAAATGCAGCTGATGTGACACTTTAAGAATACGCAGCGACGATGGAGCAAATGATAAGAGCACTCCATGCGGCGAGGGAATGGTCGAGAAGAGGCTCAATGGGTTGCCGAAATGTCCGGACTGCAGTAGGAAGATTAGCATTAGTAGATTCAACACATTTTCGGCGTGGGAAAGGGGTTGAAACCTGAAAACACTGGGGCTGCTGGGCTGATTTGGTTTGTGCTTGCAATTTTAAGCAAAAATGCCAAGGTTGTAGCTGCAAAAACGCTGGGCTAATCTGCTAGTGCTGTAATAGACTTGGGTTCCCCAAGTCAAAAATTTGGCACGGCACACGAGAGAATCACTTAAAATACTTCACAACTTTATCACTTTTAAATAGAGTTGACATGGCCCGACGTAGTTCCGCACCTAGATGTCACGTGACACATCCCAACCCTATGTGTCCGTGGACAAACTACACCATAGCAGGGTTCCGTCAAAGTCCAGTCAAGTTAGATTAGGAGTGATCTGGCACTTTTGTGAGTCTATTCGTAGACCGTGCATGCCCAGTCACTCAGTGTAGGTGCATATCCTTCGGTTGCATAAGCACAAGCATAAGCATTTCCATCAGATTCCATCAGAGTCAGTTTGGGGATTTTTCAGATGACTTTATCCCATTTTTCCCTATTTTTGACATTTTTCACTTATTTATTAAGTGACTTTTGTTGGGTAGTGAGTAGGGCAAATTGGGTAAGTTAATTTATAAGCAAACCCAAGTTAGCACAAATGGGCAGATGAGCAAAGGCACAACAGGCTTTCCCAAGCAGCAGGTGTTCCCTCCCTCTCAGCGAGAACCTCCCCATTCCCTTGGCGAGGCCCCAACCATCAAGCATAGCGTTTTGCATCATAGAGCACCTTCTCCTCGCCGGTGTTTACCCGATAGCCATCGCCATACTTGGTGCTGCCTAGCGTTTCCACCATAGCCAGGATCGCCAGCGTTTTTGCCCCAATTCAGGCCAGCGTTTTTTCAGCCACTAACGCCAGCAAGTCCCAGTTCTTTGCAGCGTTTTCTGGAGCAGCTTTTACAGCGAATTGCAGCCCTTACAAACCTGCTGTGTGGCAGCGTTTTCAGCAGCCTGTCGACACCCCAAACACAGCCTAAAGTGCAGAGAAAGGGCAGCGTTTTATTCTCAGAATTTCAGCCTTGAACCCGCAGCAGAAACACAGATCATCTTCAGCGTTTTTATCCAGAATTCAGCCGACAAAAACAGTCCCATTTCAGCCACAAAGAAGACCCCAGATTCAGCCTAAGTTGTCACCGTCTTCATCATCATCGGCATAGTCCATGGCATTAGCATTTGTACGCATTTGCACAATCAAATAGACCACTCCCGCCGACGAGAGTGGGGCCTTCGGAGGAGGTTTTTACAACCCCTTGGTGTCGTATCTCTTCTCTCTCCTTCTCTCAGTCTCATTCACTTGCACGCACAATCCACTCACTTTGTTCGTGATCATAGCACTCTCCACCAGAAGGAAAGCTCTCTCTTTCCATAAGAACTAAAAGGAACCTTGAGCGGTAAAGATCACTAATCTTGAGAAAATACAACATTCATTCCGCTGCACCTAACATTGGTATCAGAGCTTTGGAAGTGTTCTGCATTACTCAAGGAAAGAACCACAAGAACCACAAGAATATTTTTTTTGCTTGTTGCGGTCGCACGAACCCAAGTTTCCTTGGGTGTGGCGATTTCTAATCGTGTTTTGTTGAAGAGTGACAGGAATCCCAAGAAAGAAGGGCTTGTCTAGCCTCCCCTTGTGTCTCTTTTCACTCATTGAGAGCGGACCGTGCACTTAGCGGCCGGCCAATCAACGTGAGGTGGGAAAAAGCAACCTTGGTGTGAGCGCAAGGCCGCCAAGGGGTGCGCCCGCAGAAAAGGATAGAACTCGGGTGAAGAGAAGATCCTTCTCCAACGCGATTTGCAAGCGGAAGAAACCCTCAAGAACCTCAAGCATCTCAAGAACTCAAGACCCAAGTTCCTCGTGAACTTAAGAACCAAAGATCCTAGTGCATGGTCGTCACCCGAAGCGGCATGGATACTTCGCATTCAGGTGATGAGCATGAGAGAGGCGACGAAGGATTTTCCCCACCAGGAGATTTTTCCGACCCTCCCCCTTCGCCATCTACGCCACGAGTTGTCCTCACTCCTATGGAGATGATGGTCAAGTCAATGTTGGACATGATGACACGACAACAAGAAACGAATCGAGTTGCCTTGGAACAACTCGCAAGCAAAGCAGATGAACAAGCGGCAAAGACCCGTGCACAAGAAGCCAAGGACCGAGAGCGCGAAAAACAAAACGACAAACTTGCTGCACAACAAGAAGAACATCGACTTGCTCAGGAACGTGAGCGCACTGCAATTGCCGCAAGACAAGAAGACCAACGACTTGCCCTCGAACGTGAGCGCATTGAACGCAAAGAACGCAAAGCAGAAAGGGACACCGAGCGAGAAGCTCAAAGGGTGATTCGTCAACAAGAGTTTATTTCCCAAGTCCTAGCCTCGAAGGCCGAATCACCCAAAGATCGTGGGAGTTCGTAAAGTGGCGCAAGCCACGAGGCGGATCCACACAATCCAGTCACAGAGAAGTTGACTTTCAGTAAGTATGACGGTAAGATGGATACTACTGTTATTCATTCTTGGTTGCATCAATTTAATGCTTATTTTGCGACAACTAAGAAAACAAGCAATAGCAAAGTTTTGACGGCAGCTATGTACCTTGCAGGTGATGCCATAAATTGGTATCAGGCTTGGCAAGAGGCACAGCTAACCGCGCACTTAGAGGAAGCCGACGATCTCACGCCCCTCTCCTTTAGTTGGGCTGATTTCCAAGACAAGCTCAAGGCGCGGTTTATGCCACCTCAGTACCTTGCACGACTAAAGGACGATTGGCGAGCTCTCAAGCAAAACGGTATGCCGGTTATGTCTTTCTCTAATCGGGTTTTGCAGCTCGATACTCAATTACGCAAATCGGATAAGAAGCGCAAGGAGACATTTCTTTACGAATTGGACGAGTATATCAAGTATGATGTCGAGGTACTCAATCCACCTGATCTCAACAAAGCGGTAGCCATTGCTCTCGCCCACGAGATGAAACACAACAAAGGAAAGCCTAAGGAAAACAAGACGTCTCAAGCAACCCCGCAGACTTCTCAAAACACACAGAATGGTAAGAACGGTAAGAATGGTAAGAATGGAAATTCTTCTAGCCCTTCTTCCTCTAATTCCTCGGAAAAGAACTCTAACAATGAATCTAAGGTTAAAGCTAAAGCACCGGCAAAACCTAAGCTAACCCTTGACGAAAAAGCTTCTCAAGGAATTGTAGGAGGATACATCACGGCTGAAGAACAAGTGATTTATGCTAAAGAAGGTAGATGTTTTCAATGTCACATTAAGGGTCACATTAAGAAAAACTGTCCTAAGACAGTCACACCTAAAGAACCAAAGGCACCTGCAACTACCACAAAATCTGTCACAACACAACCTTCATCTACTCATGACTCTGACACACACATTGATGAATCACTAATGAAGTGTTATGGTCATGTCAAAGGACAGCGTTTTATCATATTGTTTGATCCAGGTAGTATGCATGATGTGATTAGTGCCTCTCTTGTTGAGAGAGCCCGCCTAGAGGTTAGTCAGAAATCTCTCATCGAGGTTTCTGGCTTCGCTCCTGGTATGGACTCTCTCATCACGAAGGAGTGCCTTGATGTGATGTTCACCGTTCAACAAGCTTCGTTTAGTAGGAAATTTCTTGTGTCTCCTCTCTCAGGATGTGATATGATTTTAGGCATGAAGTGGTTTCGGGAACTGAACCCTCTCGTTAATTGGAAGGCTCTAACTCTCACTTTGCATGCCAAGACAGATTCCCCCCTCATCATTCGTGCTGAGGAGGGCTTGCATTCTTTACCTCTCATCTCGCATGTGCAGGTAAAGCGTGAATTACGACGAGGAGCACAAGCGGCATTCATATATGCTGCCCCGGTTTCTCAGAGCATTCAGGCTCCAGGTAAGTATTCGACGTTGTTTACGAAATTTAAACATCTTCTTTTGCAGGATGATCTTCCACCTCACCTTCCACCGGAGCGGCCGGAGGACCATCGCATCGAGCTTGTGGAGGGAGCGCAGCCGGTCAGTAAGGCTCCCTACCATTTGAACAAGTCACAGGAGGAAGAGTTAGAGCGACAACTCACGGAGTTGGTGGCTAGAGGCTTCATACGTCCTAGTGTAAGTCCTTTTGCTGCCCCTATTTTGTTCGTTCGCAAGAAGGATGGTTCGTCTCGTTTGTGTGTTGATTACAGGGTATTAAACAAGATGACCGTCAAGAACAAGTTTCCGATGCCTCGCATTGAGTATATCCTCGATAGGCTCAATGGGGCAAAGGTTTTCAGCAAGGTCGATCTCAAAAGTGGATACCATCAGGTACGGGTATTCAAAGGCGACATTTTCAAGACCGCCTTTCGCACCGAGCGAGGGCAATGGGAGTATATTGTTATGCCTTTTGGATTGACAGGAGCCGTGGGTACATTCAACCGTCTCATGGTAGGTCGTTTCGGCGACATGGTAAGTGTATGTGTGTTCATCTTTTTAGATGATATTCTCATTTTTTCTGCATCGTGGGAACAACATGAAAGAGATGTTGAAAGGGTATTAACTCGTTTGGATGAGTGTCAGTTGTACATTGTAGCTAAGAAGTCTGAATTTTTTCTTACTGAAGTCACTTATCTGGGTTATATCATTTCTGCAGAAGGCGTCAAGCTAGACCCCGCGAAAGTGGAACAGGTTCGTAATTGGGAGTTACCCAAAACTGCATATGATGTGCGTTCTTTTCTTAGGTTATGTCAAGCATATAGTTCGCACATAGAGAATTTTGCACGCATTGCTGCACCTATGACTGATGTTTTGAAAGGGGTAAAGACTCGCCGTCAGCGCGTAGACTTGCCCGAGGTAGCCATTGAGGCTTTCGCAGCTCTCAAGGTTGCGGTGGCAGAAGCACCGTGTCTTATCCTTGCCTCTTGTGATGACCCCTTTGAAGTATGGACGGATGCGAGCAATGTCGCCATTGGCGCTGTGCTCCAGCAGCATGGTCGCCCAGTAGCCTTCCTTAGCCGGAAGCTCAATAGTGCGGAAAAGAATTATTTAGTTTATGATAAAGAACTTTTGTCTGTCATTCACTCTCTTAAGCATTGGAAGCATTTTTTGTATGGTAGAGAGTTTACAGTGCGCACAGATCATCAAGCCCTCAAGTGGCTCCAGTCTATGCCTAGTGCACATTGGAGTGATCGCCAAGCACGGTGGTCCCAATTTTTTGAGCAATTTGGTGGTTTGATTGAGTATGTGCCTGGAAAAGCTAACCCTGTTGCAGATGCGTTGAGTCGCAAGGACAGATTTTGGCTCTTGAGTCAAGAACCACATGTTCTATACAGGGTGAGTCTTTTGACAGCATGAAGAATCAGTATGCAGATTCGGAGTTTGGTAAGTATTGGTTGCAGGCTCTTGCTTCCCAGGGGCCCAGCAACTATCTCATTCGTGATGGATTGTTATTTTTTCGTCAGCGTCTATGTGTGTTGCCCTCTCTTAGGCCAGCCATATTGCATGATGCACATGACTCTCTCATGGGTGGGCACAGGGGTATGAACACAACATTGGAAAAGATTGAACGATTTTTCTATTGGCCTAAAATGCGAAAAGATGTGTTTAGTTATGTCACACATTTCACTATTTGTCAAAAAGTGAAAGCTCCTCGGGGTAAGCAGCAAGGCCTCTTGCTTCCGTTGCCTATTCCCGAGGGACCTTTCCAGGATATCTCTATGGATTTTGTGACTAACTTACCACCAAGTCAGCATTCAAGGAACAGTCAATGTTTAACTATTGTTGATCGTTTTAGCAAATTCTGCATGTTGATTCCTTGTAAGGCCACAGTTACTGTACATGATGTTGCACGATTGTTCATAAAGCATTGGTACTCCCTCTGTGGTTTGCCAAAGTCCATTGTTTCAGATAGGGATGTTAAGTTTACGTCCAATTTTTGGCGTGCTCTTTTTGAAAATTTTGGCACAAAGTTGAATTTTTCATCCGCTTTTCATGCATAGTCAGATGGTCAAACGGAAATTTATAATCAGTTAGCTTTTGATGTGTTGAAGTCTTATGTTCATGATCAGTAGTCTCAATGGGAGCTCTTTCTCCCATTGGTACAGGCTATTCTTAATGATTCCTTCTCTTCTGCTATTGGTTGAACTCCGTATGAGATAGCTTTTAGCCGTCGATTCCAGTCATTGTTGACTCGATCGGTCAGTCAAATGTCTGATGCCAATGCTGAGAGTCAGTCATTGGATGAGATTTCTGAGAGTGTGAAGCTTCGGCTAAGCAAGGCTCAGGAATCTTATTCTCGACAGGCTAACAAGCATCATCAGGAGGTCTCGATCAAGGAAGGAGATTGGGTGTATCTACGGATTATGAAACATCGTCTTAAGCAAGTTGGAAAGAAATGTCCTAAATTATCTTTTCGTAGGTATGGTCCTTTTCCAGTCATCAAAAAGATTAATGAGGTTTCAATGAAATTAAAGTTGCCTAACTCATGATCAATGCACAACGTTTTCCATGTTTCTTGGTTGAAAGTGTTTCAGGGAACACCTCCAAAGGACGTTTCGGAAGAAAAAGAACTGGAGATCATCGATGAAGCAGAGGTCATGGAGCCGGAGCAAGTCTTGTTGCATCGGTTTCGCCATGGTTCGAAGAAACAAGTACGACAATATTTTTTGAAGTTCAAAGATCGAGGAACCCATGAAGCGGTGTGGGTAGACGAAGAGTTCTTCAAGGATTATCCAGAGTTGTTGGCAGACTACAAGGAAGCCATGCAGCTCGGTACCAGTACCTCACTTTAAATAGGAGGGGATGTCACGTGACACATCTCAACCCTATGTGTCCGTGGACAAACTACACCATAGCAGGGTTTCCGTCAAAGTCCAGTCAAGTTAGATTAGGAGTGATCTGGCACTTTTGTGAGTCTATTCGTAGACCGTGCATGCCCAGTCACTCAGTGTAGGTGCATATCCTCCGGTTGCATAAGCACAAGCATAAGCATTTCCATCAGATTCCATCAGAGTCAGTTTGGGGATTTTTCAGATGACTTTATCCCATTTTTCCCTATTTTTGACATTTTTCACTTATTTATTAAGTGACTTTTGTTGGGTAGTGAGTAGGGCAAATTGGGTAAGTTAATTTATAAGCAAACCCAAGTTAGCACAAATGGGCAGATGAGCAGAGAGCACAACAGGCTTCCCCAAGCAGCAGGTGTTCCCTCCCTCTCAGCAAGAACCTCCCCATTCCCTTGGCGAGGCCCCAACCATCAAGCATAGCGTTTTGCATCATAGAGCACCTTCTCCTCGTCGGTGTTTACCCGATAGCCATCGCCATACTTGGTGCTGCCTAGCGTTTCCACCATAGCCAGGATCGCCAGCGTTTTTGCCCCAATTCAGGCCAGCGTTTTTTCAGCCACTAACGCCAGCAAGTCCCAGTTCTTTGCAGCGTTTTCTGGAGCAGCTTTTACAGCGAATTGCAGCCCTTACAAACCTGCTGTGTGGCAGCGTTTTCAGCAGCCTGTCGACACCCCAAACACAGCCTAAAGTGCAGAGAAAGGGAGAGTGGGGCCTTCGGAGGAGGTTTTTACAACCCCTTGGTGTCGTATCTCTTCTCTCTCCTTCTCTCAGTCTCATTCACTTGCACGCACAATCCACTCACTTTGTTCGTGATCATAGCACTCTCCACCAGAAGGAAAGCTCTCTCTTTCCATAAGAACTAAAAGGAACCTTGAGCGGTAAAGATCACTAATCTTGAGAAAATACAACATTCATTCCGTTGCACCTAACACTAGAGGTGTCGGTCCCAAAATCTAGCGTCCCTTTCGATATTTATTTTTATATTAATGCTTGAGCAAGGTTACAACTCTTGTGGGCCCTCTCTGCTCAGAAGCTCGTCACCTAACTGAGGGAAAGAGTGGCCTTGGGTTCAATAACAACAGACTTGAAAGAGAGAGAAGCACACGTGATAGGGAGTGGTGGAATTCCACCCCAAAGAGTACTGGCCCCTAATATTGGCGCCCCTTTTCTTGAACTTGGTACAATGTCGATACTCACGCTCTGCACCTTCATCTAGAAGAGTGTTAGAGAATGAGCCCTCTGCACATATTTAAAGGCCCTTGGACTCAAAAGCATTTGGTCCAAAAGCGTTGCACCCTGCGCGTTTTACGGAAATCCTTACAGCACTGCCACGTCAGCAGTCAACATAAAACACAAAAATCTGTACAATTTGCCACGTCAACAGTCAGTGTAAAATCTGAAAATCCGTACAAGCAGCCACATCATCAAGCTACTCGCAAATTAGCGTTGTGTGTGTGTGCGCGCGCGCGCGCTCGTCCTAGGAAGGGGTCTGGAACGGGAATGGCGTAGAACTGGAGGCTAAAACAATATCCAAATAATGCTATTTTTAGAGCTATGTGTTTGAATACAAGTAGTACTAGAGTCCTTTGACTCTAATACCCACAAAAAAACACGATTCGAAGACCATTCAACCTTATTATGACTTGATTGGGATGTGCGGCGCCGAGAGTACATAGTACAAACACAACATTGAACAAACACAATGCCCATACACAATTGTCGATAACATATGTAATTACAGATTAGAGCTCTCAAATAATTGCAAGAGTAGAAGTTAGAGATAACACTTTTTGCTTAATTTTGGCTAACAAGGCCTGCCAAGGCGCTACAAAAAAACCAAAGGTGACATGTCATAATGAGAGTCGAGACTACAAGGGGGCCAAACCAGTGACCACAATACCAAAAGACTGAAGGTGACAAATACCATAAAGATGCTAGTAGCTACAAATGTTAAAGAGGGCAAGGCTCAAGCAGCCATACAAAAAGGTAAGGATAATGGAAGTCCTAAAGTCGCAACTCTCGAGCCTCAAGACTCAAGACTCAAGAGCCACTAGCCTGAGTGGCCTCCCAATTCGTAGTAGCCGGCTATAAATCATGCACTTCCTCCCATTCCTCATTATCGAGCTCTACTGTGTAAAAGGATGTGTCTGTTTGTCTGTACTCTTGCAGAGCATTTTTAAATTTGTGATGACAAAGACAAGATCATTAGCCTTCTCCACATTAAGCCGATTCCTCTTCTTGGAGCAATGTGGCTAAAGGTACTTCACAATTGCTCCAAGCATGAGGTACTAACTGACTGGCTGAGAATACGGATCGCTAATCTCTGAAGTTCAGGGGAATCATAGCCATAGTCCTCCCACCATAACACTGAACCTATCTTCCTGCGATCAATCTGAGGCATATGAATTCCACCTCGAGCTACAAAGCGCATGGATCTCCTCATATCGCTCTACTTTCGGCTCAAGCTGTGCAAGCTGCTCGATCATGTGGTCCATTGCCTCATAAATCTTACCAATGCAAGGATCCATGCCATCCAGAACTCGAAGCAAATGAACCACCGGTTTTACCTGTGCGTCTAGACTCTTGAGCTCCTTCAAGAACTCAAGATTTTTTGCCTTATCCTTGCACAAAATCCCTGCAACTGTCTTTGCATAGGGGGAGGTGGTGAACTCATGTCACGTGACACATCCCAACCCTATGTGTCCGTGGACAAGCTACACCACAGTAGGGTTCAGTCAGTTCAGTCAAGTCTAGATTAGCAGTGATCTGGCACTTCTGTGAGTCTATTCGTAGACTGTGCATGCCCAATCACTGAGTGTAGATGCATATCCTCCGGTTGCACACAGCATGATCATCAGTATTCCCTTCAGAATCCATCAGATTCAGTCAAGGGAATTTTCAAGTGCATTTAGCCTATTTTCCCTATTTTTGGTTATTTTCACTTATTATTTTTAAGTGACTTTCCAACAAAAGTAGGTAGGGCAATTTTGCTAAGTTAATATATAAGCAAACCCAAGTTAGCACTTTGAGGTAGGAGGAGCTTCCCGCTCAACAGGCAACTTCTCAGCAGGAAACCCCCCCCCCCCCCCGGCACCCCCAGCGTTTTTGGACCTCCATCTTCGCGGGCATCTTCAAGCATTAGCATCGCCATCCACTCCATCTCCTTGGCGTTTTCCCCCTTTAGCAAGTCATCGCCAGCAGTGACCTTCTCTGGCGTTTTTCTCGTGACCAACCCAGCCCCCATCATTAGCGTTTTTGAGATCATTAGCAAATCAGCCATCTCAGCGTTTTTATTTTATTTTGCTTGTTGCGGTCGCACGAACCCAAGTTCGCTTGGGCGTGTCGATTCCTAATCCTGTTTTGTTGAAGAGTGACGGGAATCCCAAGAAAGAAGGGCTTGTCCAGTCTCCCCTTGTGTCTCTTTGCTCTCATTGAGAGCGGACCGTGCACTTAGCGGTCGGCCAATCGACGTGAGGTGGGAAAAAGCAACCTTGGTGTGAGCGCAAGGCAACCAAAGGGTGCGCCCGCAGAAAAGAGTAGAACTCCGATGAAGAGAAGATCCTTCTCAACGCGATTTGCAAGTGAAAGAAAACCTCAAGAACCTCAAGAACCCAAGAACCAAGACCCTCAAGAACCCAAGTTCCTCGCGAGCTTAAGAACCCAAGATCATAGTGCAATGGTCATCACCTGAAGCAGAATGGATACTTCGTATACAGCTGATGAGCATGAGAGAGGCGACGAAGACTCGTCCCCACGCGGAGATGATTTCTTCAACCCTCCCCCTTCGCCATCTACGCCACCAAGTGCACCAAACCCTATGGAGACAATGGTCAAGCAAATGATGGCCATGATGGATAGACAAGAAGCAAATTGCCTTGCTCAGGACCGTGAGCGCGACGACAGAATTGCAAGATTGGCTGCAGACCAAGAAGCCAAGGATCGCGAGTGCGACGACAGAAATGCAAGACATGCCGCACAACAGAAAGACAAGCGCCTTGCTTTAGAACGCGAGCGCGACGCAAGAAAAGAAAGAAAAGAACTAAGGAAGGAGGAAGCGGCAGCACGAGCCGTGGCCTTGGAGGCCGAGCGTGAAGCTCGACGAGAGCTACGCACTCAAGAATTGCTTTCCCAAGTCCTAGCCTCGAAGACCGAACCACCCAAAGATCATGGGAGTTCGTCAAGTGGCGCAAGCCACGATGCAGATTCCAACCATCCAGTCACAAAGAAGTTGACTTTCAATAAGTATGACGGTAAGATGGATGCTACTGTTATTCATTCTTGGTTGCATCAATTTAATGCTTATTTTGCGACAACTAAGAAAACAGGCAATAGCAAAGTTTTGACGGCAGCTATGTACCTTGCCGGTGATGCCATTAATTGGTACCAGGCATGGCAAGAGGCATAGCTAGCCGCGCACCTAGAGGCGGCCGACGATTTCACGCCCCTCTTTTGGTTGGGCTGATTTCCAAGACAAGCTCAAGGCGCGGTTTATGCCACCTCAGTACCTTGCACGATTGAAGGACGATTGGCGAGCTCTCAAGCAAAACGGTATGCGGGTTATGTCTTTCTCTAATCGTGTTTTGCAGCTCGGCACTCAATTACGCAAATCGGATGCGAAGCGCAAGGAGGCATTTCTTTACGGATTGGACGAGTATGTCAAGTATGATGTCGAGGTACTCGATCCAATCGATCTCAACAAAGCGGTAGCAATTGCTCTCGCCCATGAGATGAAGCACAACAAGGGAAAGCCTAAGGAGAACAAGACTTCTCAAGGAACCCCGCAGAATTCTCAGAAAACACAGAACGGTAAGAACGGTAAGAATGGTAATTCTTCTAGCCCTTCTTCCTCTAATTCCTCGGAAAAGAATTCTTCCAATGAATCTAAGGGTAAGGCTAACACAATTGCTAAACCTAAGCTTACTCCAGATGAAAAGGTAGCACAAGGAATTGTAGGAGGATACATCACGTCGGAAGAACAAATCACTTATTCTAAGGAAGGTCGTTGTTTTCATTGTCACATTAAGGGTCACATAAAAAGAACATGTCCTAAGCTTGAATCGAATGAATCTAAAGAACCCACAACACCCACTATATCTGTCAATGCAATGAATGATAACACGAGTGTGCCCCAAGTTTCTCAGGACCCTCCCATTGATGATTCTCTCATTAAATGTTATGGTCGTACGTCGGGGCACCGTTTTGTCATATTGTTTGACCCAGGTAGTATGCATGATGTGATCAGTTCCTCTCTTGTTGAGAGAGCCCGCCTCGAGGTTAGTCCGAGATCTCCTATCGAGGTCTCTGGCTTTCGTCCCGGTATGGACGCTCTCATCACAGAGGAATGCCTTGATGTGTTGTTTGCAATTCAACAGACGGCCTTCACTAGAAGATTTGTTGTTTCTCCTCTCTCAAGATGTGATATGATTTTGGGCATTCGATGGTTTCGTGAGACTAACGCTCTCATTGATTTTGAGGCTAACACTTTAACTCTCAATGCCAAGAGTGATTCTCCTACTGTCTTTCATGGAGTGGACATTGCTCCTTCTCCATCTCTCATTGCTAATATGCAGGACAAGGTTGAAAGGATTCGGAATAAGGAGATTCTCTCAATCTCTTTTTCTCCACAACATGACACACAAGATTTGCATGATTATGAGAAGCATGATGATTTGAAGGATAATGATTTGCATGATGATTTGGATGACAATGACAAGCATGATGATTTGCATGATCAAGATGTGATTTCTCACAAGCATGATGAGTTGCATGAAGAAGATGTGATTGTTCACAAGGATGATGTGTTAGTTGATGCTTTTTCTAGCGAAGCTAACCTCGTTGTAGATTCGATCAATCACCAAGAATCGATCTTGGCTTTCGAGTCGAGGTGCACAGATCCCCCACAAGAAGATTCGATAGATCTCGAAGAAGCGATCTTGGCTCTTGAGCCTTTGTCCAAGGAACCATCACATGAAGTATTATGTGTTCGCATGATTGATACGCACGCATTGTTCGAGAGTTTCATTCGTGAAGGTTTCCTGTATTTTAGTCAACATCGTTATGTGATCCCTGTTCCTAGGCATGACATATTGTATGTTGAGCACGTTTCTATCATGAATGAGCACGAATGTATGCGGATTGTTCATGAAAAGCTGAAAAGTTTGTATGTAAGGGAGTCACATTCCATGTCTCTTCCTTGGCATGACACAGTTTCTGAATGAGCACATGATAGTATGAGTACCAAGCATGGGCATTTCCATTGTGATTTGCCACCGTTGATTGATTTCGATCAAACAGAAAAGATTCGACCTCATTGCTTGCATGTGTTTGATGAACGGGTTGTCACTCCGTCTCTATGTTCATCTACAGTGCATACACAGTCTTTAGAGAAGACAAGATTTTTTTCCTTCACTTTACATGAAATGGGTATGTTCATGGTTTTGTGTTGGAGATGATTTCAGGAATTTTCAGCCATGGAGATTCTTGAAGACGAAAGAAGCAGATCTCTAGACGAAGTTGACGCAAGAAAGGAGATTCAAACGACTTTGTGTCGCTTTTGGCGTGGCCCAAAGAAGCAAGCGTTGCAGACCTTTATGAAGTTCAAGTACCGCTCGTCCCACACAGCATAGTGGGCCGGCGAAGAGTCCCTTCAAGGATTCCGGATGCTGTTGGCGATCTCCCTCGATGCCATACAGTTCGGTACTAGTACCTCACTTTGAAAAGGAGGGGATGTCACGTGACACATCCCAACCCTATGTGTCCGTGGACAAGCTACACCACAGTAGGGTTCAGTCAATTCAATCAAGTCTAGATTAGCAATGATCTGGCACTTTTGTGAGTCTATTCGTAGACCGTGCATGCCCAGTCACGGAGTGTAGATGCATATCCTCCGGTTGCACAGAGCATGATCATCAATATTCCCTTCAGAATCCATCTGATTCAGTCAAGGGAATTTTCAAGTGCATTTAGCCTATTTTCCCTATTTTTGTTATTTTCACTTATTATTTTTAAGTGACTTTCCAACAAAAGTAGGTAGGGCAATTTTGCTAAGTTAATATATAAGCAAACCCAAGTTAGCACTTTGAGGCAGGAGGAGCTTCCCGCTCAACAGGCAACTTCTCAGCAGGAAACCCCCCCCCCTCCCGGGCACCCCCAGCGTTTTTGGACCTCCATCTTCGCGGGCATCTTCAAGCATTAGCATCGCCATCCACTCCATCTCCTTGGCGTTTTCCCCCTATAGCAAGTCATCGCCAGCAGTGACCTTCTCTGGCGTTTTTCTCGTGACCAACACAGCCCCCATCATTAGCGTTTTTGAGATCGATAGCAAATCAGCCATCTCAGCGTTTTTCCAGCATGGATGCCTCAAGCCTTGCAGCGTTTTCAGCAGGTGCAAACCTCCCTAAAAACGCAGCCTGACAAGTGCAGATCTTCAGCGTTTTCATCTTCAGCATGAACCCCGACAAGTCCACCATTTTCAGCCCTTAAGACAGCAGTAAAACAGTCATTTCCAGCCACCGAAACAGTCCCCGAATTCAGCGATTGGAAGATCCCAGATTTCAGCCATGAAGTCGTCGTCGTCATCACCGTCGTCGTCATCGGCATAGTCCCATTGCATCAGTGCATTGCATATGCAATGTACACCTTTGTGCAATCAAAGTAGACCACTCTCGTCGACGAGAGTGGGGCCTTCGGAGGAGGGTTTTACAACCTCTAGGTGTCGTGTCTCTTCTCTTTCCTTCTCTCAGTCTCATTCACTTGCACGCACAATATCCACTCACTTTGTTCGTGATCATAGCACTTCCCATAAGACGGAAGGCTCTCTCCTTCCCTAAGAACCAAAAGGAACCTTGAGCAAATATAGATAACTAATCCTGAGAAAAAACAACATTCATTCCGCTGCACCTTACAACTCATCACTGGTGAAGACCTGTCGGACCGCATTTTGACATTTAGACAGCCTGGGCACAAGAAGAAAGTTGAATGCGAAACGGGTCTTTGAATACTTTAGAAGCACTTGGCCGCCCGACCTCTTGAGGTACTCACTCCGAACCAAGTTGTGATTGTTGATGAAAGTAACAATCTTCACTGCATCAGGAATGACTGGAGGGATCCAGTTTAGCTCGTCGATGTCTTTTAGAAGGTTGTTCAAGCAGTGTGCCATGCAAAAGCACACTCACATGCGGATAGTGGCCCTCTATAATAGCTGCTGCTGCCCTGTTTGATGCCTCCCCATCTGTGACAAAGGCCACCACGTGTTGCTCATCGATCGTTTCTATGGCCGTTGTCCACTCTGCAGAGAGGACATCGGCGGACTTGCCACTCTCGGTGGCATCATGAGAATGCACAAAGTACATCTCTCCACTCGAGTATGGGACGAGACCATGGATAGATCTCTTCCTTGTATCACTCCATCCGTCGGCAATGAGGGAAACACCATGTTTTGCCCAAAGAAGCTCAAAAATAGAGTGTTGCTTGCTCCACGATAACCTTCTCTCGATCGAGCAAAGTGGTGCGGAGAGCCTCTGAAGATGGCGGCACATAGCCGGTGCCATACTCCTATCTGTTGCACCATAACTTTTCAATACTCCGACCGTTCAAACATAGAAGAGGTTAGTATCAAAAAGGCGAAAAGGACGATAACGGAAGAAATGAGAGAGAAGATTGATAAATCATAAAACATACCTCGCCGCGACAAATGGGATATGGTCGTGATAGAAGAATTGGGCCACGGTCGCATCCACCTCTTCCTTCCTCTTTGGGTCCCAAGAGGTGGCAAGTGGGACGGCGGGTCGGGGTTGGGAACGGGGACCCTTGGATTAATTGGTGCCCCCACTTAGACAACCCTGTCAAGCTCCAAGGGCTTCTCCAAGGCAAATAATCCAAAGCCTTCAAAGCCTCAAAAAGGGCATCCAAAAAGAACTTCCAAGGCATCAAAGGGCATTTAAGAGCACACCTAAGTGTTAAAAACCTTTATCAAGCAAGCAAATCAAGGGCCTAAAAAGCTTGCAAAAGAGCTTCGCAACTCAACGCGAGCTTCAAGATTCTAAGGAACTTAAAAGCATTTAAAGATCTTCTCCGAAATTTTTCAAAGCAATAGGCACTACTTGTTTGTGAAGAGGAGCTTCACTCCAGTGAAGAGGAGCTTCACGAAAGGATCTCTCTCTCTCTCTCTCTCTCTCTCTCTCTCACATTAAACTTCAAAATTTGCATCCAAGCACAACAATTTTGCAATGTATGTCACTACATCCATCAATAAGGAGGATAATGTCATTGTGGTATTGTACGGAGTCCAGACATTGACCTTGGAGAGTCTTCAAGTGCAAAGACCTCTCCAAAGCACCATGGGAAAATTTCAAAATTCACTTGAGGGGAGGGAAAATCGGCAACAACATCATTAGCATTAGCATTAGCAGTACTCTCACTTCAATATTTTTGCATTGCACTTGTTTTTTCAATAAAGCCTATTTGCACAACACAAGTGGGGAAAAAGCACTTGTTCGAGGGGAGGATACGAAGACAAAAACCATGAAGCAGTTGAAGACAAAGCTTTGGAGAAGACGAAAGTGCTCTTGGATTAGAGCGAAGCATACATTTTTCAAGATTTTGCTCTTGGATTAGAGCATTGGTTTTGCTCTTTGATTGGAGTGTGACTCTTGGATTGGAGTATTATGTTGTTTGTCTCTTGGATTGGGGATGTTGTTTGTACTTCTGGATTGGAGTGTTGTCTTTCTTCAAGTTGTAGCCCAAACTTCAAGGGTAGGATTCCTCTTGTATTGACATCCGTAGTGGATAAAGAATCTTCCATGTATTCCTCCTAGTCCAAACCTCAAGGGGAGGATTGTAAAGTGTGAGCTTTGTCCTAGAGTACAAGAGTATGAGTCAAGGAGAGGAAAGGTGGAATTATGCCACATGCAGTGGTGCAAGGTTGTAGAGCTACTTAAAGCTCATTTCATTTCATTTCATGAATAAACACAAGTCTATTTTGCATTGCATCTCTCTTGTTCTCTCTTGTTTATGATGAGCTTGTGATGGCTTAGCAAATACTCAACATCGTGTTTATGAGTCCAAGTCAATTGATCTTGGAACCTAATTTGCTTGAGTGATAATCTAGCCAACACACACGCACTTGTGTGCACGATGTTTCTCTCTCATCCACCCTAGCTAGCACGATCCCATTCCCAACATGGAATTCCGCCACTCCGTGTCGCATGACACTCTGGTGGCTTCTGCATTACTTTATGGAGCTGAGATCTGGGGACCTTCATTAGATCATCACGGGAGGATAGGCCGCAGTGATGGATGGGGGGACATGGAGAAGCCTCTGGTCTCTATGATCTCGCGGCTCATTAGAGCCAAGGCCTCAGTACCACGTGCTATTGTTCGAGCAGAGCTAGCTGCCCCCCCACTAGTGGTAGAGGCGCTCACCAGATCGGTCTCCTTCATACACCGCATGTGGGAACTTCCCAGAGATAGATATGCTCGCCTTGCACTTGAGTCCTCTTGACAGTTAGCCATGCAGGGAGATACAGCATGCTGGTATGGGGAGATGACATCATGGTTTTAGGCGCATGGGTTCAACATAGACAAATTGCCTCCTTTCCAGTACTCACTGGATGCACCCTCTCTGACTCTTACACAGTCCGAGATCACTAGGCTCATCCGCAAGGACTTGACTCAGCTAGACACCAGGAGGACATGGATACAGCCGGCACAGGAGCTGGGCACGAAGATGGATTTCTACAGAGAGCATCTCCTCCAGCTTACGGTTGATGGCTTTGTGACGAGGCCGAGATACATGGACACCCACTTGTCTCATGGGATACGATGTGCTATCGGCCAGATACGTACATCTTCACACAAGCTGCGGATCGAGACTGGGAGATACAACAGAGTACTAGCAGAGGCCAAGACATGCCCCCTGTGTGACATCGAGCCAGAGACAAGAGTTGCACTACACATGCCACTGCCCCGTCTACTATGAGATACGAGGCCGCTTCCATTGCCTGTTCAGAGAGGGCTTTGGACCATTCTCCAGAGTCATGCAGTACGAGGATCAGAGATGCTTGGGCTTGTTTTTGCTCGAGCTACGTAGACACAGAGAGAGCCTGATGAGAGGAGAGGCTAGCTAGTCCCAGAGACAAATCACAGATTTCTTTAGAGCTGTCACTGGACACCCGGAGGAGTTACTACCACAGCAGAGCTTGTCGTCTCACACAAGAGGCACATTGATCGATCGAGCGACTGAGCTTGGAAGATCCAGACGCCCACGACTGCGGAGGACTACACAGCATCGACGGAGGCTGCATCAGAGGATTCGGATCACTTTGGCTCGACATGCACGACGCCCGGTCAGACTACTGACCATGGAGGAGATTGATGAGATCCGCGAGCGACCGATGCTGGATCTCTTGTGATCTAGATATCCCAGCTAGCTGCTGTTCACACCTAGTAGTTTAGGATTCCATAGTATTTTATTGTGGCATTTGTCATTTCATTTTTGTCTTTGTTGTCATCTTGTTACTTTGACTCTGACTTTGTATCAGATTCACCACATTGTAACTTTCTGGTCTCATAGGTCACTTTGGCCTTTTGAAGACGTTAATATAACATTTCATTTCATTTCATTTCTCTCTCTCTCTCTCTCTCTCTCTCTCTCTCTCTCTCTCTCTCTCTCTCTCTCGCTCTTAGTTCAATTATTATTGAAGTGCTAAAATTCCGTTCAGTCTGTTCGTTTCTGTTAGCACGTGGTGCCCATGTCGTACAGTGGCCGTCCTGGCTCCCTAGTGCATAGCTGCTTGTATATCTCATTAGCGTACACGGGATCTGTCTCCCTCGTGAAGGTATACGGAGTGTCTGTGGAGACCTCTCCCAATGGAGCTGTGTTGAATTGGAAGGATAGAGTGAAAGACAAGATAGCATGATCAACTCCTACCCCAACCGGCCTAGTTACCGCCATGAAGTGCTAAAATTCCGTTCAATTTGTTCGTTTCTATTGGCATGTGGTGCCCATGTCGTACAGTGGCCGTCCTGGCTCCTAAGTGCATAGCTGCTTGTATATCATTAGCGGACACGGGATCTGTCTCCCTCGTGAAGGTATACCGAGTATCTGTGGAGACCTCTCCCAATGGAGTTGTGCTGAATTGGAACGATAGAGTGAAAGACAAGATAGCATGATCAACTGCTACCCCAACCAGCCTAGTTGCCGCCATGAAATCCTGAAAGGAAGGAATAAGTCATGGCGGAGCCATAACATAATTCGCGTATACGGGATCTGTCTCCCTCGTGAAGGTATACCGAGTATCTGTGGAGACCTCTCCCAATGGAGCTGTGCTGAATTGGAACGATAGAGTGAAAGACAAGATAGCATGATCAACTGCTACCCCAACCGGCCTAGTTGCCACCATGAAATCCTAAAAGGAAGGAATGACTCATGGCCGAGCCATAACATAACTCATTTTACTAGGGCCATGCCGATGTGGAAAGCACGCAAAACCACCTAGTGCAGGGAATCTTTGTAGGCCATTCAAAATGGCCAATCCATATGCAGTCCCCATATCAATCAAGTATCTGCCATACTCAATGTGCTACTCATCCTGTGATAATCTAGACAGACCCATTTCTGTAATATCAAGCTCCCACATTAACTCCTATGACTTATCATAGAATATTGTCTGGTGATGGGGGTAGTCCTAGCATTGAAATCCCCCAAGATAATAATGTCACCATCCCTGGAAAACTCCCATATATCATCATCCAAAATAGAGTCCTCTAGGTGATGCATATACAGATGTATCAGGATGGAAATAACAAATACCGATGTAGAGGTATTCGCTCGTCTCTGCCTTCAATCTCACCCACATGTACCTAGCATGCTTATCCCTCCGAGCTATATGTATCAGAGGCTGTAGCTCCTCCGTGAATAAGACTGCCACTCCTCTTGAACCTCATCCTCTGTGCTCTGATCGAGTCTCCTATCTGCAAGCTCTCTCCCATCTTTATCTGCTCACGTGTGGCATGGAGTGCCCCGAGGCCTTATGCATCTCAGAGTAGAAAATGATGTTCCTACCTGTGAAACTATCCTCAAAGGCCCCTACATCAAGTGCGAAGATCCGTTACAATTCCACGTAGCCACTCTGAGTGTGGTCCCATAGGTCTCGCGCCGTCATGTGAGGCGTCTCTCCAAAATAACCACTCGTCCATCCCTGTAGAAGGCCACTTTCCCCTTTTCTCGATCTGTCATTATCTCAGGCATAACTTCGTTCATATGAGCAAGTTGTGAGAGTGTGAGGTCATCTCCAAAGAATATTCTTTAGTGTAGGGCACCTCTTCAAGAAGTCCTTCTTTGCCTCCATGGATGGGAAACACATGATTAGAGCATCTCTCCTTTGAAGTCTCCCTATTTCCTTGTGTCTTCTTCCCAACCCTCCATTCCTTTGTATGAGTAGCTTCACTACCCATCATGCGGAGAAGTTCATTGACTTCCCCTTCCACATCATCTCCGTCTTTCAGACCGGTTACTCGTACATGCAAAGCTCTAGTCTTCCTTAGCTGCTCTTCTTCTAAAGTCATGTTGATGATTGTAGGAGTGGGGATAGATGTGGTTTCTTTCTCTTTCCCTTTCCCTTTCTTAGCGACTTCTATCCATTTCTCGGCCTCATCCACCTTCTTTTGTGTCTTCGTGATCACATCCACCCACGAAGACGTCTTTGCTACATTCTGTTTCTCTTCCTCTTTGATCATCCGTATCTGTTCCTTGATGACCTTGATTTCCTCTATCACCAAGGGTTGGAATTCACCTTCCTCTAGTCTACTGCTTGCTCTATCAGCAAGCTCTCGCTTGAGGGTTGAGACCTCTTCTTTGAGTGCTTGTGAATCCACCTTAATTGCTTGTATCTCTGCGTGCAGGTCCTCTTTCTCCTTCTTCCATTGCACGCCTTTGTTGAGGAACATTTGAAGAAGGTTAGCCTTCTCCTTCCACCATCCTTCCATCTCTTCTTTCCATTCCTTCATCTCCCTTTCCACTTGTGCTATTCGCTTGTTTGTAAGCATGAAAGTTGCTTCGTACAGGACCTGCAAACTGGTGAAGCGCTCATGACCTCCATCATATTAGCCCCGCAAGCCACTTGGTGACTGAGATGGCTACCTTGATGCCAGTGACTTGCTATCAGAGAGATCTCGAGCCCGGAAACATGGAGAAGACAACTTTACCTTACCCTATCTCCACCTTTCAAATGATGAGGGAACCTCTGCTGTTGCTCTTTGGTCACAGTCAGCCAATGTCAGTAACCATAGACCAAAAGCATGCGAATCGATGGGCTTTCTGCAGATTGCTTCAATCTGCCTCTCATTGATGGCTATTTTGGTGTAGGTATGCAGCAAGGAGGTGATGAGCAGTGGGTAGTGATAGGCGGGCAGGTGGGCAACAGGTGGCTAGTGCACATGAGGTGGCGAGGGCAGGTGGGGCAGTGCAAGAGGTGCCCAACGCAAGCATATACTAGCAGCGAGCAGGTGACGAGCAACAAACCCTAGGCACACACAGAGAGAGAGAGAGAGAGAGAGAGAGAGAGAGAGAGAGAGAGAGAGAGAGAGAGAGAGAGAGAGAGAGAGAGAGAGAGAGAGAGAGAGAGAGAGAGAGAGAGATGTGACATGAAATGAAATAAAATGTTACATTAAACATCTTCAAAAGGCCAAAATGACATATGAGACCAAATTGATACAATCCTTGTGGATCTAATCCAATGTCTGGGTACAAAAATAAAATGAAAGTAAAGTGAAAGACTAAAACTAAAAGACTATAATCGTCAGACTGAAAACCATCATCATCATCATCCATGCTCGGGGATGCCTGATATTGGGCGTTGTCCGAGAAAGTATTGCATTGGTCGTTAAAGAGCTTCGTCAATGTCCACCTCTGTAAATAGTCGTACTGGACGTCTCCCATGGCGGGCTAGAATAGTCCTGATTTTTTGGTGGAGCCTTGGTCGATGTCGTGGTCGCCCCCGTAGACGTGGGCGTTTAGCTCTTCCGAGCTCAATGGCTCTGTCCACTAATATGCCTCTGGTAGAATTGGGCTTTGAAGTCTGTTGTGAATCATGCTCATCCGGCTGCTGAGTCCCTTCTGAGTCCCGTAGACGTGGGCGTTTAGCTCTTCCGAGCTTAGTGGCTCTGTCCACTAATATGCCTCTGGTAGAATTGGGCTTTGAAGTCTGTTGTGAATCATGCTCATCCGGTTGCTGAGTCCCTGCTCTAAAGAAGTCAGTGATCTCCCTCTCTGAATGTCTGTCACTACCTAGTTTCCTCAAGAGACTTTCTCTGTGTCTGCGCAACTCTAGCAAAAACAACCCGAGGCATCTCTGATCCTGATATCTCACGACTCTAGCCTACGACCCAAAGCCCTCTCTGAATAGACAGTGAAAGTGGCCTCGTATCTCATAGTATACCGAACAATGACAAATGTGACGTAACTCTGTCTCTGGGTCGATATGACACAACTGACATATTCTGGCTTCTGTTGGTACTCTCCTAAAAGACTAAATATGCTAGTCTCAATCTGTACTGATGCGATGATGTGCGCATTTGATCAATAGCACATCGTATCCCATAGGATAAACGAGTGTCTTTATAGGCCGGTCTGATCACATATCCATCCTCTGTTAGTTGGAGGAGATGCTCTCTATAGAAAGCCATCTTCGTGCCAACTCTTGTACCAGCTGTATCCATGTGCTTCTGGTATCTAGTTGAATCAAATCCTGACGTATAAGTCTAGTGGTCTGTAGGGTGCGGAAGTGAATGTTGAACTTTGCTCAAGATGAGTGCTCCGAGCTGTGCTCAAGGGTTCCTTTTACTTACGGAAAGGAAAGCCTTCCGTTCCTTTAGTGAGAGAGTGCAATGGACACAAGCAAAGTGGTGAACACTGTGAATGAAGGTACTGAGACTGAGAGATAGAGAGAGAAGAGAATACGACACCAGAATGTTGTCAAACCCTCCTCCGAAGGCCCCACTCTCTATGGTGAGAGCGGTCTACTATTGATTGCACAAATCTCTACAATGCTTGGACTTGCCGACGATGTCGACGACGATGAGGACGACAACGAGACGGGCTGAAATCTGAAAATGCTTATGGCTGAAATCTGCAATTTCTTTATCTGCTGAATTTTGATTCTATGTCGGTGACGATGTCGATGACGACGGTATGATGACGACGCGCTGAAAACGCAGATGCTGAAATCTGTGTTTTCCGGGCTGAATCTGCAAACTTCGCGGGATCTGACCGTGCGGCGAAGATCTACTTGGGAAGGTGAGATCTGTGGGGTTCAGGGGTTGTTCTGTTGTGCTTAAGTGCTGAAAACTGAAAACGCTGGTCTTCTTGTTGAGTTGTCGCGACGGAACTGCAAAAACATTGGCTAGTATGCTACTCCAAAAACGCTAGGCTGATATGGTGTCATGCGGGGAGAATCTGCTAACATTGGGAATCTGCTGTCTTTTGTGGGGAATCTGCTAACGCTAGGGCTGATCTGTTGTCTAATGTCGTCGGGAATCTGCAAGTGCAAAAACGTTGGCTGATTTGATGCAAAAACGCTAGGCCTTCTGGTGAGAGAAAACGCTAGAGTTGTTGCGGGGGGAGTCTTGCTGAGAAGTTGCCTGTTGAACAAACTGTTCCTGCTGCCTCTTCTGCCAGTAAGTGCTAGCGCTAGGTTTCTATGAATACAAACTTAGTAAATTTGCCCTACCAAGTTCCCAACAAAAGTCACTTAAAAATATTTAGTGAAAAATGTCAAAAATAGGGAAAATAGGTTCTGTGCACTGGAAAATGCTCCTGATGTGTTCTGATGGGAATGCTGATGATCATGTTGTGTGCAACCAGAGGTTATGCATCTAATCTAAGTGTCTGGACATTCACGATCTACTAACAGACTCATAAAAGTACCAAATCACTTCCTATTGTAGACTGACTTGATTGAACTGAACCCTGGTCATGTTGTAGCTTGTCCACGGACACATAGGGTTGGATGTGTCACGTGACATCCCCTCCTTTTCAAAGTGAGGTACTGGTACCGGACTGTATGGCGTCGAGGGAGATAACATCCGGAATCCTGGAAAGGACTCGTCGCCGGCCCACTCTGATGCGTGGGTCGTGCGATACTTCAACTTCATAAAGGTCTGCAACGCTTGCTTCTCTGGGCCGCGCGGAAAGCGACACAAAGTCGTCTGTGGCTCCTTCAATGCTTCAACTTCGTCTAGAGTCATGCTTCTTCCTTCTTCAAGAATCTCCATGGCTGAAAATTCCTGAAACCACTTCCAACACCAAAACAGGAACATCCCTATTCCATGTAAGGTGACTGGAAAAAATCTCGTCTTCCTAAAAGAGTGTGCATGCAATGTAGATGAACAAATAGACTGAGTGCCAAACCGTTCACCACACATACGCAAACAATGAGATCGAATCTTGTCTTGCTGATCTAAATCAATCAACTGTGGCAATTCACAACGGAAGTACCCATGCTTGGTGCTCATACTTTCTTGTGCTCTTTCTACGGTTGTCGTGCCAAGGAAGAGACATGGAATGTGACTTCCTGAATGCATACTTTTCAACTTTTCATGAATAACCCGCATACATCTGTGCTCATTCATGAGTGAAACGTGCTCAACGTACAATATGGCATGCCTATGAAAAGAGATCACATAAAGACGATGACTAAAATACAAGAAAGCATCACGAATGAAACACTCGAACAATGTGTGCTGACTAATCATGCGAACACATAGTACTTCTTGTGGGGGTTCTTTGGACCTAGGCTCGAGAGTCACGATTGGTTCTTCCTGATTGGTCGAATCTTCCTGTGGGGGTTCTTTGGACGTCAACTCGAGAGTCAAGATTGGGTCTTCGTGATCTACCAAATCTGCAATGAGGTTAGCTGTACTAGACAAAGTATCAACTACACCATCATCCGTGTGAACAATCACATCGTGATCATACAAATCATCATGCTTGTGAGAAATCACATCTCGATCATCATGCAAATCATCATGCTTATCATTATCATGCAATTCATCATGCTTATCTTGATGATGCTTTGGAAAAGAAGAGACTGAGAGAGTCTCCTTCTCCTGATTCTTTGCAATGTGTGCCTGCACATTAGAAAAGAGTCGCAACAACTCTTCGCGGTCACGTGCTATGGCTGCCATTCTTTCGTTGTATGTACGCTCTATGGCTGCCATTCTTTCTGTGTGTTCTGCCTTTTTTTTTGTTTCTCTTGCTTCGCATTCAGACTTCCTGTCCATCATCATCTTGTCGAAAGCCTCCATAGGAGTTAGTGCAATCGAAGGGAGAGGGTCAGAAAAACCTCTTGGTGGGGAAAATTCTTCTTCGCCACTTTCATGCTCATCACCTCCATGCGAAGTATCCGTTCCGCTTCGAGTGATGACCATCCACTGAAATCTTAGGTTCTGAAGTTCACGAGGAACTTGGGTTCTTGTGGGTCTTGGGTTCTTGAGGAGCTTGAGGTTCTTGGGGGTCTTAGGTTCTTGGGTTCTTGAGGTTCTTCTTTCGCTTGCAATCTGTGTTAGAGAAGGATCTTCTCTTCACCCGAGTTCTGCTCTTTTTCGCGGGCGCACCCCTTAGCGGCCTTGCGCTCACACCAAGGTTGCTTTTTCCCACCTCACGTCGATTGGCCGGCCGCTAAGTGCACAGTCCACTCTCAATGAGTGAAAAGAGGCACAAGGGGAGGCTGGACAAGCCCTTCTTTTTTGGGTTTCGTGTCACTCTTCAAAAACACGATTAGGAATCGACATGCCCAAGAGGACTTGGGTTACGTGCGACTGCAACAAGCAAAAAGAAAAAATCTGTGGTTCTTGTGGTTCTTTCCTTGAGTGATACAGAACACTGCCAAAGCTTTGATACCAATGTAAGGTGCAACGGAAGTGAGTGTTGAACTTTGCTCAAGATGAGTGCTCCGAACTGTGCTCAAGGGTTCCTTTTACTTACGGAAGGGAAAGCCTTCTGTTCCTTTAGTGAGAGAGTGCAATGGACACAAACAAAGTGGTGAACACTGTGAATGAAGGTACTGAGACTGAGAGATAGAGAGAGAAGAGAATACGACACTAGAATGTGGTCAAACCCTCCTCCGAAGGCCCCACTCGCTATGGCGAGAGCGGTCTACTATTGATTGCACAAATCTCTACAATGCTTGGACTTGCCGACGATGTCGACGACGACGAGACGGGCTGAAATCTGAAAATGCTAATGGCTGAAATCTGCAAATCTTTATCTATTGAATTCTGACTCTATGTCGATGACGATGGTATGATGACGACGCGCTGAAAACGCAGATGCTGAAATCTGCGTTTTCCGGGCTGAATCTGCAACTTCGCGGGATCTGATAGTGCGGCAAGGATCTGCTGCGGGAAGGTGAGATCTGCGAGGTTCGGGGGTCATTCTGCTGTGCTTAAGTGCTGAAAAGTGAAAACGCTGGTCTTCTTGTTGACTTGTCGCGACGGAACTGCAAAAATGCTGACTATTATGTTGCTCCAAAAACGCTAGGCTGATATGGTGTCATGCGGGGAGAATCTGTTAACGCTGGGAATCTGCTGCCTTCTGTGGGGAAGCTGCTAACGCTAGGGCTGATCTGATGTCTATTGTCGTCGGGAATCTGCAAGTGCAAAAACGCTGGCTGAGCTGATGCAAAAACGCTAGGCCTTCTAGTGAGAGAAAACGCCAGAGTTATCACGGGGGGAGTCTTGTTGAGAAGTTGCCTGTTGAACAAACTGTTCCTGCTGCCTCTTTTGCCAGAAGTGCTAGCGCTAGGTTTCTATATATACAAACTTAGTAAATTTGCCCTACCTAGTTCCCAACAAAAGTCACTTAAAATAATTAGTGAAAAATGTCAAAAATAGGGAAAATAGGTTCTTTGCACTGAAAATGCTCTTGATGTGTTCTGATGGGAATGTTGATGATCATGCTGTGTGCAACTAGAGGATATGCATCTAATCTAAGTGTCTGGACATGCACGGTCTGCGAACAGACTCACAAAAGTACCAGATCACTTCCTATTCTAGACTGACTTGACTGAACTGAACCCTGGTCATGCTGTAGCTTGTCCACGGACACATAAGGTTGGATGTGTCACGTGACATGGTCTTTGTCCGTGTGAGAGAAAGGGAGGGTGCATCCAAGGAGAACTGGAATGGAGGCAGTCTATCCATGTTGAAACCATGTGACTGAAACCATGATGTCATCTGCCCATACCAACTCCTGATGGACAGGAAGAGGGGAGCAATTTGTTGCTCAGGAAACAAGTCCACGCCAACCTGACAACCAAGTAGCGAACTGCAATCCCTGGGGGAATCCATCTAAAACCCTCACCTAGCGACCAAGCAGGTGTAGGAGCACTGCCAACCGAGAAAGCAATTGCCTTTCTCCAGTTGATCAGTGCGCCTGATGCACATCAAAACACCTCAAGAGCTTGCTCACACCTGTGCAGATTGGCCTCTTGGCCCTCCAAGTACGAGGCTGAGTCGTCAGCAAACTCAGCATCAAGAAGCTCATCTGCCCTAATAGTGAGCGCAAGCCAACCTACTAAGAAGTCAAAAATCTGCTCATTGCCTCAACATAAAACAGAAAGAGGAAGGGGGCAAGAGGGCAGCCTTGTTTGACCGAACGCATGAGCTGACACACCTCTGATCCAAGCATCTGTGAAACCCATCCTGTGTAGAGTGCCCTCCAGGAAGTCCCAGTCAACTTTGTCATAGGCCTTCTCAAAGTCGAGAAGGAGTATCACCAAATCCTCTTGTCCGAGATGCGCGAGGACAGACGCCTCCCAAAAAGTAAAGATGTTGTCAAGGATACTATGCTCCTTGACAAAAACTGTGTGTGTCCCATGTATAAGGCTCTCTAGTAGTGGTTGGATCCTCAAACTCAGAGCTTTTGCTAGAATTTTTTAGGATGAGTTGAGGATGGTAATGGGTCGCCATGTGGGGGAGTAGGAGAGAGAGCCCACTTGCTATCCTATGCAATGAGAGTGAAGGAGAAGAGAGTGGCGCAGAAGAAGCACACGCAGAGAAGAACGTGAGAGAGAGAGAGAGAGAACGCACGTCGAAATCTGGGAGAAGTCACAATTTTTTTTTTAATTTGGGCTTGACCTTTGAGTATATGAGTAAGTGACTAGGGGGCCATTCACACTTGGGCCCCCTCACTTATAAGTCTTTTAACTTATAAGTTAATAAGTACAAGGCACTTAGGCCTTTATTCCCTAACAACCTCCCACCTAAAGGCAATGTACCTTGGGAGATCAAAGAATCAACTAACTATGATACATCAGCTGATCATGCACTTACTCATCCAACACCCATCATCTGTCGGCAATATGCAAACCGCTCTGCTGGAAGACTCTTGGTCAAAAGATCTGCAGGATTGTCATCTGTGTGCACCTTGACAAGTGTAATGCTCTTGTCATCAAGCACACTTCTGATAAAATGATACTTCACCTCTATGTGCTTTGTCTTGGCATGAAAAACAGGATTCCTTGCAAGCATAATAGCACTCTGACTATCACAGTGTAGCACAGGAACCGGTGACTTAATGCCAAGCTCTTCTACCAAACGCATGAGCCACAAAGCTTCTTTGCATGCCTCAGTGGCAGCCACATACTCAGCCTCAGTGGTAGACAAAGCAACACATTTTTGCAGTCTAGAAATCCAAGAAACTGCACCTCCTGTGAATGTAAACACATATCCAGAGGTAGACTTCCTGCAATCTGGATGTCCAGCAAAATCTGCATCTGTAAAGCCATGCACAGATGTCTCACTCTTCCCAAAACAAATGCACAAGTCTTTAGTGCCTTTCAAGTATCTCAAGATACACTTCACTGCTTCCCAATGCTTTTTGCCAGGATTGCTCATGTACCTGCTTACCACTCCCACCGCAAATGCAATGTCCGGATGTGTAGCAACCATAGCATACATCAAACTGCCAACGGCTGATGCATAAGGAATCTTGGCCATTTCAGCCCGCATATCATCTGTGTTTGGGCAGTCATGTGCAGTCAGTTTTACATATGGAGGCAGCGGAGTACCAAGTGCCTTTCCCCCATCCATATGAAAACGATGTAGCACCTTATTAACATAATCTCGTTGAGATAGATACAGATGCCTGTTAGGTCTATCTCGAGAGATACACATGCCCAAAATATGATTAGCATCACCAAGATCTTTCATGTCAAAGCGATTCTTTAAGCTTTGCTGTAATGCATCCAACTCCGTGACATTTTTACCCGCAATAAGCATGTCATCAACATACAAAATCAGCAATAGACGAGATCCATCACTTGCCGTTTTGATATACAAACAGTGATCAGAATTACTTCTTTTGTATCCTTGAGACCTCATGAATGTATCAAACTTATGATACCATGCACGGGGAGACTGTTTCAAACCATACAAGCTCTTCAAGAGTCTACACACTTTCTTCTCTTGCCCCTTTGACACAAAACCTTTTGGCTGCATCATATAGATCATCTCAAGCAAATCGCCATGCAAAAACGCTGTTTTGACATCCATTTGCTTTAACTCCATATCTTCAGAAGCAACCAGGCCTAAAACAAGACGTAATGTGGCAAGCTTTACAACAGGAGAAAAAATCTCATCAAAATCAACACCATGCTTTTGCTTGTACCCTTTAGCAACCAAACGTGCCTTGTACTTAGAAGAAGCATCAGATGTGACCTTGGTCTTGTAAACCCATTTACATGGCAGAGCCTTATGCCCTTTAGGCAAATCAACCAAGTCCCATGTATGGTTTTTCTCCAAAGACTGCATTTCCGAAACCATTGCTTTGAACCATTTCTTACTGTCTTCCCGTTGCATAGCCTCTTTATAGCAAGACGGCTCACCACAATCAGTAAGCATGACATAGTCCAAAGACGGTTCATATCTATCGGGGGGCCTTGTCACCCGAGTAGACCTACGCACCCAATGATCCATAACAGGTGGATTTTCAGCCTGTAAACCATCAAAAACAGCAGGCTGTTCAGCCGGTTGCATCGCAACAACGGGCGGTCTAGGAGCATCAACCTGTTCCCCTACTTGTGGTGCATCAATGGCAACTTGTTGGGGCTGATTTTCAGCATGTAAAGGCTGCTGAACATTGGGCCTTCTTGGCTGTCCATATGTAACATCTTCACGAAAAACAACCCGGCGCACTTCCTCGACCTTTGTGGGCTGTTTGTGCATGCAATTCTCATTGAAGATGACATCATTGCTGCGTATGATTTTCCGTAATGCGGGATCCCATAATCTATACCCCATTTCACCATCCTCACCATATCCTAGGAAAATGCATTTATGAGACTTTGGTTCTAGTTTGGTGCGCAGTTCACTCCGGATGTGAACATAGGCCTCACAACCAAACACTCTTAAATGTGCATATGAGGGTGGCTTGCCAGACCACACCTCCTCAGGCACCTTTCCACCCAAAGCCTTGCTAGGTGAGCGATTAATCAAGTGAATAGCTGTTTGCACAGCTTCTGCCCAAAAACCATGAGGTAATGCAGCATGTGACAGCATACTCCGAACTTTCTCTTGGATAGTCCGGTTCAACCTCTCTGCAACTCCATTCTGAGAGGGATTAAAAGGAGGCGTGAGCTCTCTTTTAATACCTTTAGTAGCACAAAAGTCAATAAATGCTTTTGATACATACTCCCCCCCATTGTCTGAGCGCAAAGACCTAAGCTTCTTGTCTGTTTGATTCTCAACAAACGCAAGAAACTTCTTGAAAGTATCCAAAACATCGCTTTTAGCACGTATTGGATACACCCACACCTTACGTGTAGCATCATCGATAAACGAGACAAAATATTTCTTTCCCCCTAAGGACAACTGTGGCATTTCACATACATCGGAATGCACTAAGTCTAACCTGTCAGACTTCAAAGAAAGAGACCTTTTGTGCGGTGTTTGACTGTGCTTACCATAAATACAGTGCTCACAATGAGAAAAATCAGCATACCTCAAACACGGCAAATAACCACAACGAGACAGAGTTTCCATTCCTCTTTTACTCATGTGTCCCAACCGGCCATGCCACAAAGAAACACTTGGCTGCTCGGTTACGGCGACAACATGGTCACGCACACTAGATACATGCAAAGGATACAAAGTGTTTGATTTACAACCCTTGGCTACAATCAGGCCCCTTTACAAATTTTCCACTTGCTATCACCAAAAGTGGTGTGATAGCCTGCATCATCTAGCTGCCCTGTACTAATCAAACTCTTCTTGAGTTGTGGCACATGGCGCACTTTGTGCAAAACAAAAGTCATACCATCAGCAAAGGAAAACTGGACACTGCCAATATCTGCAATGTCACATGCATAGTTATCTCCCAAATAAACAGTGCCTTGCACCTCACCTGAGTACTGTGTAAACCAATCCCTATGAGGTGTTACATGAAAGGAGGCACCTGAATCAAGAATCCAAGTATGCATGTCCACATCAGAACCCATAGCAAGGGTATGTGCATCCACAGAGGAGGCATTGAGTACATCAGTGCTGCTGTCACTGTCACAACTACTAGCAACATTGATTTCCTCAATCAACACAGTGCTCTTCTTGGCATTTCCCTTGTCCTTTGCATCAGTTTCAGCACCCTTGTTCTTCTCTTTCTTCCACTCATAGCATTCCCGTTTATAATGCCCTTTCTTTCCACAATGATGACACAACATCTTTCCTACGAGATTTGCTGCGTGCCCTGTCCTTACTGTCAGATTTCTCCCTCTGTTGAGACCTACCTCTCAAGTGCAATGCATTAGAAGACCCACCTGTGGTGTTCTTCCTGTTCATCTCTTCCATCAAGAGAGAACTCTCTACATATGCATACTTAAGTGATGCACTTGAGTTACTAAGAGCTGTCCGGAATACATCCCAACTCTCAGGCAATGTGCATAGCAGAAAAGTAGCTTTGAACTCCTCATCAATCGTGAATTTCAGCTCTGTCAGTTGGCTGAAAATAGAATTGAATTCATTGAGGTGCACTGACATGTGCGTGCCCTCCTTCATGCGGAGATCCATAAGCTTCTTAAGCCAATACACTTTACTGGCAGCACTCTGCTGTGCATACAACTCGTCTAAACGCTTCCACATGCCCCATGCTGTCTGCTCATTCTCTACATTGAAGAGTAAATTGTCAGACACCGAAAGCATGATCGTGGAGCGAGCCAACTCGTCCACTTCTTCCCATTCTTCAACCTCCATATCAACCGGTTTCACACCCTGTAACTTAATAGGTTTCGCTTGTTTCTTCTGCAACATCACATTATAACATTGCTTCTTCCATATAGCAAAGTTATGGGCCCCTTCAAGCTTGCGAATGTGCAACAAATTGCCACTTTCACTGCTAGAAGCCATTCTGAGTGATTGCAAACACTGAAACCCTGTTTTGCCGACCTAAACATGCCCAAATGTGCGCAATCGGGCAAAAAACAGCTTGCTGTTACAGAAAAACAACGAGAAAATTTCACGCGAAATCACCCCAAAACGGCGTACATTCACTGCCAAACCCTTACCAAAGGTTTCCACAAGGTGTATACATCATTTGCTTGCTGAAATTCCCTGTTTTGGGGCAAAAATCAGACCTATAAACACCTGTTTTGCTGAATTTTCAGAACCTCGTTGGTGGAAACACCTGTAAGATTGACCTGTGAGACTTGCCCTAATGAAATTGCATCAAATTGACCCCGAAATTGGTCAATTTCTGCAGAAATAGGCTGCTGTTCGTCAGTTTTTGAAACCCTAATTTTGGGGAAACTGTCACCGGAGGTCGATTCTACACGGTGAGAGGATCCCTTCGCGACAGAGTTGATCGAAAACGGTTGAATATCCTTCCCGCAGCGAGCAAGAACAGAATTCTGATCTGTGTTGCGAAAATGGCTCTCTTGGAAACCCTAAAGCTCTGATACCATGTGTGGGGGAGTAGGAGAGAGAGCCCACTTGCTATCCTATGCAATGAGAGTGAAGGAGAAGAGGAGAGTGGCGCAGAAGAAGCACACGCAGAGAAGAACGTGAGAGAGAGAGAGAGAGAACGCACGTCGAAATCTGGGAGAAGTCACGATTTTTTTTTTAATTTGGGCTTGACCTTTGAGTATATGAGTAAGTGACTAGGGGGCCATTCACACTAGGGCCCCCTCACTTATAAGTCTTTTAACTTATAAGTTAATAAGTACAAGGCACTTAGGCCTTTATTCCCTAACACGCCATTGCCGAATCTTATCCAAGGAACCTTCCTCCTTGGGAATCAGGTAGACAAAGCACTCACTCATGCTGTCATGCATCTCGCGAGTGTGCAAAACATACTGGAACACATTGCAAAGATCTGAACCAAGCAAGTCCGAGTACTCCAAGAAAAATCTGGGGGTCAAACCATCCTCCCCTGGACAACTACCACGGGGGAGTGTTTTGAGGCCCTCATGGAGCTCCTCTGGCTGGAGGGGAAGCTCAAGTCTCTTTCGCATCTCCTCGGTATCAAGGCAAGGCATCTGTGCCCAAACTTGCTTCCTGCATGCATCTTGGCGCTCTGATTGAGTCTCAGTTGACAACAAAGCGAGGTAGAAGTCAGTAGCAATTGCACGCATATCCTTAGGCTCTGGAGCAACTGACCCGTCTCCTAAATTGACTAACACTGGTGTGTGCATGGCGTGGCCCCACTATCTCAAAAAACTCCCCAGTAACTCGGTCATCCACCTGGGTCTACTGAGATGCGTGTCGATTGAAGATGAACTCGTGGCGCCACTCCTCAATGCCAGTCAACTCCTGCCTAGCCTGCTGCATCTGCTCCTCCAACCATATATTGTCTGGAATGTTGCTCCCGCATCCTCTGCAAGGAAGCAATGCCCCATCGAAGACGCTTCTCCTCCTCCCTGGCTGCAACCAAGCGAGCTGTAGACTCTTGAAGGAAGAAGCAACTAAGCTCTGCTAGGCCAGAGGCCACTCTACCTGCAGGGGTGTCCTGCATGTCCCGACTCTGTCCAAAGTGCCTCCACTCGCTGTTAAGCTTTGGATCCAGCAAGATCCTCTCGGGGATGCGTAACATCGCACCCCCCCTCCTCTGTCTGTCTGTCACTGTGAGAATCACTGGCGCGTGATTGGAAAAGGAGGTCCTTGTCAGGATGCAAACAGATCCCCCCATGTCACCAAAGTGATCATTGCCGTAGAAGCGATCTATCCTAGATAGATTCACTCCTCCTACCTTGTGGTCTGAGCGAGAAAAAGACAAGCTGTCTGGGAGTCTCACAAAACTTGAATGCTGCCAAACATCAAAAACCCTCTTAGTCATGCATAGCCGTTCCCAAGCTGCCAACTCAGCCCCGTGCACCGTAGCATGGCCACCTCCAATCCTGTCAGAGGGGTCCTCCAACATGTTGAAGTCCCCCCAACACACCACTGCTCTGCATGTGACAAAGACTCAACAACATGAGACCAAAATTCTGCTCGTGCACTTGCCACATTGGGCGCATATATGTTCAGGAAACCCACGAGGCAACCCTGAACCTGCATAGTAATCCACTGAGCTCTATGTAATATCTCTGCTCAGAATGGCCTGCTGCCAAGAATCCGCAATAGTCATACATACCCCTCCCTAGATACCTCCAGGTCCAAATGCAGCTGACCAAAACGTCTCATAGTGACCACACAAAATCTGACCACATCGTCTAATGTAGCTCTCACACAGATGATGCTCGTGTAGCATAAGAATATCAATCGCACCACCACAAGGCAACGCTGAAGCTCTTGACGCAAACAACCCCTCTGACGTTGAAACTGGGGCCCTCCTAAATCCTGCACATTCCATGAGACGATCCTCATGGAGTCGGTGAGAAAAAACAGATGTTGCAACAACAGCCAACCTCGCTATCTTTGAGGCCGTTTTGGATGGGGAGTAATCCGCATCGGAGCGACCTCTAGACAAGTGCGTCTGAAGTGACTGTCCCACCCAAGCCTAGGCCGCACGTGCAGCCCCTAGGGCCACATCCTCTGTCCAAGAATCCTCATGTAAAAATACATAGCAAGCGGGGCTCTGAGTGTCAGCAAACAAATGCACCACAATGTGCCTGCAACTTGCTGTATCCGGCGGTGTCACACTGAACTTGGCTAGAGGCCAAAGTGTCTGTACCAGATCTGTCACCCCAAGGGCCCCTGTATGATGTGAGAACTTAGTGGCCTGGACCTGGAGCCAGTCAAGAACTGTGTGCAGGGTCCACTCTGTAGGATCCCTGCCGCACAGCAGAAAGGAGAAACCCACCGTTGTGTCCAGAGCCTCGGTGCTTCTAGCTGCAAATTTAGCGGATTTCATAATGCAATGACCTTTAAAGCTAATTTTGTGAACCTACTATCAAAATGCTCAGCCTCTAGGCATTGTGTATCCTAAAACTCCACGAAGCCTATTTGTTTATTCTTAACATCTTCCAAATGAAACATGTTGAAACAATGAGACCACGGAACACACCAAGCGTTTCTTGTAACACTCTTATATTTAAGAGTTTGATCAGCTGTGTTTGTTATAGTTTTGTATCTTGAACTTTTTTTATCATTTGACAAGGTGACAAGAAGGTGGAAGGTACGCTCTCGCAGATTGCAAGTGCTTTGCACCCAAGTTATGGAGCTGGCTCGAAAGTTTGAGCAGTTTCATGCAAACCTGGTTCCTCGAAGTGAGAACAGCCATGCATTGAGACTAGCCAGAGAGGCTCTACATCTCCAGCCTGCTTCAGAGACACAAGAAAGCACGGAAGCCGCTGAGGCCAAAGAGTTTTGTCCCATTTGCTTGGAAGGGAAGAAGAAAGATGAGATGCTCCAAGTCTCAGGATGTTTACATTCGTTTTGTCTTTCTTGCATCGTTCAGCATGCAGAGGTGAAGGTGCAGGCAGGTCAAGTGCCAGTTCGATGCCCTCATGTCAGCTGTAGTCAGACTTTGAGCCTTTCACAATGTCAGTCAATTCTTTCACAGAAATGGTTTGATCTTCTCAGTAAGCGCCTCATAGAGGTGAACATGCCAGAGGCAGATCGAGTATATTGCCCTTTTCCAAAGTGTTCGGCTTTAATGAACAGGAAAGATTTACTTGCAAGTAATGATGTCGCAAGTTCATCGGCAATGTTGTCCACGGTTACACCCAGCAGGTGCATGGAATGTTTCCGATTGTTCTGTGTAGAGTGCCGTGTACCATGGCACACTTCCATGTCTTGTCAACAGTATCAGAAACTCCCTCCAAACTTGCGGGATGCACAAGATGCAAATCTTTATCAGCTTGCTGAACATCAGAAATGGCAGCGATGTAAAAAGTGTTGTCGCATGATAGAGCTGGCAGAGGGTTGCTATCATATGACTTGTCGGTAAGTCGCTTATTGTTTGTCCTAGAACTCTGTTTCGTCTGACAAGTACTGCTTTGATGTGTAAGGTTGACATTAATGTTTGGCTGATTGCAGGTGTGGTTATGAATTTTGCTACTTATGTGGAGAACCTTGGAAGAACAAAAGCCAATCTTGTCGATGCCGATTGTGGGATGAGGACTTCTTACTTGAGGAACCCCTCGATGAGTTTGGGGATGACGACGATGAGTGGGAAGGATCTGAAGGGTACTCAGAGGAGTTTGACGATGACTATGAAGATTCGGAGGATTTTAATGACCTGAATACATCAAGGTTTTTAGTTGATGTGTCCACCCCAGTACATAACCGTTATTACAAGACCAGGCTCTGTAGGTACTGGGAAACGGGCTGTTACTGGGGGGAAAACTGCAAATTTGCCCATGGTGTACACGAACTGAGGGGAGTCGATTTTTTCTAGGGTTCAGAGTTAAATAACGTGAGAACAGATGCAAAATCAATGGTGTACACGAACTGAGGGGCGTTGATTTTTCTAGGGTTCAGAGTTGGATAACGTGAGAACAGATGCAAAATCAATTGTAAATATGCATTGATCAATGTCAATTTTGGGTAAATGGTGCTAATAAATGATTTTTTGCTAACCCCCCCCCCCCCCCCCCCCCCCCCCCGGGAGAATTTTACTACTTATGTGGAGAACCTTGAAAGAACAAAAGGCAATCTTGTCGATGCCGATTGTGGGATGAGGACTTCTTACTTGAGGAACCCCTCGATGAGTTTGGGGATGACGACGATGAGTGGGAAGGATCTGAAGGATACTCAGAGGAGTTTGACGATGACTATGAAGATTCGGAGGATTTCAATGACCTGAATACATCAAGGTGTTCAGTTGATGTATTCACCCCAGTACCGTCATTACGAGACCAGGCTCTGTAGGTACTGGGAAACGGGCTGTTACTGGGGGAAAACTGCAAATTTGCCCATGGTGTACATGAACTGAGGGGAGTCGATTTTTTCTTGGGTTCAGAGTTGCATAAGGTGAGAACAAATGCAAAATCAATTGTAAATATGCATTGATCAATGTCAATTTTGGGTAAATGGTTCTAATAAATGATTTTTTGCTTAAGCCCCCACCCACCCCACCTCTCGTGGCCCCGTGATGCGGGTAAGACAGCTATGATTTCAGAACTTTTTGAGTTATAGGGCTTGAAGCTGTAACGGCTGTTGGAACGCTTTTATCTTGTTACAATTTGCAGGCTATATTGTGAACACCCAAAATGAAGTTCCTATCACCAATGCCACCTTTCTTATGCCCCTAGATCAGAGGAAACTAGATTACGTATAGCATGGCGCGATGCTGTGAATTATTAGGCTTCGCTAGCTGAATTCTGTCGCTACCTTGATTGCTAGATTATGGTGATTAGTTGTGTCCCATTAGCCCACTCTCTCTCTCTCTCTCTCTCTCTCTCTCTCTCTCTCTCTCTCTCTCTCTCTCTGTGTGTGTGTGTTACTTGCCTTCAAGATTTCGGCATATTAGGAATGCTATACTAAACCGTAAAAAGTTGTCATTTTGGCTATATTTCTCCACTATAGCCCTACAGTTCTCCTAAGTCTTAGAACCCTGTATCCACCGTGTGTTAGAACCCTTGTAGGGTTATAATGCTTGCAAGGGCAACTAAAATAACGTGGTAAATATTTTTTTGGGCCTTACCCTGTTGTGAGGCATAGTGTTAGCTCTGTTCTATTGTGGCGGGTTGCATCAGGGGCGGCTACTCATTTTCGGTTCACCAGAAGGAGCATGCTCTACTCAGTGCAATTTGCGTGCTACATGTCATAAGTGGTGGTGGTGCTCCTCCTATTTAAAGAAGTGAGGTCGCATTCTGCCCCACTTAGCTTGGTGTGTGTTTTACTTGCGTAAAGTGATAGGATTGTGTGTTTGTTTATTCTCTGCTCCACCGAACATGGAGCTTGCTACTCAACTAGCACAGGCTGGCCACTAAGCTTGATATTAAGGTTTACTTTTCTTTTTGCTGCTGGCTAGGATAATCACCGTTGCTAAAAGCTTGGTAAGGCCCAATGAATGGGTTGGCTATATCTGACAGTGCATTGGATGGTTTAATGCACATGTGGCAAACTAATGGTCTCGATACTGGGTTATTGGGTTTTTTTTATCAATGGTTGGGGGGTTTTTTTGTTGTGAATACCCTGGTTGCTTAACGTCGAAATCGTTCAAATGAACCTTTTGGGAGGGGGGGTATACCTCGGGTGTTTTCTGGTTTCAGACTTGTTACTGGTTACAGAGCGCGCACAATAATGGCTTATGGTAAATTGGGGGTTTGGTCCGATTGCATACTGATGTTGGATTGTTTATAGTAGTTTGGTTTTGGGGTATGGTTCGATTGCATATTGATACTAGACTTATTCGTTAGTGGTTGTCTTGATAAGGTATCACAATACTTTTGCATTCACAAGGTTAGGTATAATTGGAAAATAAAACCATAAAGGCATTTATTCCTTTGACTTTATGATTTGAGATACGGTCTGGCTTTATACCCAAGTGCTCCTTGCTACTTGGTTTGCTAAGAGGTGTATAATTAAGGTAAGTGATATACAAACTTGGGGAAGATTTGGATTCCATGAACCTTGATGGGCATAAATTGTATTGGACTTAAATAAACATATACGAGCTTGATATCTTTTGAACTATAAACGAAAATTTTTAAGTCTTCTTTTATAGCGTCATTAATCTGGAAAGGTAACTCAAAAAAATTGATAAAGATGTTGATGGGGAAATAAGACAGTTGGATTAGAAGGGGTTATGGCCTTCTAATCAAAATAATATATTTGCTAAAAACTTTGGGGTTAAAAAAACTTTGTAACCTAGATTTCTACACAGAATCCATTTGGAATGTTTTTTGACCTTATTTCAAATGTGCCTGTAAGTTTCTTAACCCTAAAGCTTCATGCGAATCCAACATCATGTGGTTTGATCATGTCATTTTGTTTATTCTCAACCATTTAGGCCTACTCTTCCCTGAAAAACCGGTGGACTTTCATCTCTTTCTTATTTATTCTTCGTTAGGTGGCCAAGCTAAACAAATAGTAATTGTTCAAATTGCTTTTAACATCTTTAATGGGCTAATGCTGGATATCTTGAAGGAACTAAAGTCTGATGAACATGGGATTTTTTTTCACCATTTATGCTAATTACAAAGGAGTTAAGAGCCTACTCAAGCCTTGTATTGATGAGGATGACTCCCCTTCACTAAAAAGACCCAATTCTCTTACTACTCCCAACTCTTTTTCTTCTTTTCTAACACCTAGCTTTTCCTCTAATCGAGCGAAATCTCGTAGCTACACTAGGGGAAGAGGCAGAAACACTCCAATCATGAATTTTCTTGGGTTATGAAAGTTGATGAACTTGCAGGTTGCTGTGAGTCTGTGTGGACGAAGGTTTCTCAACAAAAAAGCTCCAGGCCAAGACTTTGTTTACATACACTATCTCTTTCAGAATGAGCTTCTCGATTGGATACACCCTAAAACGCTTTTTTGTGAGTCTTTGACCTACTTTTTGGGAACCACAAACTACTTGACAATGTACTTATTGGCTGGAAATATCAACAACCTATTAAAAATTTGGTCTACGATAATGATTTTCTTTGACATAACTCAATCCCGGGATGTATTTGCAATCAGTTTATCACATTTTGCAAAGACTTTGATACACATGGTATGCATGCTTGTACTTGTGATCTTTGCGTCATTGAAAATAGCAAAATCGGAAAAATCTTGGCTAATGGACTTAATCACATTCCTAACTTTCCCAAAAATCCATATCTCGCTTTATTAGCTTTATTTAGCTGCTTAACTGACCTTGTCAGTTCTCTCCGACTGGAGAAGACAGTCCTACTGGACTTAACCAAAGTGGTAGAAGAATGTTTTTTCCAAAAAATCTCACAAGTACCTAGGAAATGGTTATCTACAGATAACTCTTGGTTAACACCACAACTTGCTCATGAATTTCAAAGATTATCAAAAAATTGGTTCATAGTCGGTCTGGATAAAATCTCTAATTGTCCTACTCTTATTTGCAAAAACTTAGCTTGGAAAGCAACACATTCTCCGGTATCTGGGAAGGAATTCACAAAAATAAACACATCCCTACATACAGTTACCGATAGCATTTCGAAACACGTAGAGAATTTGGGTTATTCTCTTCAGGACACAAAACTATCAGTACTTCTTTCCACCTATAAGATTCATAAACATAAATTCAGATGTGATATTTGATGCCTTGAATGGCATCTTTTCGAATATCACTAAAGATATCACTCTTTGTCTTGACCTTATTTTAGCAGAGTTTGAACTTGTTTGTGCCTCTAAACAAAAAATCTGCCATAACTTTCTACAAGTACAATACAACCCCTTTTAGATAAAAAGAAACTCTACAGAGGTTTCTCTTAACCTCCCTAAACAAATTTTTAATCTTTTCACAGCAGATGTTACTCAATGTTATGAGAATATTCTCATAGAAGGAGATCTTGGGCTTAACACTAGAATGGTAACCTAATAGGACATAAAAGTGTCCTTTCAGGGTTTTGGGAAAAAATTCAAAAACCATAGTAGATCCACTCATTTTGAAAAATCCTTTCATGAGCTTATAGTTCAATAACTACTACATATGGAAAAAATGATAAACTTGTAATTTTTCTCATCCCTTGGTCACTACAAGCATCCAAAGTTGATGGACCACTGCATTTTTCCCAAAACAACAATTTCTTACGGTTGATTGCATATAAATAAGAGTGGGGATTTTTGTAGGACATGAGATAAAATGCCCTGTTAACTTCAATGGGTTGGTGACCAAAACATATGGTTGCTTTTACCTCACTAATTTTTTTTTGGGCAAAAAAAAAGGTACAAAAAAGTTGCATTTTTTCCATTCTGCGGACCTATCATCAAAGTTTCTATAGTCACGCTCAATACAGATACTATATACATGTTTTCTTAGTTCCCTTTGGGCCTTTGGATTCAAAAGGAGCCATGGAGCATGTCAAAAGGATAATGGATCTCTTACAATTGGAACCTTGGGGGCAATGATAAAGTGCTAAATACAGCAAACATGAAAAAACTAGGTTTAGCATTATGACCTCTAGAAACCCATAGAAACTACTCAATATCTAGCCAAGTTTGTACTCTATGATTAGATATGGTTACTACCTACAAAATACACACAATTGGCCTAAGAAACTAGCAATATTGAGAAAGTTATACTTGCTACTCTAAAATGTATCGTATTCTTCAGCAAATCAAAAAACTCAACCATCATCATATACTATGCTATATAGCATATTAGGTCCCCCAAAACTCAAGGAAGATTAGCTTTATGTTATACATTACACTTACACAATCAAAATTGAATCTGGATATCAAGAAAGCCACCAAAAAAATCATAAAAGTGCTAATTTTGGCCAAAAAACAGGATTATGTAATTCTTGTAAATTGGTCATAACTTTCAATTTTAACACTTAGCTCTCCTTACAAGCATCAAAACATGTTGAGAACTATGAAGGCCTAACCTCTAGCCATCTAAACCTCACAAACATGAATTTTAGAGTGGTATAGTTGCCAAAAATTGAAAAAAAGCTAGAAACAGGACTCATTTTTTCACACAGTTTAGGTTCAAAAATGTTGTGCAAGAGTAAGGTTAATGGTGAGATCGATACTCCAAAAAAAATGCTAAGTTTTTTTCAGCTCATAAGGCAACTTTGTGGATATATAGCACCTAGAAATTCATTTTCATACTCTTTAAATAATTCAAGCAAAATGGTCACTTAACAGGACACAAAAGTGTCTAAGGACATAAAAGTGTCCTGTTACCATTCTAGTGTTAAAGATGTAATATCACAGGTTATCAAACTAGCTTTTCTTAATGCTAAGAAGAATGGTTTCTTCTACATATCCCTTTCCAAAAAACCTAGATGGATAAAAAAGGCGCACTCATCGCACCCCTTACACTTCAATGTAGAAAAGCTTTGTCTATACATATTTTGGTTACTTGATAACTGCGCCATTCACTTTGGAGTATGACTGGCTTGGGTTACACTTCAACCATCACATTTTCATCTCTCTAATAAGGTAGTAGGCCCATTCACAATGGGCCTACTATCAACCCATTGTGTTTGGTGCCTGGGACAGGGCGGGTACACACACACACACACACACACACACACACACACACACACACACACACACACACACACACACACACACACACACACACACACACACACACACACACACACACACACATTGTTACTTGCCTTTATGATTTCAACATATTACGAATGTTATAGTAAACCCTAAAAAGTTGTCATTCTGGCTATATTTCTTCGCTGTAGCCCAACACTTTTCCTAAGTCGATATCCACTGTGTGTTAGAACCCTTATAGGGTTATAATGGTTGCAAGGTCAACTAAATAACGTGGTAAAATAAAACCATAAGGCATTTATTCCTTTGTCTTCATGGTTTGATATACGGTATGGCTTGATAACGCAAGTGCTCCTTGCTACTTGGTTTGCTAAGAGATGTATAATTAAGGTAAGTGATATACAAAATGGGGGAAGATTTGGATTCCATGAACCTTGATGGGCATAAACTGTATCTGACTTAAATAAACGTATACGAGCTTGATATTTTTTGAACTACAAATGGAAATTTTTAAGGCTTCTTTTATAGCTTCATTAATCTGGAAAGGTAACTCAAAAAAACTGATAAAGATGTTGATGGGGGAATAAGACACTTGGATTAGAAGGGGTTATGGCCTTCTAATCAAAACAATATTTTTGCTAAAAAATTTGGGATTTAAAAAAAAAACTTTTTTTGGAACACATAAATACTTTGGACTAAGCTTATAAGTTAAAACAAAGTTATAAGATGGACATGGATAACAATTGGTATAGTCTATGGATACCTGTAAAACACATTCAAGGCTAACATATCTGTTGTTTTTTTTGGATGGATGCAGGTTAGGATTCTTATCTTATCTTGGAAAGTTTTTTTGGCTTATAGCGGTTGTCCACACTTGATTAGACATACATCTACTGCAGGGGAAGTACTTCTGATATATGTATACTAGAATGAGGTTTCATTCTTATAAACATTGTATAAAGATAATTCTAGGACTGAGTTGTTTTTGTACTTATCATTTCCCTTTCTCTGGAGCCAGCTGTCTTTTGAATGTAAAAGTTCAATTATGTCTTATTATTTATGTTAAAACAGCTATATACACGTCCTAAACATATGGTTTTTCCATTCCATGAACCCTGATGGGCATAAACTGTATCTGACCTAAATAAACATATACGAGCTCAATATTTTTTGAACTATAAATGGAGTTTTTTTAAGGTTCTTTTATAGCTTCATGTGGTGGAGCTTCATGAATCTGGAAAGGTAACTCAAAAAAAGTGATAAAGATGTTGATGGGGGGATAAGGCACTTGGAAAAAAGGGACATGGATAGCAACTGGTATAGTCCATTGATACCTGTAAAATACATCCAAGGCTAACATATCTGTTGTCTTGTTTGGATGGATGCAGGTAAGGACTCTATCTTATCTTGGAAAGTTTTTTTTTGGCTTATAGCGTTTGTCCACTCTTGATTACACATACACCTACTACATGGGAAGTACTTTTGATATCTGTATACTGGAATGAGGCTTCATTCTTATAAACACTGTACAAAGATAATTCTAAGACTGAGTTGTTTTTGTACTTATCATTTTCCTTTCTCTGGAGCCTCCTGTCTTTGGAATGTAAAAGTTCAACTATGTCTTATTATTTATGTTAAACAGCTACACACACACACACACACACACACACACACACACACACACACACACACACACACACACACACACACACACACACACACACACACACACACACACACACACACACACACACACACACACACACACACACACACACTTGTCACTAATACCCCTTGAAGGTTTATTGCTGATACTTTCTTTTCATTGAAATCCCAAAGCACCTTTGAGTTTTGATATATCTCGGAAGCTTTGACTTGTTTGTCTAAAAAACTCTAATCATTCTACTAATGTCTATACCTTGTGGGTATTTTTCCTTTAACTACTAAGCCCTTAGTGGAATTTTGTGCCATACTTAGGCCTCGTAGGGTTGCAATTATTGCTAATAATTCTATGGTAGAAACACATTCTTAGTCTTGACCTTCTATAATATATTGATGAGAACTTTCTCACCTGCTTATCAATGATTCCTTGTGAAGGTGAAGGCCCGTGTAGAAACCAAAGAAAATAATGAAGATTTTAATATATTTACCTTGGGATAAATGCCCCTATTAGCTCTTGGCTCCTTCCTGTTAATCTTGGTGGTTGCTTTTTTACCAATTGATTGTGGGGACATTAATTTGGTGGACACCTCTTATGGCGGGAACTCCCTCACCAACCACCATAGTTAAGGGGGAGTACGTGTTATTGCATCCCCTCATTAAGTTGTTCTCTTTCCCTTGTGTTGGGGATTCGCTTGAGACCATTTGCATCCATTGCATTGACTGTAGAACTTCTGGTTTTTTCCATGTACCTACTCTCCTCCCCTTTCTCTTTCCTGTGTGTCGACATGAAGTCTTGCTTACTGACTAACTTATCTACCTACTCTTCTCCCCTTTCTCTTTCCCCTACGTCAGCATGAAGTCTTGATTACTGGTTTTTTCCATCTACCTACTCTCCTCCCCTTTCTTTTTCCCCTGCGTTGACATGAAGTCTTGCTTATTGACTAACCTATTGCTTTCTTTGTACCCCCGACTCCTGCATGCCAAGATATGGTGGATATTTTGTAGCTGGCTAGTGTTGATCTCAATACTACTACCGAGGGATGCTCCTACAAATATGTTCCTTATTTAAATAGGCGAGGGATTCTCAGCTCCCTTACTTCATCTTGCATTACGTGGGTGTGTCTTTTTATGAGAAAGTGAGTGAGGGTCATGGGTGTTGTTGCTTGCTGATCAGTGTGTTTGACACCATGGATATTGTTGAACAACCTGTTGCTTCTGAGGTTCTCTTTCATTGTCACCTTGAATCTTTTAAATTATGTGTGAAAATTGCTTTCCATTGGCAAGGTTCTTTTATATTAACTTAGTGTGGTGATCCAATTATTCACTATGTAACTATGCAAAGGATTGTTATGGTGAATCTTATGGCTCTGGTAGGTGGCATTGATGATGACGCTCGACTATATTTGGTGAAATTATGTTAATTGCTGTAATGGTATACCTAAGTGAAATTAATGGTCTAGAAATAGTTTGAACTTTGTATTTTTTTCTTTTTTGGAAAATTGTTTTGGAGGCTTGCGTGGGAACACCAGAACTGTAACCAGGATGGTTATTTAAAGGTGAAAGGGCGTATTAATGCTGCTCTAATCTGATACTTCTTTTGCATTCTACTAGTTCAAAAAAAAAAAAAGCTTATTGGTTAGTACATATTGGTATTGGGAACATGCTGTAAACATGGGCCATTGGTGGTCTGGAAATCATTTTGAATATTGTTATTTTGGAGAATTATTTTGGAGGTTTTTGAGAAACACCACAAATAAATTCGGGGTGGTTATCTAAGGGTTAAATGGCTTATTAACAATTCTCTAATCTGATTCTTTTTTTGGTTTTAAAAAAAAGGATTATTAGTACATGGGATCATGTTTTCACAGTTGATATTGTTGTAGATATGGGACACTTATAGTATTTTTAAGCATAGAAGTGCCAGTTTGATAGAAATCTTCTACACCCTAGATGATGCTTTGCTTTGAAATAACTGAAAATCTGGACTATTGTACATCGACTTTATGCTGGATCATAATATCTCGTAGTTCTTAAACCTCTATTATTATAGGAATGGCAAATGAACATACTTACATGCAACTTTACATTGAAAGATATTGGGACAAGTGTATGGCTTCAATTCTATCTTTACTTAAGAGTATTTTGGCTTAGCTGTTTTCTGACATTGAAGATCCTGACTACTTCTACCTATAAAACCTTTTGAACTCAACTCTTTCCTATAATGATACTTCATTCTGACTGTAATGTGCAAAAATGAATCTAATATTGAGTCATTTTTTAATTCATCTTTGTCCTTTTTTCTAAAGCCAACTATCTTTTGAACAATTTTGTTCTTTTGCGTATATGTATTAAGTTTAATACAGTAACACACACGTCCTAAACACAAGGTTCTTCGAGGTTACTAGGGGACTGAGATGTTGGCTTTAGAATTTTTCTTTTCTATAGTGTTTTGACTGACCCATCGTCTATAATTCCTTGTTAGGTTGACAGGTGGTATTAGGTGGTTTGTCATTGACTATAGATCGGATTCTTGCTCATGGCTATTGTAGTTTGTTAGCTCTGTCAATTTCAGGATTGTAGGTTAATCCAAGCTCACTTACCCTCGGTTAATCTTATTTTTTTAGGAACATACTACTTATAAACGGACTACTCGTATGAGGGTTATACACGACCCCGAGACACACTCAAAAATCATGGAAAATATTCTACAATAGCTAAAGGATCACCATGTACGAAAATTGATATATAGCTTTTTACTGCAATTGTTTGACAGGTGGAAAAGGCTTGATCGGACTAAGGCCTATGTGAGAGGATATAACATTTATGTACATTTCATTATTCAAGTGCTCTTTATGAGCTTTGGCCATTTGTGTCCGGTTGGCCGGTTTGTACTCATTTTGAGCATTGACGAAATCTATAAGTAAATACGTGCAAGAGGAAAATGCTCACTCTTGCACGGGGAGAGATTTCACCCAGTGCTTCTATCTTTCTTCTCTCCTCTCCTCTCTTGTCTCTTGTTGTGCCAGTGTAGCACTCCGCTTTAGGAGGTGCATTTGCACGTACCCTCTTGCTCTCTCCCGTTGTCCGTCTCTCTCTGATCACGTGCAGTCTTGATTATGTGCTATGGGATTTTCCACGTATGTAGTTTGTCTGCTAATGGCTTGCAGTATGTTATTTTTGGTAACTTGTAGGGTCTTCCACGCTCCCGGTTGTAGTAGTGGTATTGGAGCCAGGTTTTGATCCTGGGACCTGTGAGTTATGGGACCCTGAAATCGATTTAACTTGTAGAAATTGGTGTTAAACATAGTGAATAGCTAGTGGATTTTGGATTGTCCAACCCCTGAAAACAAAGCATAGTATTTTAATTGCTACCATATACATGTTGTAGTGATGTGTGTGAACACACTTAGAACCGTTGGGCATTTTTTCCCTCACTACGAGGTTTTTTCCCCCGTGCATCGTATATACGCCCATCATTCTAGGGCTATGTATCTTTCCATTGCACACTAAGTAATACACTCTTTATTGTGTGTCTTGAGATTCCTTTGTCTTCTCCAAGCTGTGTGTGTATTCCTGAAACCCTAATTCCAAACAATTGGTATCAGAACAGGTTGCATCCTCTCGGGCTTAGTCGTGAGCAGCTCCAACATATGTTTGCTCACTTTTTCCGATTTCTGTGAGCTTTGGCGAGTGTTTTTAGGTCAACAAATATTCTAGAATATCTCGTAGAGCTCAGTCTGCTCAGGTTTTTGATTCGGGCTCATTTCGGCCTGCGTTTCCTCTACAGGCAATACTGCGCACACTACTTCCTCATTTTGTGTAGAAATTATGTCAGTGCCGTTTCTGTTGTGTGTCTTGAGATTCCTTCGTCTTATCCAAGCAATGTGTATTTTCTTGAAACCCTAATTCCAACAATTGGTATCAGAACAGGTTGCGTCCTCTCGGGCTTAGTCGCGAGCAGCTCCAATATATGTTTGCTCACTCTCTCGGATTACTGTGAGCTTTGGCGAGCATTTGTAGGTCAACAAATATTCTAGGATATCTCGTAGAGCTTAATCTGCTCAGGTTTTTGATTCGGGCTCATTTCGGCCTCCGTTTCCTCACAGGTAGTACTACGCACGTATTTCCTCATTTTGTGCAAAAATTCTGTCAGTACCATTTTTTGCATAATAGGTCCTTTATGGTGTTCTACGGTTTGTGCTATATAGCACATGTTGTTCCCACTTTCCTTCTCCTCTTTTCGGGCATTTTTCACATCAAGTGCAACATATACCATGGCTGACAACAACACATATGTGTTCAAGATGTTTGCTGCTGTGCTGAGGACAAATTGGATGGGGACAATTACCCTATGTGGACTATATGATGCAGCATATTTGTGTGTCAAAGGGCATTTGGAACATTGTGCAGGGCATTGATGTACTCCTGGTTCTGAGGATACAAGCGATGTTGAGGATGTTGTAGGTCTTGCTGCTGTTAGAGTTGTTTTGCCTACGGCTGAGCAAGCTCGTTGGGATGTAAAGGATGCACATGCTCATGCATTGATTGCATTGTCTATGAAGCGCACCATCACTCCTCACATTCGTTCAGTGAAATCTACAAAATAGGCTTGGGATATTCTGGCTGGTCTTTATGCAAGTCGCAATGAGGCAAAAATGCATTGCTGCGTAAAGAGGTGGAGTCAAAGTTTATGCATGAGGAAGATGATATGGACACTTCCCTTGCTAGCGTCAAGGATATCAATGAGCAACTTATTTTTGTAGGTGAAGTCATTTCAGACAGTTCCCTTGTGTAGACTATTCTTGATGCCTTGCTAGACTCTTACTAGACTTTTGCTAGTACTTGGAGACTTATGACCCAAGGAAATCCTGAAGTTGTCAAGTTTGCTGCATTGTGCACATTGGTGTTGCAAGAGTCACTTTCCATATAAAACAGGACTAGACAGCGTGCAGTTGGACAGGCTTTTATTGCTTCTCAAAGAAAGGGTGGTAGCAGCAATGCAACCACTTCTTATGGTTCTTCTTTTAGTGGAAAATCACCCGTTCCTAATGCTTCTGCTGGAAAAAATTTGTCTGGGGATACTAGTGATAAGGGAAAAAAGAAGATTTGTTGCCATTATTGTAAAGCTAACGATCACTTGATCAAGCAGTGTCCTAAGTTGAAGGCCAAAGAGGCTAAGAAGAAAGAGGGTGGTTCCACCGCAAATGCTGGTTTCACTATAAATACAACTAATGTTGAGTCTTCTGTGAAGAAAGAGGCTAAGAAGAAAGAGGGTGGTTCCACTGCAAATGTTGGTTCCACTACAAATACAACTAATGCTGAGTCTTCTGTGAAAGGAGATTGTGATGCTGATGTTGATGTAGAATGGGCTTTTAGTGCAGAGTGTACCTGTAATCTTGTTGTCCATGATGCATGCATGTTGGTTGCTGCAGATTCACATGTGTGGTATTTTGACAATGGTGCTACAAAGCACCTCACATCGTGATTTTTTCACCTCTCTTGAGTTTGTCCCTCATGGGAATTCAGTTACTTGTGACAGCAATGCCTCTTATCCGGTTCAAGGAGTTGGAAAGATTGTGCTTACTGCTGCAAATCACAGTTCTTTCATACTTGTTGATGCACTTTATGTACTTGGGATCAAGAAGGATTTTTTGTATGTATTTGCACTTGCTAGACTTGGTCTTGTATTCAAATTTATGGATGACAGATGTACAGTACATGATTTGAGTTTCGATGATAAAATTGTTGCATCTGGCATTTTATGCCATGGGATGTACAAGTTCACTTTGTATGACAAGTGTGGGTAGAATTTTGCAAATGTAGTTGTGGATTCTAAGGCTATTTCAGATGCAAAACTTTGGCATGCACACTTTGTGCATTTGAATTTTGTTAGTTTGCTGTGTTTGCAAAAATCTAATATGGTTGCTTCTTTGCCGCCTCTTGATGCACGTGTCAAACATGTTTGTGAAGGCTATATTTTGGGTAAGATGTAGCATTCAAAGTTTCCAAAGGATGGTTCACTTAGGGCCACATGCAGGTTGCATCTTGTGCATAGTGATGTTTGTGGACCCATTCAAGCTTTGTCCTAGGGCAATTACCTCTACTTCTTGACTTTCATTGATGACTACTCCAGGTACTTCCGCTTAAAGAGAAGTCCGAAGTATTTATGTGCTTCAAATAATTTTTGGCTATGGCTAAAAATGTCTCAAAAGGTACTATGGACACCCTCCGTTTCGATCGAGGGGGGGAGTATATGTCTCATGAATTTAATGCATTTCTGGCTGGTCGTGGGATAAAACACCAATGTGTAGTGTCTTATATGCCTCAACAAAATGGTGTTATTGAGAGAAAAAACATGCCACTTACAAAAATGGCATGATGTATGGTCAAAAGTGAAGCTTTGCTACATTCGTTTTGGCTTGAGGCCATCATGTTTGTCACTCATATACTTAATAGGTGTCCTACAAAAGCTTTGCAGTCTATTACTCCATATGAAGCATGGCATGATAGAAAGCCTTCTATTGAGCACATGCGTGTTTTTGTTTGTTTGGCATATGCTTTGGTGCCACAAAAACAACGCAAAAAATTAGATGATAAGGCTGTCAAATGTATTTTTGTTAGCCTACGGTGTGCATGGTCGCGGGCCGACGGGTGTGGTGAAGGAACCACCGAAAACTCCACCGTGATGTGGCCGGTAGCACTGACAGCGTCGATGGTGTGCATGGACGCGTTGGCAGAATGGCGCGGGGGAAGACGGGTGCGGTGAAGGAGCCGGTAGCACCGATGGGGCCGACGGTGTGCTTGGGATGCGTTGACGGGACGACATGTGCCGACGGGTGCTTGAGGAGCCGGTAGCATGGACGGGGTCGACGGTGTGCTCGGGACGTGTTGACGGGATGGCACGTGCCGACGGGTGGACGGAGCCGATAGCGCAGACGAGACGGACGGTGTGCTCGGGACGCATTGACGGGACGGCGCGTGCCCACGGGTGCTTCACAGAGCCGATAGCACGGACGGGGCTGACGGTATGCTCGGGACGCGTTGACGGGATGACACGTGCTGACGGATGCTCGACGGGGCCGACGGTGTGTATAGATGAGTTGACGGGACGGTGCGGACCGACAGGTGCGATGAAGGAGCCACCGACAATTCCATCGTGACATGGCCGGTAGCGCCGCCCTTGCTATCATGTACTAGAGACAATAATGTCAACTCACATGACATTTATGACACTTTGTTACCTATTTCAATGGTGGAAGTTCAACTGGAAATTCTAATAAGGAAAATGTACAGTCTATGGGGGTTTCTGAAAATGTTACAGATCAACCTGTTATTGATGCAGATGTACATGCTGTACTTGATGAGGAAAGGACCAAGAATGAGTAGGCTAGAGGTATGCCTAAATGGCTGGTGCATACTTTGCATGATAATAAATTGGATGCACCTTTGTCTATTCGTACTCGTTCAGGTTCTCGCCATGCATCTTATGCATCAAACTGTTATCCTTTGGCTGTGTCTAGCTTACATGATGTTGAGGAACCTTTGTCTTTTGATGAAGCATAAAATTCAAAAAATTGGATGGCTACCATGCAATCAGAATATGATGCACTTATAGAAAATGACACATGGACTTTATGTGATTTTCCTCCTACAAAAAGGCCATTGGTACGAAGTCGGTTTAAAAGTTGAAACGCAAGCCGGATGATGAGATTGGTCGCCATGCACGACTTGTTGTAAAGGTTATGAACAACAAAAAGGCATAGATTATGAAGAGAATTTTGCTCCCACTTGTCGTATGACTACTGTGCGTTTTCTATGTGCATTGGCATCTCATTTTGGATGGGATATACATCAATCAGACATTGTTACTGCTTTTTTGAATGGTGACATATTTGAGGAAGTTTTTAAAAATACAGATTCGTGGTTTTGTCAAGAAAGTACAAGAGGATAAAGTGTGCAAATGTAACAAAGCTTTGTATGGGTTGAAGCAATCTCCTCGTGCTTGGTATCAGAAGTCTGAAACTCATTTGTTCAAATGAGGCTTTTGTAACAGTCCAACAAAAAGCACACTGTATGTAAAGGGTGAGGGTGATGTACTTCTCATTGTGGTTCTTTATGTGGATGATTTGATGATCATTGAACCAAATGAGAGACATATTGCTGAATTTAAGGCTGATTTGAATGCTACTTTCAAGATGAAAGATTTGGGGTTGTTGCATCATTACTTGACTATACAGTTTAAGTAGTTTGATGGTGGTATTACCTTGTGTCAGAAAAGTTACATAGAGACATTTGCTATGTAAGTTTGGACTTGAGGTTTGCAAACCTATTGCCACTCCCATGGAAACATGTTTGAAATTGAGTTTCATGATGCTGGCGATTCTGCAGATGTCATTCTTTACCAATCTGCTGTAGGATGCCTCATTTATGTATGCAACATGAGGCCATATATTCAGTTTGCAGTCTCACATGTCAGCAGATTTATGCATAGCCCAAGGTCTAAGCATTGGCAGGCTGTCAAGAGGATTTTCTGCTACTTGAGTGAAACTTTACATCTTGGCTTGTTTTATCCCAAGGGGGATCATTGCCGCCAGACTTACATGCTTTTTTGGACTCAGATTGGGCTGGTTGTTTTAATACGCAAGTGTCTACAAGTAGTTTTTGTGTCATGCTTGGCAGCTCATGTATATCATGGTTGAGCAAGAAGCAACCTACTGTGGACACTTCTAGTTGTGATGTTGAGTAGGAGGCAGTCTTCATAGCTACGGTTGAGTATGTATGGCTCAAACGCCTTATGACTAATTTGGGTGTTGGACAGGACACTGCCAACACTATCTACACTGATAGCTAGAGTGCATTGGCAGTCAAGGAACCCAATTTTTCATGCTCGTACAAAGCACATTAAGGTGCATTACCACTATGTTAGGGAGAGGCTCTCAGTAGAAGAGATCAGCTTGGCTTATGTGCTAACATAGGACAACCTTGTAGAACTTTTCACAAAGGCATTGTCTTGTGAGAAGTTCAAAGCTTTCCGCAAGACAATGCCTTTGTGAAACTGATCATGTCCTCACGACACACTAAAAATTCCATATTATAACTAAAAATTTCATAATTTGAACTGGCTTGAGAACCTTCTTGCCCAAACTTGAGCCGATCATTTTTCATTTTGAACAGGCTTTGGATAAAACGAACTGCCATGGTAACCTCAGACCAGTTGATCATCGCTACCAACTGCCGTTCGATGCCGTCATAGTAGCGATGGTGGGAAGCATGCACGAAAATGGTGGCACCTTTTTTTTAAAAATTTTGTTATATTTTCAAACTCAACATGCAACTAATTTTTTGTGTGCGCGTAGCCGCCCCATGTCTGTAGTCGAAGGAATGGCCGTTAACACCTAGGATCAATTATCCATCATTAGCAACTGTCGTTTAGTAGCCGTATGAGGCGTTAGAAGCTACCGCTCGGTAGTTACGCTTACAGTTGCCACTCAACTCCCATGATCTCATGAACTCAGTTGCACTTTGATGATTGCTACGGCTGCACAAAGTGGAGGCGCCATCAAATGGTTGGTGCATCTGGTTGCCCACTTGTGCATGGCAGTCATACTTACCCAATTGTGTACGCTTTGTGCCTCATCTCTCTCTCTCTCTCTCTCTCTCTCTCTCTCAAATCTCCCATGCCCACTGAGGCCAACCATTGAAATCTCTCACTCTCAACCTCTCCTAGTTAGAACTCTATCTCTCTCCCTCTATGCCAGTAGTCCAAGTATCTCTCTCTCTCTCTCTCTCTCTCTCTCACAGGATCGCCACCCATCCATCCCTTTCTATCTCTCCTCCAATTTGACAACGCTCGTCCATGTCTCCCATTCTCTCTAGCCAACCACTCAAGCTGGCTTTCTCTCTCCCCCTCTCTCTCCCTCTCTCACGTCCAACCTGTAGTTCACACTTACCTTTGCTTTTCCATGCAACTTGTGTTACTACCCCTACCATACATGGCACCCACACACGAGCTGCAGCTGAACCAACTCTCTCTCTCTCTCTCTCTCGTTTGCTAACAACACCATGCACCAGGCAGCTGCCCAATCTCTCCCTTGCTTTCTACATGCTGCAAAGGGAAATCTACCTACTCTAGCATGCAACAAGCCAGTCCCTCATGCTTGCCAGCAACCCGTCATTTTCAGACAATAGATGCAATCAATAAGCAATAGAGAATTGCCGCCAGGACGGGTGATGGAAGTGGTCGAGTGGGGATGGAATATGAAAACTCCTGCAGACGACGACAAAATCAAGGTAGCCAAGGATGAGGTTTTTAGTGTGTCATGACTACAAAAGGATGTAGACGCAAAGGTGGAGCTGCATGTCCAAATGATCTGAGATAGAGGCTTCAATGAGGGATTAGCTCTTATGTAGCATAGATTGATTTATCATCTCCTGCAACTTTGAAGGATATAATACCTACAAAACAACGAAAAAATATATATCTCTCTCCCCCCCCCCACAATATAACTACTTATAGAGACGGGCATTGACAAAGCTCTTCAGCGATCAGGCGAATACTTTCTCGGACAATGCATGATGCCAGGCATCCATGCGCATTAATGATGATGATATTGCTTTTCATCATGATTTTAGGCTTTTAGTTTAAATCTTTCAGTCTTTCACTATACTTCATTTTATTTTTGTATCCAAGCATTGGAATAGATACACAAGGATTGTACTATCAGTTTGCTCTTATACATAATTTTGGCCGTTTGAAGACTGTTAATATAACATTTCATTTCATTTGTTTCTCTCTTCCTTACCTCTCCCCCTTCCCTTTTGGACGATGGTCAATATGAATGATCAAACCACACTGCGGGCCCTGCCTTTGTATTCGATTGTCCAAAACCTCGCGAGTCGATGACCTCTTGCCACCCACACACACACAAACACTCACTTGTCAATTCGGATGATATATGCACACACACACATACACATACTATGAGTGTTCTATATGGTCTTTGATAGCTTAGAGTTGATGTTTGAATCAATGTCAAAATAGTGCAACAACATCAGTAAATTTTTGATAAGGCCTAAGTTATTAGGTTCTATCAGAGGAGACTCAAGATTATTTCCTTCATGTTTATAGTTTTGTAAAACCATGGATATAGAGACTCTGTTACAAAGACCCAAGCTAGGAGTTGATAGTCAAAACTCTTTTATGGTTTTTGTGCTAAGTGTGAGGTGTTCACACACTACGGTAGGCATGTTTAGGACCACATTTGGTGTCAAGTTTTCTCTCTCTCTCTCTCTCTCTCTCTCTCTCTCTCTCTCTCTCTATATATATATATATATATATATATATATATATATAAAACATTGCACCAATTTGATTGCCATATATTTCAAGGGATTTGGAGGAAGTTCACTTGTATGATTGTACTTCAATGGATGAGAAAGAGCCAGATCACTATGAAAAGTTACTTTTACACATGTGCAACAATACGGATATGCTCATTGCCAACGATGTATCATAATGGGGATAGTGTGATTGACTATATGTGACTCTAGCCATCATGTGTGGCATAAAGATTTTTATGTTTGGCTAATCGACCTCAGAATCAGACCATCGGACCTTATATATTGACCTTGCATGTGGAGAAGCAACCAAGCATGATAATCACAACAAAAAGGAAGAGAATTTATCACTATGTATGGATTTCAAATGGGCACCAATGTACATTGAAATGGTTGAGAAAAAGTTATGGATGACAAATCTTCAATATGACGCACCATTGAAAACTAAATGAAAATCTTTCAAGAAAGTTATTTGTTCTTGTGCCGAAGAATGCTTTGCCATAAAGCATCTCCATAGTATCAACAAAGATAAATCACGCAAAAGGCAGTTTGATAAAGAATGTCAAGATGCTCGAAAGTCTTTGATAAAGCCTGATGCAACGATGGACAAAAAAAACTATCAAATTCATTTGCATACATACAAGGCATTGATTCAAAAGAAGAGAAGAAGATGGAAAGTAAAGCAAAAACCTTTTCAAGCCCAAGAAATGGCATGTGCATATGGAAGATTTTGGAGAAACTTGAGGGGCAAGTGGGTTGATAATTTTTGTAACTTGAGTCTTGTGGATATGTACACACATTGTAGGCAATTTATGAGCAACCAAACGCTCAAAAAATACTATTTTATGGTTCACTCCCATGTATGCCCTCTTTTTTTACTATTGAGGATGTATGCGGTGGGCTTGAAAAGCTGGCCACTCGCAAAGCGGGAGATTTTCAGGTATCAAGATGGAGATGATCAAATGGACGGGAGATTTTACCCACGAGTAGATGTGTGATATATTCAACTTTTCACTTCAACATTGTATGCCTTATGATTGGAGTACTAATTGGGTTAAGCCTTTGCATAAAGGAGGGGATGTAAAGAATGTAAACAACTACCGGACTATAATGATTGGGTCTCTTATGGTAAAGTTGTTTGGGTGCATAATGGAGATGAAATTGAGTGCTTGGGCTGAAGGGAATGACAAACGTGCAAAAGGACAAGCGGGTTTTTATCAATGACATAGCATCGTTGATCACCTTGTCACTCTTCGTGTTCTCATGGAGGAAGGTTCGTTGAAAGGCAAGCGATTGTATTGTTGTTTTGTGGACTTTAAGAAAGCCTTTGATATGATTCCACGTAACAGTTTGTGGAGAAGGATGGAAGAATTCCAAGTGCCAAGTGAGTTTATGCTTGCGGTTTCTCGAATCTGTGACATTAGAAAAAATATGAACCCGTCTAGGGGCCCTTTGGGATTAAGGTTAATTAGAGGCCAGCCAATGAGAAGAGGGTTGTGGACACACTCTATGCCCTAAAAAATGTAGGGAGACAAAGTAGTCTTACACTACTTAACGCGCTCTTACCTAGTGAGGGGAGGGGAAGGGGGGGGGGGGGAGTGGGCCATATGGAACCTCCAACTTCCCTCCTTTTTGATCCGGTTTTGAAAAAATCCCAAAATTTTGAAAATTTTCAAAACTCAAATTTTATCTTCTTAAAACCCCCTAAATTGATTTTATGGTCAAAAAAGCATTTTTGAGCTCAAAAAGTCAAAACATGCACACAAAAACCCTAATTTTTTTTTATAAAACTTTTGAAAAATATTTTTTTACTATCCAGAACCCCCCAAAAGTAGTCCTTAGGCAAAAAGTGATTTTCTCTCTCTAGAATCCCTTTTCCAACCCCTCTTTGGTTGCAACCATCATACTCATCCTCTACTCCAACACTCTCTCTCTATACCATCTCCATTGCTGCAGCAAGGAAGCTCCTCTCTTCTCCCTTACCACCTTCCATTGCCACACCAAGCAAGGGCTATCCACCTTCTCCTCCCATTGCCACACCAAGCAAGGGTTAACCACCTTCTCCATCCCACCTACATTGTAGCAACAAGCAAGGTCCTGCTCCTCCTCCTAATTTTCTTTGCTCAACCATGGCCAACTCTACTTCGCAAAGGCGGCCAAAAGATGAGGTCACAACACTTGCATGCCACAACACTAGAGGTATAGATGATGAGCGGGTGTCACAAGAGTTCACCAAAGGTGCTTCGGTATACATGCAACCATATGCTATTGTCCCTCATCGTGTGCGGAATCGTGCAAACCCTGATCATCATTGGAAAGGAAAGCTCGGCTTCAAGAACCGCAAAGACAAGGGGACCATAGCCATTGTGCAACATGTTTTCTCAATGTCAAGCATGCAATTGCAACAACCACCTTGATTTCCAACACATTGTAAGTACATGTTTTGAGAATTCAAAGCTAGGTGTGAAATCACAGTGTAATGTTATTATGGATTCATACTTAAGATTCGCCATGCATTTATAGTCATATTTCCATCCACGTTGGTGGAGGAGCAGCCACTACATAGTCTCTCCGACACATTCAATGCTATACATGCGGATATTGTAGCAGCAATGTTCGCACATCTTTGCCCAACCAAACTTGTTCAAAGAAGGATTTTCTTCTATTCTCACTCTTATATTGTGCCTACTTCTACACAAGAGTTTGGAACGCTTGAACCCATCAAAGTAACTTCCTTATTAAGTATGGAGTGGCCGGTGCCAGACTTGTGGTCGGTAGCATCTTTCAAGCAAAAGATGATAATAGATATCTAAAACTCTTTGAAATACTCTAAAGCTTCTAAGTCTATGGGCTTGAGTTGGTGTTTGTTTATTCATTGTTTTGTGCACATTTTTAAAGAGTTTGGATTTGTGGAGACTACCACAATGCTTGTATGTAAAGATGTGCATTATGAGGAATTAGGAAGGCTTTTAGAAGAGGATTGGGGTTTTGTGGAGGGCATGCACAATGGGGACCGGTACCATTGTAAGGTTGGAGCTTCAGATATTGGAATGCGCTATTTGAAATCCCGCACCTCCTTATACATACGATTTCACTATGATCGTTGGATGTGCAAGCTTGGAGTGTGGACTCCCTTACAGAGTGTAGACGGCACTATTGCAAGCTTTGACATTGCAGTGAAGATGCCCAATGATGCTTTGGAGGCAGTCCAAGTGAAAAAGCATTGGACTCTCAGTAATGTGCGAGAACATTTGGTTATTATGGGTTTTGACGCCCTTCAACAAGCACAATTTCGTTTACAAGGTCACAAGGTGAGAATCCTTCCACCACATTTTCAATACATCATAGTTTGTTGATCATTGGATGCTTATTGTAATGAATGTCCGCAGATTGGGAAGAGAATGGAAGTCAAATTGAAGGTCGAGGAGGACTGGGGGATGGATGGAACTATGCTATCGCTCTTATAACTTTGTAACTCTTGCAATTTTGAAAATGATCCCCGATGTAATCAACATGATTTGCTTCGGCAAATCATGTCTTTGAATATAATTTTTCGCATTGAGATGAGAGATCATTTTTTGGTGAAAGTGCCTCCTTTTTTTAATTTTTTATAATGTCTTTAAAAAAGAGACCATTATAAAAGGGGGGCCGCATAACTCATTCACTATTTTCACTTTTGCAACTCTTGAGCTCCTCCCCTCTCTGTCTACACCCAAGGCTAGACATGGATGCTTCCACAGCCTCTGCATTTGCACCCACATCCACCCCTTTGTCACGCTTCATCCTCTTTCTCAAGGACATCAAATAAAAAGGGAAGTTGGACCTCCACACCTTTTTTACTCGTCTCCCTGACCTTGACACCACAATTGCCCTTCACATGGATGCATTTGCCGAGATTTTTGCGTTCATGGAGGAGCACATCATAAAATATTTCGTATCTATCTCCCCACATGCAGGGATCTAGGTGCCTTGCAATCTTTTGTGCTACATACACAAAGGTGATCGCCCATTCTCCAAGCGGTTGCGACGATTCCAAGAAATTGCCACCGACGCAGGCCATTTCTTGGACAAGCAAGCCCCAGGGGTGTCAGCGCTTAAGAAGCGCAAGTTGGTGGTGGAGCACCTTTTTCTGCTATCAACATTTATCTTCTTGGTGAGCGAGGAACTTGATTTGGAGGAGCTCTACTTACCACACCTTTAGGTTGGGTCCTTCATCAAGGACCCAACCTGATTTGGAGGAGCTCCGCTTACCACACCTTTAGGTTGGTGTCCTTTATCAAGGACACCAAGGAGCAGGAGGTTATCCCCATGAACCTTGCAATGGAAGGAAAGACACTTCGGCTTGAGTACCCCAGGGGGCTTGAGGAAGTGGTTGAGAAATCCATCATTGTGTCTGGCCCTAGTGACACTCCAGTGCCACTACCATTGACGGATGTGGCTATCCTAGAGGTAGAAATCAACCGCTTCTCCTCAGTGGTAGTGGATGGGGAGGAGTATGTGTTTATGCATGATTTGGAGAAAGCATTTGGCCTGTGAATGGATGAATGCTTGAGCGTGCTATGCAACAACACCAAATGTCCCTTAGACAATACGCTAGATGCCCTAGAAAGCAAGCTCTTGCCAGTTGGAGACTCTGTTGCTGACACTATTGCAGTTGTATGTGCGGAGGTCCTGGCAGTAGAGTAGTTGCAAGTGGCTGAGGAAGAATTCCAAGCCACGCAAGCCAAGGTTGAGGCCGCTAGGATGCCTATTCCATTATGCAGTAGAGAAGCCTACCAGGTGCCAAAAAAAGGGTGGCCACAAGGGCACACAAATGGCCCATCCATCAGTTTTGGATGGCCCATTTGCGCGCCCTTGTGGCCACCATTTTTTTTGGCACCGGGTAGGCTTCTCTACCCCTCAGGATACTTAGAAAACATAAATTAACTGAAAGCAATTCATTACTTCAGAGAAACCACTTCTTTTCACTACCTAATACATCCCTGCACCAAAAGACCCAATTACATTGGACATTTGAAAAACCTAATTTAATGTTGCATAGACACTTGATTTCACAATATGTTAACTTTTTTGATATCCTATGGGTAAACAGAACTTGAAATTGCAAAAAAAGGGTGGCCATAAGGGCCACACATGGATAATAGACACAGTAGACACAACTGTTGATCATATTGCAAAGTCATCTCATTACAAAGATAAGGGTGTGCAATACAAAAAGAGGGGTAACTTCGGCTAATGCTCGAAGTCTCGTTGCAATCGACATGCATGCTGCATATCTTTTGGTTGTATTGTCACTCGCTTTGCATGAATGGCGCATAGGTTGGTATCTTCAAACACCAAAATGATGTGGGCCTCTGTAGCTTCTTGAATAGCCTCTAGCCCTATTGCTTGCATTCTATACCGATTTCCATGGCTTTGAAGCACCTCCTTCACTATGCGATCAAAGGGAGCGCGTCGAATCAAAAGCTCTGTAGTTTCTGATAGTGGCGGATTTTTGCGAACGCCCTTGCTATTTTTCGGCACCGCTGCGGTTGTCTTGGGGGCACTTGCACATTTACTGGCTGGCGGCATTTAGGCTTCTTGAAAAACTTTGACTTGCACCTGTTTACATGCTTAGGGGCTGGATGTGCAGCCTCTTCTGATTCATCCTCTTCCCTTGTCTCCCGATCTTGTGCTGTGGGGAGAGCTTCGTGTCCTCGAGGCAGCGTCTTCCCCCCAACGGGCACCCGGTGTGTGCGCGGTATATCAGCTCGCAGCCATGGTGGCTCACTCTCTGATTCAATGTCTGTATGGACCACGCCAGTCCTGGATGGTCTTGCTTGTGATTGGTGGCGCAACGGCTCCTGCCTATCAGACTTTGTTGTTTGCTGGGCCTCTTCTTCTCTCTAGCGCTAGGCACGTTGCTTCATTCTTTATCTAGGTGTTTGTTCTTGTGGACGTGGAGATTCAACAGCCCTCGATGACTCTGGTGCCCTACTACCATGCCCATTGCTAGAACAATTCCTGGAACGGCGAGGTATTCGTGGCCGGTTTCTTGTGCCTTTATGCCATGCCGGCTTCTCACATCCTTGGAGGGTGTTTTTGTTGACAGGCGGATGCTCTTTCGTGGTTTGTTTGGTGCACGCCATTTTGTATGGTAAGAGCTCACCTGTTCTTAAGAAATGAGTGGTTTATGAGAGCATGCAATATTTATAAGGGCCCATTAAAAAAGGGCCCTGTTCACACTAATTTTGAAAAAAAAACTATTATTTTTTAAATGAACATGTCGTTAAGAGTTGGACCCTGCGTTCACGTGTAGTGACTCGCGCAGAATCCACTTTGATCCTTGTCACACTCGGCATCGCCGCCATGCAGCATGCTTGGCGGGACCTTGCGACATTTTCCACTTGTTGCTATGCTCTTGACGACTCCATTTCCGCACTTCAATAGAAATCTTGGATTGTCGTGCACGCTCCATTGTGAGCTTACGAGCAAATGTTGTGCGGCGACAAAACCAGTTGAACATCTCCTCCAAATAATTGGATTGCACCATTCCACCACCATGTCAAGTATTTTTGAAGTACACTCCCCTTGCTCGATAATGGGACTTGTCCATGCCTTGAGTGCTGAAAATTTCAAGCGATCCATACTTGTGCATAAAAAATGCATTATGCGCAAACAAGATATGCTGTTCACATGAGTAAACGATCCACATTATTTAATAAAAACAATCCCTTGTAATAAATTCACAACGTAACATGGCTTACCATGTAATGTGTGATGTTATTTTTACCCCAAGAAAGGGTGAAGACCTTGGTAAAATCCGCCAAGGCTTCTTGAAATGATTGGCGTTGTTCTTTTGTTGTGTTGTTAAGGCCCGTAAGCTTGACCGTTTTATCAAAATGTGCCCAAACTTGCTTGCGCTTGTTTGCAAGCTCTCCATTTGAATCATTGTCAGTAGTAGCTTTGCATAAATCCTTCCAAAGCTCCCAAAGGTTACTTGCCTGCTGGTTGAGCACCTTGGCTTTCCTTGGGCACCTCAATAGCTAGACACTTTTTGAGCACCTCAATAGCACCCAACCACCAAATGTCTTTCTCTGATTTTACGCTAAAAGACGGGGTGGGAGATGGCTTGACTGAATCCCTTCGCTTGGTTTGCAAAAGGGCCTCGCTCATTAGAGTGCACTTAGCCTCTCTAACCTTTGGCCTTTCACTATCTGACACTCATTGAGTTTCAACACAAAAGCGACCTTTGTGCTAAGCACTACAGAATAAATAGTGCCAAGACCTTAAACTTCAAAGTCTATGATAAGAATAATACCAAAGCAAAAAGTAAAGTGTGTCACCTTCTTTAGGTAACTTGTAAAATCTAAGCATGGCTTGCTGAAGTCTTCTAAGGTCCACAAAAATATTGTTCCACATTGTGTAAGGGAAGCCCTTCTTCAAAGGTCTTATGGATTGTTTCTTACCTTTTCCCCTTGTCTTTGTCGTGCACGGAGCATAAAGGGAAGTTGGCATTGTGTCCTCAATGTGTAGGTATGTCCCAATGTGGGAGAAATCATCTTTGTTTGTGGCCTTCTTTGTGAGGTTGACCTTGTGAGGAATGGAAAAATATGTTTTCCACAATGCCATGCTCTTTGAGGGCATCCTTTAGGAGTTGGAAAATAGCTTGATAGGCTTTGGTGCTGATTCCAACCTCATCACAAGCTTGTTGCACGTCATCATCACTAACCACATTTCTCAATTTACGCATAAGGTCCTTAGTGACTGCATCCTTAATGTGCTTACCTCTAGGTGATTGTAAGATAGAAATTACATCCTGGGTATTGAGACAACTAGTGAGAAGGTTGACTCGATCATCTTGGCCTGTTCCACCGCATGCCTCTTGGATGAAGTTTCTAGCAACCAATAAAAATAAATGTTAGAAAATAGTGTGAAGTAAAAATGCATAATGCAAGTAAAGACCAAATCGCCTTGTGGCTGTCACTCGTCGTTTGCGTGCTCCTCCCAAATGTGCAAGAGTTTCAATGGATGAATACGTGCGTTTGCGTTCCCTTGCACCAAGGGGCGTTTCTTTCAAATATGTGATGGTGTTGGCAAGCTTCTTAATGTGGGACTCCTTTTCTTGCATTTGTTGTTGAAGAGTTTCAACCACCCTCTCCAAAGAGGCAACACTCTCTTGTAATGCCATCATCTTGAGGTGAAGAGCTTGACATTCGTGCATCCACATATGCAAAGAAGCACCTGCACCCATACACAACCGCTTGCAATAGCCTAACAAACCTGCTTCTCCCCTCCCAAGAAATTGAAGAAATGTTGAAAGGCTATTAAATAATGGATGGAAGTGGCTTATAGGATCGTAAGGGTACAAATGGCCATCCACCCAAATGTCAACATTGGTCTCACAAGCGGTACGACGTTCCTGTGAGATGACCTTTGACCACCCTCACTAGCGGTCTGCGGTGCAAATGCCGTGGGTAAGCGAATATGTATGCTTTTGATGTGCAGAGTAAGTGGTGGTGGAAGCAAACCATTTGTGATGTCCATGAGCACCATGGAAGCTATTGCGGGAGAAAGCAAATGATGAAAAGATAGAGGGGGATGGGTAGGGAGATTGAGGAAGATGGGAGGAGAGAAGGAGGGAGGGGGAGAGGGAGAGATTGGGGAGGAGGAGGAAGGTAGGGGCAGGGAGGGAGAGGAGAGGGAGAGAGGAGGGAGGAGGGAGGAGGAGGAGAGAACAAAGTGTTTTTTACTTTTTGGAGGAAAAGATTTTTGAAAAAATGGACTTTCTAAGCTTGTGGATTAAAAAATGGGTCAAAAAATGATTTCTGGACATGTATATATGTTGGGAGGGAGTTTTATAAGTAATTCTTTTTTTAAAAAAAGTCAAATTTTGACTCTTAGTGACCCACGTTTTTGCTGATGTGGTCACACCCCTATGCTTCCTTCACTTTTAAAAAACTAGAGAGAGAAAGTAACCCCTTAGGTCCACATCCTACATTTGTCTAAAAAAAAGGCTAGAAAATCCTACGCAAAACTACCTTCTTCAATGCCCTTGTCCCCTTAACCCCACACAACATTGGCCTTAATCCGTAAAAATTAGGATTCCTAACAAGGCCCATGCAAGGTCCATATTTCTCCGAATGAGAAGGTGATGTGTGAATTGCGCATGGAAAGAGGAATTTCATAAAAAAATTGTAAGCACTAATGGGGTTAAACAAGGATGTTTGTTGTCACCAACTCTCTTTGGTCTATGCATCGATCATTTGGAACAAATGGTACTTGACTTTATGCAAAAAGAAGGCATTGAAGAGGTCACTATTTGTAATGGAGTAATCATGTATGCGGATGATGTAGTGCTTCTAGCACACACTTTAGAAGATGCACAAAAGTTTACTGTTTCCCTTGAGAGATTTTGCTTGTATAGTGGGCTGATTGTGAATGAATCCAAAAGAAAGGTTATGCTTGTGAAAATCAACCATAAGGAGAAGCCATGCATTGTGTACAACAATGAGACACTTGAAGTTGTTGAGAGCTTTAAGTACCTTGGCCTTGAGGTTCCATCCAATCACATGTGGCATGAATGGGCTATGCATCATTTGGAAGTGGGAAAGAGAGCATATTATGCATTTAAAAACATGTGTAATGCGGGAAACATCAAGTGTTGGGTTCTCAAGAAGTACCTTTTTGATGCATTGGTGACACCGGTTCTTCTATGGTTGTCCTTGAGAGCTTTTGCTTGTATAGTGGGCTGATTGTGAATGAATCCAAAACAAAGATTATGCTTGTGAAAACCAACCATAAGGAGAAGCCATGCATTGTGTACAACAATGAGACACTTGAAGTTGTTGAGAGCTTTAAGTACCTTGGCCTTGAGGCTCCATCCAATCACAAGGGGCATGAATGGGCTATGCATCATTTGGAAGTTGGAAAGAGAGCATATTATGCATTTGAGAACATATGTAATGTGGGAAAAAAAAGTGTTGGGCTCTCAAGAAGCACCTTTTTGATGCATTGGTGACACCGGTTCTTCTTTATGGAGTTGAAGGGTGGGGCGGGAGCATCTCAAAGTCTACTTGGAAAGAATTTGAGAATGTCCAAAAGCGTTTTCTTACAAACTTTCTCCAAGTTGACACAAACACCATATATGCTCCTACTTCTTGAGTCTGGATCTCTTCCAAGTGAGGCTATGGGCATGGAAAGGGTTGTGGAGTACATGATAAAGATGCATCAAAATCCTTCACATTGATTTCCTACAATTGCATGGGAAGCAAGCAAAAAAGTTCAATAGACGCATAAAAGCAAGATCTTGAGCACGGGATGGATGCAAGACATAAAGAAGTGGTTTGGGAGATAAGATGCATTACACTTGCTACATGATGCTTCAATTGACTCCCAAGTGAATGAAGCTTTTCTACAGTGTCAATGTATTACGGCTTGGGAGAAATTTGGTGGGTCACGCTTCTCATGTTACACCACCTATATTGCCCCCAACTACAAAACCATGTTCTTCTTGAAAGAGGAAACCATACTCACACTTACATGCTTGAGCATGTTCCTTTGTCGGCGATATGCACTATCGCAGCCATTTGACTTAGCTCCCATTCTTTTTGATGCGAGAGAGGGTGTTGGGGCAATGGAGAAGAGTCAAATCAATTGTGCACATTATGCTCACTGCAAGTTCAAGAGTCTGAGTACCACACACTACTAGAGAGTCTGAGTACAACACACTACTAGAGTGCTCAGCTTTTGGTCACATCCAAACTTGCTTCTCTCACATTTTCAGCCATGACTTAGACCTACACACTTTCCTCTCCCAACCACAGTGTGGGCTCTCCATTGCAACTCTCATCACCATAATTTTAGAGCATCGAGAGTCACTCATCAGCCATACACATACTACATCACATGTAACTTTGGTCCCATAGGTCATATTTGACCTCCACGGACGATAATAAAATCTCTCTCTCTCTCTCTCTCTCTCTCTCTCTCTCTCTCTCTCTCTCTCTCTCTCTCTCGTGTATTGATAGAAGTACGAGAGCGTTGCAACAAATTTTTGAGGGAATGTGTCCATAGAGTAGATCTTTTCTTTCTGAAATTTCTACACTTGTCTTAAGAATGGTGAAGTGGTTTGGTTATATTAAATTAAGACATATGCAAAAACCTTCCTAACTCAAACCCTAGTCCATGAAGTTCTTTTCCATAGGAGGATATCTACAAGTAGTAGCATTATTAACTAGAATATTTTTATTGACTCTATCATTCCTAGCATGCTCCTCCTTTCAAGAAATTGTTACTTATATATCTAGATTGCGCTTCCAAATGCTTTGTTTCAAAGTACACACAAGATTGCATTGATTTCTTGCTTTTTATCTTAATATCAAAGAACCTTGCTTATTGGCCTCATAGAGCACGCTTTCTCACTAGTTAAGGAGATTTAATTGTCACAAGAAGGCTTACACATTTACATTGAACTCCCTCTACATCAAGCCTGAGAATGTACACTATGATATTTGCTATCTCTTAGCATATAAAAGAATACTATTAAGAATATAATAATATCCTAGTTAACGTACACTAATATACTAGACTATGCTAGCCATCATACATAAAATATTCTAATTTCTTTATTTGTTGATTACATTAAGATTTGTTAACATCATTAACCTTACTATGTTGTTCCAAACTTTACGGTACTGCTGATTTCTATCTTAGATAGCATTAACCCAATAATTTGAGGATGATCTTTATTTTATCTTGTTTAATAAAGACCTATGTAGAACATAGTCTACACTACTTCCTGTTATGAGCTTGCTTTATGCATACCTTACACAAGCATTGGGAGTGATGTTATCAGTTGAGGATAATTTGAGGATGATCTTTATTTTATCTTGTTTAATAAAGACCTATGTAGAACATAGTCTACACTACTTCCTGTTATGAGCTTGCTTTATGCATACCTTACACAAGCATTGGGAGTGATGTTATCAATTGGAGTGAAGTGGCTAGATAAGTTCTCTACTCATTTTAGTTTCTCATGTTCTTAAAAAATCATTCAGAAAACACAGGTGATGCTAGACTAGTAAAAATAAAGGATAGCTTCATTACTTGTTATCTCATCAAAAATTTAAAATAACCTATAATTTCTACTCATTAGTTGGTTGAACATACTAACTCCTCAATGCATCTGTTTATCCATCTTTAACGAGACCAATACACAAATGCCATATATAATACCCATACTTGTGAATATTTTATTTACCTCCTTTGTATTAAGATATCCACATTATGAAGCACCTCTTGTAGAATTTGCTTGTAGTACTGCAATCTGTTCCCACTTTCATATATTGCTGTGATAATTTTCACCTTCTTCACTTTCTCGTAAGTTGTTTCACATAAGTGTGCCAATTTAGGCAGTGTGAAATTTTTTGACCTGATACAGATTTGAAGATTTAGACAGTATACCAACCGACAACAGAATCAATTGTTTATACAATATTAGTGCAAATTTGCCAATTTAGGTAGCACAAGTGCAGATTTACCAATTTAGGCAACACCGATTACAAAATCATACTACAGTGGCTTGCCACCACTATCCTTAGTATGATTTTGTTACCTGGGTATCTAATAATAGTAATTTGGATTTGGAATTATATTTTGGATTTGGAATTGAAATTGGATTTGGTATATGATGATTTCCTGTCGCGATAGTATTTATGGAATTGGACTTGGAATTTATAACCATTGATTATTGAATGATGAGTGTGACCAATAATATCATGATTCATCAGGCTATGACATATACTACTTATTCTAGTGGTATGGGATGCTAGAATAGGTAGTATGTGGATGATGGCAGGCATACAAAATGTTGTTTATTTTCATAAATTTTTCTGTTACTATGTTATGTGATAATTTTGACACAAAATACTAATCATTGTTTTTGACAAGTATGCTTTGCAGATTCATATCTTTGCAATTGAGGACAATTGATTTCTAATGGAGAGGTATGTAATAAAAATTGATATATAGCTTTTTACTGCAGTTGACAGGTGGAAAAGGCTTGATTGGACTAAGGCATATGTGAGAGGATATAACTTTATGTACATTTCAATATTCAAGTGCTCTTTATGAGGTTTGGCCTTTAATGTTTGTCTGGCCAGTTTGTACTCATTTTGAGCATTCAAGAAATCTATAAGTAATTATGTGCAAGAGGAAAATTCTCACTCTTGCATAAGGGGAGATTGCACCTAGTGCTTCTGTCTTTCTTCTCTCATCTCCTCTCTTCTCTCTCGCCGTGCCAGTGTAGCACTCCGCTTTAGAAGGTGCATCTGCACGTGCCCTCTTGCTCTCTCCTGCTCTCCATCTCTCTCTGATCACGTGCAGTCTTGATTATGTGCTATGGGATTTGCCATGTATGCAATTTTTCTGTTCATGGCTTGTAGTATGTTAATTTTGGTATCTTGTAGGGTCTTCCTTGCTCCCGGTTGTACCACACCCTTTGCATAAAGCTCTTTCCCCTATAACTAAGCCCTTTCTTGATAAAAAAGCCAAAACAAAAAAGATCACTTATTCTAAATAGTAGCCTCTTTACAAATAATCCCTCACTTTTAAAAGTAGTGAACTATTAAACACCATTACCCATGCCGTTTCACATAATAATTGGCTTGGACAAAAAACTTAGTCGCACTAATCTCATCAAACAAATTAGGCAATAGGCCCATATTCGATGGGCCTACTGCCCACTCATTGAGTATGGTCCTTGGGATTGGGTGGGCGTGCCCACACACACACACACACACACACACACACACACACACACACACACACACACACACACACACACACACACACACACACACACACACACACACACACACACACACACACACACACACACACACACACACACACACACACACACACATTTGTCATTGATACACCATGAAGAGTTATTGATGATACTTTCTTTTCATTGAAATTGAAAGCACCTTTAAGCGTTGATCATATATCGGAAGCTTCGACTTGTTTGTCTAAAAATCTTTGATCATTCTACTAATGTCTATACCTTGCAGGTATTTTTTCTATTAACTCCTAAGCCCTCTATGGAATTTTTGGCCATACTTAGATATTGTGATGCCTCCTAGGGTTGCAATTGTTGCTAATAAGTGTGTGGTAGAAACACATTCTTAGTCTTGAACTTCTTTAATATATTGATGAGAACTTCCTCACCTGCTTATCAATGATTTCGTATGAAGGTGAAGGCCTATGTGGAAACCAAAGCAATTATTGAAGCTTTAATTATTATATTTGTTTTGGGATAAATACCCCTATTAGCTTGTGGCTCCCTATTGTTAATTTGGTGGATTCCTTTTTACCAACTGGTTGTGGGAATATTTATTGGGTTGACACCTCTTATGGTGGGAACTCCCTCACCAACCCCTGATTAAGTTGTTCTCTTTCCCCTTTGTTGGGATTCAACTGAGACCCTCTGCCCGTGGCATCAACTACAAAACTTTTTGTTTTTTTCCATCTACATACTCTCCTCCCCTGTGCCAACATGAAGTCTTGCCTATTGATGAACCTATTGGTTTCTTTGTACCACCGACCCCTGCATGCCAAGATATGATGGAGATTTTGTACCTGGCTAGTGTTGATCTCAATACTACTACTGAGGGATACTGCTACAGACATGCTGCTTATTTAAACAAGTGAGGGATTCTCATCTCCCTCACTTAGCCTTGCATTATGTGGGTGTCTCTTTTTATGAGAAAGTGAGTGAGGGTCCTGGGTGTTGTCGCCTGCTGATCAGTGTGTTTGGCACCATGGATATTGTTGAACAACGTGTTGCGTCTCAAGTTTTCCTGTGGGAAAATTGCTTTGCATATACTAGCAAGGTTTTTTTATAATAACTTAGTGTTTGATAAAGTTATTCAATGTGTAACTATGCAAATGACTATTATGGCGAATCTTATGGCCATGGTAGGGCATTGATGATGATGCTCGAATGTAACTTGTAAACATATGTTAATTGTTGTAATGGTATACCTAAGTGAAATTAATGGTCTAGAAACCAATTTGACTATTGTATTTTCTCATGTTTTTACAAATTTGTTTTGGAAGCTTGCCTGGGAACACCAGAAATAAATCCGTGAAAGGTTAGAGGGAATATTGATGCTGCTCTAATCCAATACTTCTTTCACATTCTACTGGTTCAAAAAAAAAGGTTGTTAGTACATATTGGTATTGGGAACATGTTGTAAACATGGGGAATTTGTGGAGTGGGAATCATTCTAAACGTTATTCTGAAGATTTATTTTGGGAGCTTGCTGAGGAACACCACAAATAAATTCATGGTGGGTATCTAAGGGTTAAATGGATTATTAACAATGCTCGAATCTCATTCTTTTTTTGGCTCAAGAAAACCAGAGTATTAGTACATGGGAGCATGTTTTAACCTTTAATATTGTTGTAGATATGGGACACTTATGGTTAGTAGTGCCAATTTGATCCTTTGATAGAAATCCTGTACACCCTAGATGATGCTTTGCTTTGAAATAACTAGAAACTGAGAGTATTGTATGCCAAATTTATGTTGGATCATAACTTCTTGTAGTTCTTAAACCTCTATGATTATGGAAATGGAAAATGAACATACTTACATGCAACTTTACATTGATAATCTAAAATGATGCTTTGGACTCATGAATATTTCTCAATCATTACATGCTTTTCAATTTTGATGGCTTGGAAAGATATTGAAATAGGTGTATGGCTTGACTATATTTTCTAAGAATATAACATAGTTTATTTAAAATCACAAAAAAACTTAATATGATTAAAATTGGAAGTTGTAAAAATGACTATAGATGAGTAAAAAATTGAAAAATAACTAATGTTATGCCACTTGAATCAGAGGGGGTGATGGCCTTTTGATGCTTACAAAAATCACACACTAGTAAATCTTTTTATATTTTTGTTTAAGTTAACAATATTTTTAAGTAAGATACGAATAAGAATTGATAGATTTGTTAACACCTATAATACGTATTCAAAGCTAACAATTTTGTTGTCTTGTTTATATGGATGCAAAAGTGAGAATTTAGTCTTTACTTAAAAATATTTTGGCTTCCGACATTAAAGATCTTGGTTGTTTCTACCTGTAGGACCTGCTGAACTCAATTTTTCCTTGTATAAAAATACCAAAATGATGCTTCATTCTAAATGAAATGTGCAAAAATGAATCTAAGACTGAGTCATTTTTGTACTAATCTTTGTCCTTTTTGTTGACACTAGATGTCTTTTGAACAATTTTATTCTTTTGTGTATATGTATTAAGTTTAATACAACAACACACACGTCTTAGACACAAAGGTTCTCCCACATTACTAGGGGATCGGAAAATTGGCTTTAGAATCTTTTTGTTCTATAGTGTTTTGATTAACCAACTATCTATAATTTCTTGTTAGGTAGACAGGTGTTAGATAAATTCTTTTAAACTGTAGATTGGATTCCTAGGAGACAGTCCAACATGTTCTCTCTCTCTCTCTCTCTCTCTCTCTCTCTCTCTCTCTCTCTCTCTCTCTCTCTCTCTCTCTCTCTCTCTCTCTACTAAATTTGGTGTGTGCCTATCATCGATGATCACCCATGAATAAACATGTGAAGCTAACAAACCCGGCCCATGACTCAATATGAATAAATGAGAATGCCACTTAAAGCGAACATGCCCCCCTTCCTAATCTAAATTCAATCCTTGGAATTTAGGAGTGTATGTTTGAAAAGAAGAAACTTCTAGATCCACTTTTATGGGTCTTGTAGTAATTAAACATCTTGATGAGAGTAGTGGCCCATGGTACGTGCCGTCAATCAAGAAATTTAACACTACAAGAGGTGTCCTTTGCCAAAGCACAATCTTTATCTTCATTGCAACGCTACAAAATCAACAAAAAATAGCATAGTAACTGCATTCTCATAAGAACATGGATAATTAAAAATCATATGCAGTGAATAAGCACAAGGAATGATTGTTGGTAAGGAAATATTAAACAATTTCTTGAGTAGTAAATATCAAAATGCAATATAATTAAACTCATGAGCACTTGTAAAGCTCAACAAACAAAAAAATATAGAGTCACTAATTTAATTGTTGTCAATAGGGCACTAAAGGTCAACTATTAATCCCATGGGCAAGTTTCTTAATTTTCCATAGTGAATAAAGTTGTTTAATCATGAGAGGAGAGTGTTTCATGTCCCAGGGTTGACTACAGGCTATACCTAGATGACCATCAAGTTAAGATATGATAAAGAAAATCACACATGAAATCATCACCTAAATTGTTCCCTTTGTTTGATCCCCCAAAGTGTTATGTTATAGACTTTATTGCCATGTAAAGCCTTAATTGATCTTTTGAGCTCTCTCTTTTTATATATATATTTTAAAGTGGATTTTTCTTTCATTGATTTTCAATTGTGTAAATTTGGGGGGTCATTTTGACACTTTACCCTCCCCAGGATCATCACAATAGTCAAACTTCCTTCATAATACTTAAAGTAAAGGTCAAGAGGAATTAAGCCCACTAGAAGCAAAAACACACTGCACATAATGATTCATAATATCATATTAAGAGTATAAAGTAACCATTGAGAATTAGGAAGGCATCTCCTATGGTATTAAGATAATATCTCTCTAACACTCTACCTTGGTCAGACTAGCTTAGTCGAAATTCTTGATTAATAAACCTAGACAAGGAACTATGACATAAAATTATATTAAATCTAATGTCTAATATTAAGCAAATGTGTTATATACTTTGCTACAAATCATAATTAAGGTAGACAAATATGGATGCTAGAAAAGACAACAAGCAATGATAATGGATAAGAAAATCCTGTTTGTGCTGGCCATCCTGCTTGATTTGATGAATGAGCTTGACAAAGATTGCATGATATTTGAAATCCAAGCTATTGCAATTCATTCCTATACATAGTAGAAAACAATAGTAAATACCTCTAGGAGGCACATCAGTTGGAAGAGGCACCAACCCTTTATTGAACAAAATCTAAATAATATAAAGAACCCTAACCTATCTATTTGCACCACCCTATAGGGTCAAGGAAACAGGATATTCCTCATCGTCAAGATAAATATAGTCATCCTCGGTGAGACCATAGGCTTCCTCACTGTCATCTATTGGTTCTTCTTCATATTCTTGTGCATCTAATCTAATCAAGAATGCTACCATCCATGGGTAGTCATTTTGTGCAAAGGGGTAAGCATGTGCCAACAAGATAATATCCTCTATCACATAGGGACCACTCATGGTCAATAGACACATCATCCATTCTAATTTCTCAAAATTTTCCTCACATTCTAGACTATTATGAGGTAAGTAACGGGTAGATCATATGAAACACTTGAGAAAGGTAAAGAGGATACCTTTCACCCAATGTAGAGGTGGATGACTCTTGTGAACTAGCCATATTTGTACACACACATAGATTTTGGTTAGTTTTTAAATATGGTTGTGTCATTGTGCATGATGAGCCATTATGAGTTCTGGTTTATGGACAAGATCTTGTAGGTTTTGAAATCGTTGTTTGGTGGCTCTTGCTCTTTTACTTTCTTTCTTTTTTTGGCTTTTTTTGTTCTAGTATAAGGCTATATATATAATCCCCTAAGACTTGGAAGTAAAGAGGTCAGGGAGGAAGGCTAAGAGGGAAGCAAACAAATGATGGATGTAAGTGAATACTTCCCTCTTCCTTGGGTAGATTATACCTTTTGGAAAGACTTCGTCACATTTTGAAACCACTTGCTCCAAGTTGTAATGGGTGAGGACTTTGACCCATAATTTTCCAGCACCCTAGGTGCTTTCTCAAGTTGCAAGGGTGGTAAGGTACTCTCCCATGATCTTACTTGCAACGTTGCTTTGGGTGATGAATTCACAATGGGAGGTGCTAATTCCTTCTTTTCTTTTTAATATTTATAGTGGTAGATGAAGGTTGTGTAGAAGCTTGGATGAACTACATGAAGAGCTAGCTCGAGAGATAGAAGCTTCATTTTACTCCCCTATCCCTGAGCCAGGTGTAACAAATTGTTCTCGCTTTGGTACCCAAACTAGTTTTGGAATATGTATGGAGTACTCCATAATTTTTCCCTTTCCATGGTCTTGACTTTGGAGTTACAAGATTTGGCTTATATGGCTCTATAGGTAACACGGAGGAAATCAACCTACGTTTAGGTACCCAGATCTTATCATTATCGTCATAGTAACCTTGGGTTTCCAATAGTCGTTTAGGAATCCAACACAACGTATTGAGTGAGTGGAGCATCTTTTATAGGGCTTATATTTTGAAGTTCGATATGTTTTAACCTCTTGGATCTACAATGTTTTGTTATGTGTTTCCTCAGGAGGCAATAACTCAGGGACCATTGCTTGAGTGGTAGGGTTGAGAGTTGGTTTTTGTGTTGTGATACTTCCGGTTTCCTAATCAGTAGTACACTTGGTTGCAGACATCCACTTACGTCCCGAGTTCATGTTGCCCTCCATAGCACCCGCAGGCATGACTAAAAAGCTTTGATCCATGAGCCCATTGTCATAACTAGCAGAAGTGTGCAAGATTCCAAAGACATTAGTTTTGTTCTTATTGATCCTTGACTTGGATGGTACTCTTGGATAAGGATGGCTTTCCTAACAGACATCACACTCTGTAGGATAGTAGATTATGTTGAGCTCCTATGTCCAATAAAGCTTTATATAATAGCACTTTCCCATAGGAGCTATTTAACTTGATGGGGTATCGTAGAGGTGGGTCAAAGTACCGAATCATCATTTGATCCAACTTGAAATGCATGTGTAGCTCCAATTTTAGCCTCTTGTTGGCACCTAATACGTTGTTTTTGCTCCTAGGCCTTGACTTGAGCTTGTATCTTTTTCAATTCTACTTGTGCCTTGGCTGCCTTCTTTTGATGGATGGCACATAGCTCTCTTGGCTTAAAGGATCATAGTATTTTTTAAATTTAATCTCATTGAGAAATCCAATGGTTTCAATTCCATCTAGAGTTTCTACACAAATAGTACCTTGTGGGATAATTTTGCATACTCTATATGGCCCTTTTCTTGCACATTTCAACTTTTTCTTCTTGTTACTCCATACATAAGGACTTTATCCCCAACCTTGATATCCTTGTTCTTCAAATGATAGTCAAATAATTTCTTTCTCCTATCTTTTTCCACGAGTACATTTTTCACAACCAATTGCCTCTCTTTATCTAACCTCTCTAGGATATATAAACGCTCAACTAAAGGGCTACCATCCCAACCTTCTTGTGAGGCTACTCAAAGACTAGGAATGAAAAACTCCCATGGTGATGAGCCTCTATGGTCTTGGTTAAAGTGGAGATTAGATACTTGTTGGTGCTTTTGGCTAGGCCATTTGCTTGTGGATAATAATGTGTAGACTTATGGATAATAAGGTGTAGAATTATGGTGGGATGTCATGAAACTTGTTGTGAGTTTCCTTATTACTTCATTTATAAAATGGGTACCATTGTCACTTATAATTTCAAAGGGACAACCAAATTGTATAATAATGTTCTCAAAGAGAAACTTAGCTGTTGTCCTTGCATCAGCCTTGCATGTCACCTTAGCTTCCGTCCACTTTGTCACGTAGTCTCAGTGACAACTATAATATGTATTGAGATTGAGTGTTACGGGCTACCAAACTAATTGGACCTACAAAGTCTAAACACCATTTTTCATGGAAATCCCATTCTTGGACACTATATGCCCTAAAATGACTCCATGTTCAACCCAGAATTGGCATTTACAAGGGTTTATTGAGATGCGATACAATCTGCACCTTTCAAACATTTCTTGTAAACATGATAGATGTTCTTTCCAAGAAGAATAAACACAAAGGTCATCGAAAAAAGCTTCACAAAACTCTCTTCAATATTCTCTAAAAGCAATGGTTATTAATTGTTGGAATGTAGCAGAGGCATTGGTTAAGCCAAAAGCCATAACACAAAATGTAAACACTTTGAATTCTATTATAAGAGCAGTTTTAGCTTGGTCCTCTATTGCAATCATGTTTTCACTATTGTAGACGACTGAGACAGTTTCACTAGGTGGGAACCGGCTCCTGTGAGATGGGTAGTGAATCAGTCAGTAATTACTACGGTAATTACCATGGTAAACCCAAGGCATATAAATAGGGCCCATTACATTGTAATCGGGTTGGCATTTGTTGGAAATTGTACTCGAGTTAGCAATCATTGGTAGTTGTTGTCCACTGTACTCTGCTCATCTTTTTGTTCATAAGCCAAATCATCTTTATTTTAATCCTTCATCTGTAATTCCAATTACAGCAGTGCAGTATATTCCAGTTCTACCTACTTTGTACTCAGTTACTCTTAATCTGAATCTGAATATCATTCTCAGTACTTAGTCCGGTTCTTCTTCCAGTAGATGTATTCCAGTTCAGTTTCTGTTCCTTTGTCCAGTCTACTGTATGAACTAATACATCACCAGTAGCTGTAAGCTTCTAACACTGGAATTAGCTATCTCAAGTGATCAGCTCCAATTCCATTTTGGCGATCACGGTGGCTAGAGATGAAGCTCGTTGACTGAAACACTTTTCTCCCAGTTGGAAGTTCTCAGCTACAACAATGGCACCCAAAACCAGTCGTGGTCGGAAATCAACCATCCGTGTTGATCCTATTCCTGAGGAGTCGGGAAGAGAATCTGACCCTAAGCAAGAGAGGGAGACTGACACTGAGGCTCATGAGGAGCATAGTCAAGCTGATGAGATGCAAGACTCACAGCATTCCAGTCACTCGAGATGCAGATGGGCAGAGGGAAGCACGAAAGGCCAAAAGTTCTCGGTCCAGGCAAGGGGATGAGGGTACCAAAGGTAGTAAAGGCAGTCTCCACACTTCCAGTAGACAGGTCAGAGAGGACACCAACACAGAGACAGAAACAGATATTGATTGGGATGCATATATTGATAACTGTAAGAAGACTCCAAAGCGCCGCTCAGACTCTAAGAAGAGAAGCGGCAGGACCAGCGGTGGTAATCGGAATGATTACACATCCACATTGAAAATCTCTTTTCCAGTATTCAAAGGGGGCAAGAAGGATGATTCGGATGTCCACATCCAAGCTTTTGAGCAGTATGCAGAGCTGAAGAATATTGATGAGGACGACTGGGGTGAATACTTTTCACAAACCTTGAAGAAGACAACGAGAAAGTGGTACTACCATTACCCCGCTTGTTAGCTTAGATCCTATAACAAACTACATAAAGCCTTCAGACTGGAGTGTTCCGACAATAGAGGTGATGAAGATATTCTTTGTGAACTGGATAAGATCAAGCAGGGGAATTTGTCAGTCCGAAGCTATGTGGAGAAAATCAAGGAGCGGACAAGGCAGTTGCAGGAACCGCCGTCAGAAAAGAGACTGCGTGCATGGTTTCTGAATGGCTTTCGAAGCAAGAAGCTTGGAGAGCAGGAGGTACCAGCACCAATGAAGAAATTCAATGATCTGGTTCAACGGGCACTGAAGCTGGAACAACATGCCAAGAAGGAAAAGAGACATAAGAAGAGAAGATCCAGTAGAAGTAGTTCTTCTGCTGAGAACTATGATTCCAGCGAAGTGTCCAGTAGTTCTGAAAGTAGCTCTAATGAGTGGTCCAAGGATAAGTCAAAAAAGGGGTCCTAGACTAAGAAGATTGAAGAGATGGCTAGGCAGATTGCTGAGATTATCCATACCAGACAACCAGTTAGGAAAATGGAGACTTGGTGTTCAAAACGCAAATGCAAGGACCATGTTTCTAACGAGTGCCCACAATGTACTTATTGTAAGGCCTTTGGTCATTTATGGAATAATTGTGGTATTAGGATTCATCACTTTAAGAAGGGCAAAGACTTGTCAGTGGTAGCATATACTAAACCAGTAAGAGTGGACAACACCAAAGCCTCTCAGGAGGAGAAACCAGGTACCAGTGGTACTGGTCCAGGCCGAGGCAGATACCAAGCAGGTACTGGCCGAGGCCGAGGGCGTCGTAACTATCAGAGCCGGAGTTTGAATTACAGGCAGTAATAAGGAGCAAAGGAGTAGTAATTGAAGAAATTCCAGATACTCCAGAAGAACCAGTCACTACTGAAAGCAGAAAATGGGCTCAAAAAAGAGAGGTATGGAAGGCCAAGGGTAAAGAGAAGGTGATAGATGAATGGCAGGAGTAGAGAGAACTAGCGGAAAAAATCATGGAGGATTTAGCCAAGAAGCTGTCAGAGCAGCCAGAAAGTTCTGAAGCCTGAGTCATTCAAAAGATACCAGCCCAATCTACTGAGAAAGATCAAGCAAAGCCTGGCATACCTGAGACCATGCTGGCTGCGATACAAGGAATGATAGGAGAACTGGGAGTTGATAGAAGAACTGGAAGCACTGCAAGGGAGGAATGGCATTGTGAAGACACGACCAATTCTTCGAGCTCCGACAACCAGTCTGATTAGGAGAAGGAAGAAATCCATGTTAAGATCTGTGATAGAATTCAGAAGCTTACTGTGGAGCTGGAAGATATCAGAAGAACCTTGCTTGAAGTGGCGAAATTCATAAGACAGCGAAGGAAAGTTGAAGCGGAGGCTAGAACAGTTGATCTGACAGCTGTTTGAGATGATGAAGTACCGCTCATTCAGGTGGATTACAAGGTTCGGAAGCAATGGGAACCACTTTCAAGTGTTATTTTGGATGGAGGAGTAGGAGGTCAATATAATCGGAGTACATCTCTAGCAGAGGATGTGCATCACAAATCTAAAGCCAACACCATTTAAAGTAAGAATGGCAGATCACAGAGTAGTACAAGCTACTGGCATGATTGAAAATATGCAGATAAGAGTAAGCAAGGAAAAATTTAAAGCTAGCTTCCTAGTTCTTGATGTGCAAGGGACATATGGGATGCTGCTAGGGTGCCCATGGTTGAGAACAACACATGCTGTTCACGACTATGCAAATCAACCAGTGGTACAATTGAGATCTAGACGAACAATACTAGGATTTGGAGAAAAGAGCTGAGGCCTAAGGATTTATGCCAGAAGTACAAGGCAAAGAAGATTGAACGAATGTTAGCAGCTCTGAACATATTTCCTCTAGCAGAGATTGACTTGAATGCGGTTTTACTGAACAAAGAGCAGGCCAAAAAGCAATTCCCAGATCACTTTACTGAAATCTATACAGGAGAAAGATCAGTTCAGTTAACTTGGAGGCTGGAGGAATCAACTGAAACTGACATGGCAGAGGAGCCAGTGCATTCTGGAGAGCACACAGTGAATCAAAATGCTGATTCAGAACTTAATGGGCCATCTTGGGATTATGCTGAGGAATGGACCAAGAGAAAAGGAGGTGGGCCTAATTGGTTGCTTCCAGACGACCAAGAAGTTGAAGAATGGAACCTAGGCCCTGAGGATAGTCCTAGGATGATCAAGGACAATAAGCATCTCAATCCTATAATGAAGGAAAAGGCATGGAAGATGTTCCAAAACTACAAAGACGTATTTGCTTGGGAACACAGGAACTTGAAAGGGGTGGATCCCGAAGTATGCCAGCACAGGATATCATTGAAGCCAGATGCTCGACCATTAAGATTGCAAAGATACCGAATGAACCCCAACTATGCTAAGAAGGTCAATGAGGAGATTGACAATCTTCTCAAGGCTGGATTCATCATAGAAGTGGCCAGTATAGCTATTGGATGTTTCCTATAGTAGTAGTTCCCAAGAAGAATGGGAAATTGAGAGTCTGTGTTGACTATAGGAAACTCAATGCCCAAACTATCAAAGATCCATTTCCACTGCCTTTTACTAACATGTTGCTTGATGAGATTGCAGGATACAAAATGTATAGTTTTATGGACGATTACAGTGGATATAACCAGTTACAGATCGCTCCTGAGGATAGAGCGAAGACCACTTTCATCACCGAGTGGGGAGCTTTCATGTATCTGGTGATGCCTTTCGGCTTGTGCAATGCACCAGCTACTTTTCAGTGGTGTATGATGGAAATGTTCAATGAGTTTCTTCATCGGTTCCTCGCCATCTTTATGGATGATTTTACTGTATATTCAGATGAGGAACAACACTTACTATTCCTAGAAATGGTTTTCAAACGCTGTCAGGAAAAGCGGATTCGTCTAAATCCATTTAAATCCGTTTTCCTAGTCTAGAAGGGACAACTACTGGGACATGTAGTATCCCGTAATGGAATAGAAATGGACAACGATAAAATCTAGTGTGTTCAGCAAGCCAAAGCACCCAAATGCATCTGAGTTAAGCTCTTTCCTGGGTTATATTAACTTCTACCGAAGGTTTGTGCATAAGTTTGCCTCTCGAGAAGTAGCATTATATGAGCCCACAAAGAAGAGCTGTAAGTTCAATTGGACTGTTGAGTGTGAGGAAAGATTTCAGAACCTGAAAAGTTCCATTATCAATAAACCAGTTCTCAGGCAACCAAACTGGGATGTTATTTTCCATGTACATCTGGACGCTTCAGGACTGGCAATGGGGGCGATATTGGCGCAGCCAGATGGAAGGACTGATTATCCTGTTTATTTTTCCAGTTCGCAGATTCAATAAGGCTGAACAAGGTTATACGACCACTGAACGAGAAGCCCTAGGAATGGTTTTCAATGCTAAAAAGTTCAGGCATTACCTGCTAGGCAAACTATTTCATTTCTATGTGGATCATCAGGCTCTTTTGTTCTTGTTTAATAAACTCATTATTCAAGGCAGGCTAATATGGTGGATGATGTTCCTCATGGAGTTTGAATTTTGAATTTTTCATAAGCCTGGCAAGAATCATTGTGGACCTGATTTTCTATCCAGAAGTACAAAGGGTTATTCAGAAGCATCTTTGAGGGACGAACCAGTGGATGCTGAATTATTTCAGCTGGAAGCAGGAGATTCAGTTGACCCTGAATGGTATGATGTTTATCAGTTTCTTTCTCAGGGTGCTTTCCCAGATGACTGGAAGCAGAACCAGAAGAAGGCTTTGGTCATCAAGAGCTTGTTGGAATTAGGGTTGCAGAGAAACGCACACAGCTTGGAAAAGACGAAGGAAGCTCAAGGCACACAATAGGGAGTGTATTACTTAGTGTGCAATGGAAAAATAAATAGCCCTAGAGTGATGGGCGTATAAACAATGCACGGGGGAAAAAACCTCCGGCCACGGAAAGGCAGGATCAACTTGAGCAGGAGGCCATTTACAGACTCATTCAGAAGGAGAATGTTGGCACTAGGACTTCTCAGATTCAGTCGGAGGCTTTTTCTTCTTAGCTGGAAGGTTGATATCAGTCTGTGTAGATGACGAGAGCTCTATACTGGCCTTTTCAGCTGGCTCTTTATCATTGGTCAAGTCCGGTCTCTAGAATCAGAATCAGACGGTGGATATTTTCTCTTCAAACCAGAATCAGACGGGGGAATTTTGTTTCCAGAAATTTTGGAATCTTGCCAAAATTCAAGAAAGGAGGGAAGGATGTAGACGGCTGAGACAGTTTCACTAGGTGGGAACCGGCTCCTGTGAGACGGGCAATGAATTAGTCAGTAATTACTACGGTAATTACCATGGTAAACCCAAGGCATATAAATAGGGCCCATTACATTGTAATCGGGTTGGCATTTGTTGGCAATTGTACTTGGGTTAGCAATCATTGGTAGTTGTTGTCGGCTGTACTCTGCTCATATTTTTTTTCATAAGCCACATCATCTTTATTGTAATCCTTCATCTGTAATTCCAATTATAGTAGTGCAGTATATTCCAGTTCTACCTACTTTGTACTTAGTTACTCTGAATCTGAATCTAAATCTGAATCTGAATATCATTCTCAGTACTTAGTCCGGTTCTTCTTCCAGTAGATGTATTCCAGTTCAGTTTCTGTTCCTTTGTCCAATCTACTGTATGAACTAATACATCACCAGTAGCTGTAAGCTTCTAACATTGGAATTAGCTATCTCAAGTGATTAGCTCCAATTCCATTTTGGCGATCACGGTGGCTAGAGCTGAAGCTCGTTGACTAAAACACTTTTCTCCCAGTTGGAAGTTCTCAGCTACAACAATGGCACCCAAAACCAGTCGTGGTCGGAAATCAACCATCCGTGTTGATCCTATTCCTGAGGAGTCGGGAAGAGAATGTGACCCTAAGCAAGAGAGGGAGACTGACACTGAGGCTCATGAGGAGCATAGTCAGGCTGATGAGATGCAAGATTCACAGCATTCCAATCACTCGAGATGTAGATGGGCAGAGGGAAGCACGAAAGGCCAAAAGTTCTCGGTCCAGGCAGGGGGATGAGGGTACCAAAGGTAGTAAAGGCAGTCTCCACACTTCCAGTAGACAGGTCAGAGAGGACACCAACACAGAGACAAAAACAGATATTGATTGGGATGCATATATTGATAATCGTAAGAAGACTCCAAAGCGCCGCTCAGACTCTAAGAAGAGAAGCGGCAGGACCAGCGGTGGTGATTGGAATGATTACACATCCACATTGAAAATCTCTGTTCCAGTATTCAAAGGGGGCAAGAAGGATGATTCGGATGTCCACATCCAAGCTTTTGAGCAGTATGCAGAGCTGAAGAATATTGATGAGGACGACTGGGGTGAATACTTTTCACAAACCTTGAAGAAGACAGCGAGATAGTGGTACTATCATTACCCCGCTTGTTAGCTTAGATCCTATAACAAACTACATAAAGCCTTCAGACTGGAGTATTCCGACAACAGAGGTGATGAAGATATTCTTTGTGAACTGGATAAGATCAAGCAGGGGAATTTGTCAGTCCGAAGCTATGTGGAGAAAATCAAGGAGCGGACAAGGCAGTTGCAGGAACCGCCGTCAGAAAAGAGACTGCGTGCATGGTTTCTGAATGGCTTTCGAAGCAAGAAGCTTGGAGAGCAGGAGGTACCAGCACCAACGAAGAAATTCAATGATCTGGTTCAACGGGCACTGAAGCTGGAACAACATGCCAAGAAGGAAAAGAGACATAAGAAGAGAAGATCCAGTAGAAGTAGTTCTTCTGCTGAGAACTCTGATTCGAGCGAAGTGTCCAACAGTTCTGAAAGTAGCTCTAATGAGCGGTCCAAGGATAAGTCAAAAAAGGGGTCCTGGACTAAGAAGATTGAAGAGATGGCTAGGCAGATTACTGAGATTAGCCATACCAGACAACCAGTTAGGAAAATGGAGACTTGGTGTTCAAAACGCAAATCCAAGGACCATGTTTCTAACGAGTGCCCACAGTGTACTTATTGTAAGGCCTTTGGCCATTTATGGAATAATTGTGGTATTATGATTCATCACTTTAAGAAGGGCAAAGACTTGTCAGTGGTAGCATATACTAAACAAGTAAGAGTGGACAACACCAAAGCCTCTTAGGAGGAGAAACCAGGTACCACTGGTACTGGTCCAGGCCGAGGCAGATACCAAGCAGGTACTGGCCGAGGCCGAGGGCGTCGTAACTATCAGAGCCGGAGTTTGAAATGCTATCCTTGTGGAAAGTATGGGTATTTCGTGGCTCAATGTCCAGACACACTTGCACCTGGATCTACTGAGGCAAAGGCACCAGAGCCAGTTCTAGTAGGGGCAGTAACAAGGAGCAAAGGAGTAGTAATTGAAGAAATTCCAGATACTCCAGAAAAACCAGTCACTACTGAAAGTAGTAAATGGGCTCAACAGAGAGAGGTATGGAAGGCCAAGGGTAAAGAGAAGGTGATAGATGAATGGCAGGAGCAGAGAGAACTAGCGGAAAAAATCACGGAGGATTGAGCCAAGAAGCTGTCAGAGCAGTCAGAAAGTTTTGAAGCCCGAGTCATTCAGAAGATACCAGCCCAATCTACTGAGAAAGATCAAGCAAATCCTGGCATACCTGAGACCATGCCGGCTGCGGTACAAGGAATGATAGGAGAACTGGGAGTTGATAGAAGAACTGGAAGCACTGCAAGGGAGGAATGGCATTGTGAAGATACGACCAGTTCTTCGAGCTCCGACAACCAGTCTGATTAGGAGAAGGAAGAAATCCATGTTAAGATCTGTGATAGAATTCAGAAGCTTACTGTGGAGCTGGAAGATATCAGAAGAACCTTGCCTGAAGTGGCGAAATTCATAAGACAGCGAAGGAAAGCTGAAGCGGAGGCTAGAACAGTTGATCTGACGGATGTTCGAGATGATGAAGTACCACTCATTCAGGTGGATTACAAGGTTCGGAAGCAATGGGAACCACTTTCAAGTGTTATTTTGGATGGAGGAGTAGGAGTCAATATAATGGGAGTACATCTCCAGCAGAGGATGCACATCACAAATCTAAAGCCAACACCATTTAAAGTAAGAATGGCAGATCACAGAGTAGTACAAGCTACTGGCATGATTGAAAATATGCAGATAAGAGTAAGCAAGGAAAAATTTAAAGCCAGCTTCCTAGTTCTTGATGTGCAAGGGACATATGGGATGCTGCTAGGGTGCCCATGGTTGAGAACAACACATGCTGTTCACGACTATGCAAATCAACCAGCGGCAAAATTCAGATCTAGACGAACAATACTAGGATTTGGAGAAAAGAGCTGAGGCCTAAGGATTTATGCCAGAAGTACAAGGAAAAGAAGATTGAACGAATGTTAGCAGCTCTGAACATATTTCCTCTAGTAGAGATTGACTTGAATGCGGTTTTACTGAACAAAGAGCAGGCCAAAAAGCAAAAAAAGCAATTCCCAGATCAATTTACTGAAATCAATACAGGAGAAAGATTAGTTCAGTTAACTGGGAGGCTGCAGGAATCAACTGAAACTGACATGGCAGAGGAGCCAGTGCATTCTGGAGAGCACACAGTGAATCAAAATGCTGATTCAGAACTTAATGGGCCATCTTGGGATTATGCTGAGGAATCGACCAAGAGAAAAGGAGGTGGGCCTAATTGGTTGCTTCCAGACGACCAAGAAGTTGAAGAATGGAACCTAGGCTCTGAGGATAGTCCTAGGATGATCAAGGTCAATAAGCATCTCAATCCTATAATGAAGGAAAAGGCACGGAGGATGTTCTAGAACTACAAAGACGTATTTGCCTGGGAACACACGAACTTGAAAGGGGTGGATCCCGAAGTATGCCAGCACAGGATATCGTTGAAGCCAGATGCTCGGCCAGTAAGATTGCAAAGATATCGAATGAACCCCAACTATGCTAAGAAGGTCAATGAGGAAATTGACAATCTTCTCAAGGCTGGATTCATCATAGAAGTGGCCAGTATAGCTATTGGATGTTATTATAGTAGTAGTTCCCAAGAAGAATGGGAAATTGAGAGTCTGTGTTGACTATATGAAACTCAACGCCCAAACTATCAAAGATCCATTTCCACTGCCTTTTACTTACATGTTGCTTGATGAGATTGCAGGATACAAAATGTATAGTTTTATGGACGATTACAGTGGCTATAACCAGTTATAGATCGCTCCTGAGGATAGAGCGAAGACCACTTTCATCACCGAGTGGGGAGCTTTCATGTATCTGGTGATGCCTTTCGGCTTGTGCAATGCACCAGCTACTTTTCAGTGGTGTATGATGGAAATGTTCAATGAGTTTCTTCATCGGTTCCTCGCCATCTTTATGGATGATTTTACTGTATATTCAGATGAGGAACAACACTTACTATTCCTAGAAATGGTTTTCAAACGCTGTCAGGAAAAGCGGATTCGTCTAAATCCATTTAAATCCGTTTTCCTAGTCTGGAAGGGACAACTACTGGGACATGTAGTATCCCGTAATGGAATAGAAATGGCCAACGATAAAATCTAGTGTGTTCAGCAAGCCAAAGCACCCAAAATTCATCTGAGTTAAGCTCTTTCCTGGGTTATATTAACTTCTACCGAAGGTTTGTGCATAAGTTTGCCTCTCAAGCAGTACCATTATATGAGCTCACAAAGAAGAGCAATAAGTTCAATTGGACTGCTGAGTGTGAGGAAAGCTTTCACAACCTGAAAAAGTCCATTATCAATAAACCAGTCCTTAGGCAACCAAACTGGGATGTTATTTTCCATGTACATGTGGACGCTTCAGGACTGGCAATGGGGGCGATATTGGCGCAGCCAGATGGAAGGACTGATTATCCTGTTTATTTTGCCAGTTCCAGATTCAATAAGGCTGAACAAGGTTATACGACCACTGAATGAGAAGCCCTAGGAATGGTTTTCAATGCTAAAAAGTTCAGGCATTACCTGCTAGGCAAACTATTTCATTTCTATGTGGATCATCGGGCTCTTTTGTTCTTGTTTAATAAACTCATTATTCAAGGCAGGCTAATATGGTGGATGATGTTCCTCATGGAGTTTGAATTTTGAATTTTTTATAAGCCTCGCAAGAATCATTGTGGACCTGATTTTCTATCCAGAAGTACAAAGGGTTATTCAAAAGCATCTTTGAGGGACAAACCAGTGGATGCTGAATTATTTCAGCTGGAAGCAGGAGATTCAGTTGACCCTGAATGGTATGATGTTTATCAGTTTCTTTCTCAGGGTGCTTTCCCAAATGACTGGAAGCAGAACCAGAAGAAGGCTTTGGTCATCAAGAGCTTGAAGTTTACTATCATTGGGGGCTCACTTTATCGATTAGGTGTTGATGGTATTCTTCGGCGTTGCGTGCCTATGGAAGGGAGAATGCAAGTCATCTCAGAGGCACATAATGGCGAATCTGGTGGACATTTTTCCAATGAGGTTACCTATAAGGAGATTCTACAAGTTGGTTTATGGTGGCAAACATTGATAGCTGATGTTAGAAGTTTTTGTAAAACTTGTGACATATGCCAAAGAATGGGTAGACCTACAGCTGCAGACATGACTCCTTTAATGCCAGTACAACCACTGGGTGTTTTCACAAAATGGGGCTTGTATTTTGTGGGACCTTTTAAGAAGGTTACCCCCAGAAAGAAAAAGTACATAGTGATGGCTACTTGCTATGTCACTAAGTGGGTTGAAGCTAAGGGTCTTCCTCACAACACAGCCAAGTCAACTGCAAGGTTTCTATTTGAGAATATTGTCTGTCGCTATGGATGTCTGGTAGAGATTGTGTCGGACCAAGGGACATATTTTATCAATGACACCATGGAGATTCTACTGGATATGCTTTCAGCCAAGCATCGGAAATCTTCCCCTTATTATCCCAGATGCAATGGATAGGCTGAAAGTAGTAACAAGACAATTAAGACTATTCTCACTAAAGTTGTGCAGAAGAAGCCAGACGAGTGGGATTTGAAGCTCCAAACTGCTTTATGGGCGTATAGGACAGCTTACTAGGTCACTACAGGGTTGACACCATTCAGAATGGTGTATGGCACTGAAGCTGTTGTTCGTATGGATTGTGTTATCCCAAGTCTGAGAATGGCTGTGAAATATGGGTTAGACTTCAACCACAATCTGAAAAAGCGCCTGGATGAGCTTATGCAGTTAGATAAACTCAGGCAACGGGCTATGCTGGAACAAGAGATTGTTCAGCAATGAAGGAAGCACTGGCATGATCACAGAATTAAGGTCCAGGAATTCCAGAAAGGGGATCTGGTGCTCTTCTATCAGTCTAGATTAGGTCCTAAGAAGCCAAACCTGAAGATTGCCTGGGCAGGACCATTTGAGGTAGACTAGGTTTTCTCTAATGGCACAGTAAGATTGAAAGATTTATCTAGATTACTGCTGCCAGGGGTGTATATTGGTGCGAAGATCAAGCTCTACTATTCCGAAGCTAGAGAGCATGGCCAGGAACAAGGTACTAGGGAGCTGGGAATTGAAGAACAAGAGATACCAGAATCAGATATTTTTGGGCTTTTTCATGTGCATCCAGTTTTAGTTTCAGAACCAGTGCTAGTAGGACCAAGCCAGACTGGTACCAGGACTAGTACCAGTGTGATCAAGCCAGATTGGGACCCAACCCAGTATCAGTGGTGGGAACACAATTTTCAAATTTTAAGTGCCCAACGCTCAGATGGCACTCCAGTAGTAATCATTTCAAGGATGGATAGAAGTCTTGTCCAATGCATGTTTGCAACGATAGCAGTGACGCACAAAAGTCTAAGAATGGCAAGTGGTGGAGCTTTTATGGTGCGAACGTGTATAACAGTAAGGAGAGTCGGCACTTACTGTCATCTTCACAGTGTATGGGTAGGAGGAAACGTTTAGACAAGATGTAGGAATCTCTCAATGAAACCCAAGATATTGTCACTACTGCAAAGTCAAGCCTTCCCCTCATCCCGTACAGTAAGATTTAGTGTTACGTATTCACTGACCAAGCTATGGCTTTGATGCAACTATGGGATTTACGGGTGGTTCTGCAAGCCACAAGAATTGCTTTTGTCAAAGTCATTATCAAGCAGGTTCTCGACTCCTTCAATGTTGAAGATGGCAGTGCTATGGTATATGGCAAAAAGGTGTCCGCCACACCAGACGACATAGCTTTTGTATTTCGTATGCCAAATGAGCCCAAGCCGTCTGTGGCTACTCCACAGCAGATCAACATAGTCTTGAAGGAGGATGATGCTGCCAAGCAAAAAAGAAAAGCCAGTGGTCAAGGGATTCGAGTGGCCGAACTGGAAGCTTCTGCTGCTTATAGGTTTGTAGCTGAAGGTGTCAGTCTTAAGAATAATCCAACATATGTGTCAGAGAAGGTTTTCGCTATGTTGCTAGCAAAGACATTGGATTCAAAGGTTTCTATCAACCTTTGTCAGATCTTGTCACACAATGTGCTTCAACAAACTGCCAAGTTGAAATCCCAGAGTGTATTTAAAGCTTGGTATGTTTGGAAATTTTTATATTGGGCAACTGCTCCAGATGCTCATGACCAGGTAAGAATGGCTTGGAGTGAGAAGCCATTTCCAGTGTCAAACAATATTGAATTGTCTTCGGATGAAGAAGCCACGGACAGTTAGACCACTCCGACTGGTCTGAAAAGGAAGGATATCCAAGATGAATCTGGCAGCTCAAAGAAACCGAGGACAACACTGATGAAGAGCAATGCTTTTTTGAAGTAGATGGAGAGTCAAGTCAAGACAGTGACTACTGAAAAGAATCTAGTTAGCCAGGCTGACAAACAACCTGCTCAGACCATTGAACTCAACCAGTCAGTAGGACAGATTACAGTCACTACTGGTACTGGCAAAGATCAGGCAAAAGCAACTACCTCTGAAAAGTCAGCAGAACAGTTGGATAAGGGCAAAGGTCCAGCATCTCCAACCCTACTAGGTGGCGTCTCCATCCCAAACAATGAAGAAGCTCTGCACCTGATGAAGAAGGATAGGTTGCAGCAGCTGCAGACCCATCCACTTAAAGGGCGTCTTTTTCTACAAAATATGATTACGCTGCCTTACCCTATATGGATCTTGTTATAGTGTATGAGCCCACTGATTCTCTCCCAGAAACAGTCAATGACGGATGTTCAGTCCTCATCCAGTCCTCATGGAACACTATTGTTAACTATATGGGACAGATGTTGGACGCTGCAGGGTCACAAGAAGAACTGAATAAGGTTAAAGCTGAATTGAAGGGAGCTGAAGAGCAGATTGAGAAGCTGAAGGAAGCACGAGAAAACGAGAAAACTGAAAAGTAAGCTAGCTAGGGCGGAGTCTGCTATGCAGATTATGAAGGAAGAAAAGGATGAAGCACAGAGAGATGCAGATCGGTTTGAGACGATGCTGAGAATGAAGAGAGTTGACTTCAACTCCTTGCTGCTTCATCATAAAGATCTGAAGACTACCCTCACTGAGAGATATATTTATAATAACTTGGCTAAAATTTTAAATCCATGAGGCAATGTTGTCTTTGATCTGGAGAACTTGAAGTCTCTTATGGAGACCATGCAGAGTGATTTGCAGGACAAAGTGGTTGAATATAAAAATGCTCTGGCAAATCAAGAAATCCTAGATTATATTGAACATCAGAATTCCCTTGAAGAGGCAGAAGAAGATAAGGAAGAAGAAGAAGACAAGGAAGAAGAAGCTGATACGGAGGAGGATGACCACGACGAAGGGCATACTCATGATGATGATGATGATGCCTCTCCTCCATCTCCACCTCCAGGACCTGGTACTGGTGGCATAAGGCCAGTTGATGGAAGCCAGTCACAGGCAGACTAGCCAGACCAGAATGAAGGGTAAAAGTCAGGTAGTCAGCAGCCAGAAGAACAACGACCCAGTCACACTGGGAATCCACACTGGGAATTAGCTAGCAAACCAGTCCCAACACAGTAGGGAGGATAAAGGGAAAAGTAAAGTTATGGCTGAAGGACCAGCAGCTGATGAGCAGAATTCATTATAGCTTATCACACTAAACAGGAGATTGAGACATCAGCAGGCTCCCATAACCAGGCAATATCTGAAGGATGATGATCTTCTATCTCATCTAGAACTCTTTCAGCGACTGTACGTCAGAGCCACGAAAATGGTGGAGCACTGGAAATCAGTTGCTTTTCATGATCAAGAGACCTGCCATTTACCTGCACATCCCAGCACAATCCAGCTGCTGGAAAGAGTACCTTAATGGATAATGACTACGGAAGAGAGAGTGACCAATCCACATTTGCAACGACAGTCTACTGCAGATTGTCGCTCTCTACCTATATAAGTAGAACTTCTTCTAGGAAACAAGCCAACCTACAAATGTATGAAGGATGTCAGAAATCAGTTGAAAGAGATTTTGGTGCAGATGCAAATTGCTCGAGGAGTTTTGGATCAAAGGGTGCGGGCCATTCTTCAAGATCAGACGGCCACCAGCAAAGGACCTCAGACCAGAATGTCAGTTGGAGAACAGGTAGCTACTCTCTGGAAACTGTTTCAGCTAGTGAGAGTAACCAAAAAAATGATGCAACAAGAGAACCAAGCTGTCCTCAACTTCTTAGAATTTGTGCTTGATTCCCTAGTTCTCTTGTATGCTTTACCAGCAAGAGAGACAGAATTGCCAAGATTCTTTCCAGCACTTTACCCTCAACATCCAGAACCAGTTGATTGCCTTACATATTTCAAGATTATAGATGAGCTCTAGGATTGGTATGAGTGATCGACTGTGGAATGGGAAACTTGGAAAACACTGTTCAATGATGCTCTCCAATTGAATGATACTCAGGAGATGAAACACGAGGTGCAGAGAATTAGGCTGTGTATGGGTCAGTGGAAGATTCAGATCAGAGGCCTCACCAAGATCACCAATCAATTGTTGCAACTTACTGTTGAGTCCTCTAAACTGTCTGAAAAGGATATGGGTGAAAGCATGAATAGGTGGAAAGCTATATATGTGATATAATTAAATAGCATAGCATGACATTGGGGGTGTGGTCACTGGTGCCATATTTCAGATGTCCAAATTTATATTCTAAAAAATGTTTTACTAAAAAATTCAGCCTTCACACACCCACTTTGTTTCATGAGTAGTTGGCAGTTTCAAACACCGTGCCCCCGGACCCCCCGCCTCTCTCTCTCTCTCTCTCTCTCTCTCTCTCTCTGTCATAATAATCAATATCTAATTCTCCTAAATGATTTTCTCATATTAAACTGATCATTTAATGTGGGGAAGTGCCAAGGGAGAAAAAGTTAGAATATTGGTTAAGTTAGCAGACCGGCCACAGTAGGGATCCAAAGGAGGGAAAATAGGGATCCAAAGGGGGGGCCATCTGCAAAAGAACCATGTGAAACAATGGGCTAAAAAGACCCTAAGGTTCAGCCCATTAAGACTTCCAAAATGCTAAGGTTCCAAAATTCAAAGGTTGTGTCCAAAGGTCAACCTTAGGGAAAATTGGATGCTTAGTGTGTGCCCAAAAAGTCTTTCTACATCCCTACATGGGAGGGGGCGAGCCCCAAAGCTAGGGGATGAGAGAGAAAGCCACACACACACACACACAGGCTCCCTTTACACAAAGGGAATGAGGGACACATGTCAGCTCCCTAGGCCAGATGCCCACAAGGTGTGCCCAATTCCTATTGGAAGACCCTTGAAGTGGACCAATGAGAATTAGGCTAGAGTAAATCTAGTTTAATTAATTTAAAAACATTTAATAAAAGAAACCAATAAGAATTAAGTGTCCTAGAAGTCTATTGGGCAGTCTCCCAAGGGGTCCAATGAGCATTCAGGAGCCCCATGGCTTGCCTGATTCCTATTGGCCAGGAGGCAAAGGGGTCCAATGAGAGTTTAGTTTAATTATTTAATTATCTAAAGCTCTCACAAAAGGGGAAAGGGGGACACATGTCAGAAGGCTACCACTTATGCTGCTTAATCCCTATTGGCTTGACCTGGGGAGGTCCAATGAGGCAAAAGCCAGACTAATTTAGCAGCTAGGGCTCGCCCAAGAGAGGGGGGGGGGCTGATTTTTGCTTGGCATTGACACACACAATCTCACACTTGACCATGTGTGAAGGGAAAATACTCTATCTCCTCCCAAGCTTTAATGGAGAGCTCATCACCTACTCCAAGCTTGTGAGATAGAAGCCTACATCAACACTCTCTTGGCATGTGGATGCAAATCCAACCAAGAGCCAAGCTTCAATGCATGCTCATCTTCTCTACCAAGCTAATTACTAAGCTAAGCTATGCTAATATGAGTGATTATGTGAGGAGATGTACTTCTTTCTCGTAAGATACTTCTTTTTCCTCTCAATCTACTCTCATACCCTGCTAGCTCTCACCATCTTCGAAGGTGTGTGAGGTCTTGGGTCTGAGAACGGGGATAATTCAAGTTGTGTTTGATTAAGTGTTTTGCTTGGTGTATGAAGCTTCCATCTTCATTGCACTAGCTAGTCTTGAAGGAACACAAAGAATTGTATTGTACAATGTCTCTCTTGATGGGAGAAACCATAATACAAAGCCTTTTGGAGGGGGGACCGGCTCCATGCAAATCCGGTCCTCAACTGTTGTCAATAGCTTAATTACTCTCTCTTTTGAAAGTATTGTCGATGCTATCTAACTAGGTGTTATGCTTTTTTGTTGCTCTCTCCACCCAAGCACTCTTGTAATTCTCATTAGGAATCTATTCTAATGAAATGCCCACTATGTTCATGCTAATTTCCGCTACAAATAAGATTTTAGGCCATTAAATGTTACATTGGTATCAGAGCTCAAGGTTTCTCTTTTCTTGCTCAAGAAGGGAGGTCCTCAAGCTAGCTACAAATGGTTGGTATTATTAATTGCCTGTGAGTAAGTAGAATAGGGATTTTTCAGCCTTGCAGTGCGCCTGCCTTTGTGCAGTTAACGGGGCATCACCGTCGAGAGCTATGGTCTTAATAGTGGAGTCCTACGGGGCTTGCCTACGGCTTAACCACTATTGAGCTATTAGAAGCTTGACAGGAGCCGGTGCTGTTTTGGTGTCGAAAGACCCTCTCTTCTATTCCTTGCAATTAATGGTATTTGAGCCGCGGGTACAGTAGCTTGAGTGCTTTTTCTAAAGGGGTAAAGAGGAGTAGCAACTATGGCTTGAAGTGCCAAAGTACACCTAAAAAGTTTACACCTAAAAGTTGTTAGAATGGCTGACAATATTAAAGAGAGTGAAATTAATGTTGATAACTTTGATTTTGCTCATGAGCAAGCTACTAATGATGCTTCAATGCTTGTTAATTATCTTGTTTCTAGGCTTCAACAAGCCATGGGCAATCCATCTCTCCAAAGTGAAGTGCAACGGCAGCTCCGTGCTCACGGGATTCTCCAAGCTCATCACCATGACGAGAGAATACCTAGGAAGCCTCCTTGTGAGACTACCAAAAGAGGTCTCTCTCCGATTCGGGAAGAAGAAGAGAATCCATATGAAGGGCTCAAGAACTTACTTCTTGATGATGCATCTCCTTCCCAAAGGAGAACTCAAGAGCCTCCACCGAAGGAACGAGAAAGAAGCGAGTCTCCCGCCACCTCGGCGGAGATGGCTCCACGAAGACGGCGGGCTAAACGCTCTCCATCACCACCAAAGCGGAGAAGACCATCACACTCTTATCCACGCCATAATTCAAAGAGGGATGATAAAAAGCAAGAGAAGAAAAAGGCGAGAAAGAGGACACCCTCTTCTCCATCTTCTTCATCCTCTTCCTCTTATGAAAGCTATGGTGAAGACGACAAAGATCAAGACAAGAAAAAGGCGAGAAAGAGGTCACCCTCTTCTCCACCTTCTTCAAATTCTTCATCTTCTGAAGAAAGTGATGGTGCAACTTTTGAACCATCAAAAAGAAGAGGCCATAGGAAATCCTATGCCGCATGGAAGAGGTCGTCCAAGATGAAGAAATTCAAAGAGGGAGGGAAGAGCATCTCTTTCCTTACCTATGATGGCACCTTCGGTGCTACAAACAAAGTTTTGGCCTTTATCCAGCAATTCGATGCGGCGTTTGGAGATGAGGGCTTCACGGAGTCCTCTAAGCTACGCCATGTAGCTATGCACTTTCAAAAGTCCGCCAGACAATGGTGGTCTAGCCTACGAGCCAACGGTGAAGCTCCACGAACATGGAAGGCTTTAAGAGCTTCCATTATGAAGCAGTTTTTGGCCACCGATGCCAAAGACAAAGTACTCACCGAATGGCGAAGCTTAAAGCTCTCTCCCAATGAATCCATCCACAAATATGTAGACAAGTTTTGGGACCTACAACTCAAAGCCACTGTCTTCAAAAAGTTGGATTTTGGAGAGCAAAAGCAACAATTTTGTGCGGGCTTAACCGAAGAAATGGCGGAGTATGTCAACTCCCAAAGGCCACGTACCATATCGGCGGTAATACACCATACTATGGTGGCCTCGCGAATCAATTTCCAAACGGGGGGTAAAAGAAATAATAAACCCCCGGAAAACAAAGGTTCCAATGAGCCTAAGGGGAAGGACAATGTCCAAAAGTCTCCTAAGGGCAATTCCAACAAAGCTAAAGAGAAGGGAGTTTACAAAGGAAAGAATAAACTCTCTCCTGAAGAGCTTGAGCGTTATCGTAAAGATAACCGGTGTTTCAAGTGCGGCGAACAAGGGCATGCGTACCGCGCTTGTCCCCAAAAGAACAACCGCCAAGATCCTCCTAGAGCTTCTTTGGTTGAAATCCAAGAGGAGGAGATTCATCAAACTCACCACAAAGGATCTCCTCTATGCCATGCTTGGGGAAAGGTAAGAGAACATGATGCTTTTATTCTCTTTGACCCTGGTTCTACTCACAATTTCATATCTATGGAGTTAGCCACCAAGCTAGGCATACAATCCTACGAGATGGGAGATATCCTACCCGCAGACAGTGCCTTCAAGGGGCAAGAAGCTTCAGTCACTCCCTTAATCGGGAAATTGAGGCTTCATGTCCAAGGCTATGTGGACAAAGAGGACTTCTTTATCTCTCCTCTCAAGCATGAGGATGTAATCCTAGGGGCACCATGGTTTGACCGTCTGGCTGCCCATGTTAAATTTCCTGAAAGGAGAATCTCCTTTAAGTTCAGGGAAAAGGACATGTATATAGATGCTAGGGAGATGGGTAACACCATCCCCATTGTACATACACCAGCTTTCAACAAGTCAATAAAGAGCTCTATTTCCGTGTACATGATTTTTGTTAAAGATTCTCAAAATGAACCTAATGCTTTAGCAAAAGAAAATAAAAGCAACCAAAAGGAATTAGAGTTATCCAATTTTCTCAAGGGGTTTCAAGATGTCTTTATTGACGACATCCCTTGTGAGCTACCTCCTAAACGAGGTAATGACGACCATGCAATTGAACTTCTTCCAGGAAGTTCACCGCCTAACAAACCTCCTTATAGAGTTTCTCAAGCTCAACAAGAGGAGATTATGCGGCAAGTGCATGAGTTAATTGAGAAGGGCATGGTTAGGCCTAGCTCATCTCCATTTTGCTCACCTGTGCTATTAGTGCAAAAGAAAGACGGCACATATCGTATGTGTGTCGACTATAGAGCACTAAATAGGATCACTATCAAGAATAGGTTTCCCGTTCCACGGGTAGAAGACCTATTTGATAAGCTACAAGGATCGACCTACTTCAGTAGGATTGACCTAAAAAGTGGCTATCATCAAATAAGGATAGTTGATCAAGACATTGTAAAGACCGCATTTCGTACTACATTTGGTCTTTACGAATACATTGTCATGCCTTTTGGCTTGACTAATGCACCAGCCACATTTAACCGCTTGATGGAGAAGCTGTTCAGACCTCATCGAACCTTCACTGGAGTGTTCTTTGATGATATTATCATCTACTCTAATTCATTAGAGGAACACAAGCAACACCTCCAGGTAATATTTCAAGTTTTAAGAGAGAATAAACTTTATGTTAATCGAAAGAAAAGTGAATTTTTCTTGCAAGAGATTCAATATTTAGGTCACATTATCTCTCAAGATGGAATCCAAATGGATCCATCCAAGTTAGAGGTAATAAAAGGATGGCCTAAACCAAGGAATCTTCATGAACTAAGAAGCTTTATAGGTATGTGTGCATACTATAGACGCTTCATAGAAAAGTTCTCACAAATTGCGGGACCATTACATGACCTAACAAAGAAAAATGTTAGGTATACGTGGTCTGCTAAGGAGAACAATGCTTTCGAAAAGCTTAAAGAAAAGCTTATCTCTCAACCTGTGCTTACACTACCGGATCTCTCAAAACCATTTGAGGTCCAATGTGATGCTTGTGGTGATTGCCTTGGGGCTGTTTTGCTCCAAGAAGGGCACGCCATAGGCTATGAGAGTCGAAGGCTCGACCCTGTTGAGCAAGCTCTAGGCATATACGAAAAAGAACTCCTTGCAGTTCTACATGCCTTAGACTCATGGAAGCACTATTTATTGGGGACTCCTTTCATTCTGCGAACGGATCACCAAAGTCTTAAGTACTTCATGACGCAGACCAAGCTCTCCGACAAACAAATGAGGTGGGCAAATTTCCTTTCGCAATTTCATTTTCATATTGCTCACATTGCTGGCAAGCATAATCAAGTAGCCGATGCACTCTCAAGACGACCGAGAGTGAATGCGGTTTCCATAGCAACTCACAATGATCTATCTTCAATGATAGATGAGTATGCTATTGATCCCGATTTTAGAGATGTGATTTCAGCCCTTGCATTAGGGAAGAAAGAAGAACCATTTACTTTACAAGATGGTTATCTTCTCTATGGCAATAGACTATGCGTTACTAACTCACTACGTGAGAAAGTAATGTATGAATCTCATGCTCCCCCATATGCGGGGCATAGGGGATTCAGTCTACCCTAAAGGGAATTGAAACATATTTCTATTGGCCTACCATGAAAGTGAACATACATGAGTATGTTTCCAAATGTGTGGTATGTCAAAAGACAAAATTTGATAGAGGGAAGCAACTTGGATTGCTTCAACCCTTGCCAATCCCTAATTCACCGTGGGAGAGCATATCCATGGATTTTATCTTTGGATTGCCTAAGTCTATCCATGGGAATACGGGAATATGGACGATAGTAGACAGGTTTAGTAAACAAGCTCATTTTATACCTGTCAAAAAGACTATCAAAGCCCATCAAATGGCAACCCTCTTCATTTCACAAATTTTCAAGTACCATGGCTTGCCAATGTCCATAGTGTCGGATAGAGATCCTAGAATGACCAGTAATTTCTGGAAGGGTCTCTTTGAGAATTTAGGAACAAGGCTAAACTTCTCTTCGGCCTATCATCCACAAACTGATGGCCAAAGTGAAATAGCTAACCTAACTATTCTCGATCTACTAAAAGCCTATGTAACGGAAGTAGATCAAAGATCCCAATGGGAGAAGTACTTACCCTTAGTAGAGTATGCTTACAATAACACTGTACATACTTCTACAGGAAAAGCACCTTTCGAGGTAATTGAGGGAAGATCAAAAAGTCCCTTGCTACTTAAGGTACATGGGAAGATCTTCGCTGCAGATGAGTATAGCCGAGACCTACAAGAATCTTTCCAAAAGATTAAGGATGCTATCTCTATCTCACAGCAAAGGCAAAAGGCTGCTGCTGACAAGCACAGAAGAGCCCAAGCCTTTAAAGAAAACGATTGGGTCTTGTTAAAGTTTCCCAAGGCTCGATTAAGGCACACGACGGGCAAGAATCCTACGGGCCACCAAAAGTACTATGCTAAACTAGCAAAAAGGTACTATGGTCCCTTCCAGATTCTTAGGCCAATCAATGAGATGGCCTATCAACTTAAGTTGCCCAATCATTGGCTCATACACAATGCTTTTCATGTGAGCCTCTTGAAGCCTTACAAAGGAGAGCCACCTCAAGAACCAACTATTGAAGACCCACCGGAGATCGAGGACCACGAGGAGGTGCTGCAGCCCGAGTCCATTCTCCGACATGAAGACAAGGTATTAAGAGGCGGTAAGACTATCCGACGATATCTTATTAAGTTTAATAATTATCCTTTTGAAGATGCTAGATGGATGCAAGGCATACAATTAAAGGATAACCTAAACCTTGTCAATGCTTACAATGCTTCCCAAGAGTAAGCAAATGTACAAAATGTTAAAAATGAACAAATTTTTTTTGTCTTATAAGACTCTCTTTTTCTTTATTTGTGCACAAAAATGAAGTAGTATGCATGCTTAGATCAAGTTTGCGGAGACGACGTCTCCCGAACACCAAGTAGAGCTTGTCACTCTACTATGGAAGACTGATAGGACTAATGTGCAGACATGCTTGCGGCAGCCTCAGGCTCTCAAGCGCCAAATGGACTAGTCATCCATTATGGAATGATGTCGTAGGGTAACATAGGGATCCTCTACCCGCTAAGAAAAGGACTCATACATATGCTTTATCTTCTCTACACCATAGTCGAGGACGACTATGATTTCAAGAGAGAGGTAATGTCATAATAATCAATATCTAATTCTCCTAAATGATTTTCTCATATTAAACTGATCATTTAATGTGGGGAAGTGCCAAGGGAGAAAAAGTTAGAATATTGGTTAAGTTAGCAGACCGGCCACAGTAGGGATCCAAAGGAGGGAAAATAGGGATCCAAAGGGGGGGCCATCTGCAAAAGAACCATGTGAAACAATGGGCTAAAAAGACCCTAAGGTTCAGCCCATTAAGACTTCCAAAATGCTAAGGTTCCAAAATTCAAAGGTTGTGTCCAAAGGTCAACCTTAGGGAAAATTGGATGCTTAGTGTGTGCCCAAAAAGTCTTTCTACATCCCTACATGGGAGGGGGCGAGCCCCAAAGCTAGGGGATGAGAGAGAAAGCCACACACACACACACACAGGCTCCCTTTACACAAAGGGAATGAGGGACACATGTCAGCTCCCTAGGCCAGATGCCCACAAGGTGTGCCCAATTCCTATTGGAAGACCCTTGAAGTGGACCAATGAGAATTAGGCTAGAGTAAATCTAGTTTAATTAATTTAAAAACATTTAATAAAAGAAACCAATAAGAATTAAGTGTCCTAGAAGTCTATTGGGCAGTCTCCCAAGGGGTCCAATGAGCATTCAGGAGCCCCATGGCTTGCCTGATTCCTATTGGCCAGGAGGCAAAGGGGTCCAATGAGAGTTTAGTTTAATTATTTAATTATCTAAAGCTCTCACAAAAGGGGAAAGGGGGACACATGTCAGAAGGCTACCACTTATGCTGCTTAATCCCTATTGGCTTGACCTGGGGAGGTCCAATGAGGCAAAAGCCAGACTAATTTAGCAGCTAGGGCTCGCCCAAGAGAGGGGGGGGGCTGATTTTTGCTTGGCATTGACACACACAATCTCACACTTGACCATGTGTGAAGGGAAAATACTCTATCTCCTCCCAAGCTTTAATGGAGAGCTCATCACCTACTCCAAGCTTGTGAGATAGAAGCCTACATCAACACTCTCTTGGCATGTGGATGCAAATCCAACCAAGAGCCAAGCTTCAATGCATGCTCATCTTCTCTACCAAGCTAATTACTAAGCTAAGCTATGCTAATATGAGTGATTATGTGAGGAGATGTACTTCTTTCTCGTAAGATACTTCTTTTTCCTCTCAATCTACTCTCATACCCTGCTAGCTCTCACCATCTTCGAAGGTGTGTGAGGTCTTGGGTCTGAGAACGGGGATAATTCAAGTTGTGTTTGATTAAGTGTTTTGCTTGGTGTATGAAGCTTCCATCTTCATTGCACTAGCTAGTCTTGAAGGAACACAAAGAATTGTATTGTACAATGTCTCTCTTGATGGGAGAAACCATAATACAAAGCCTTTTGGAGGGGGGACCGGCTCCATGCAAATCCGGTCCTCAACTGTTGTCAATAGCTTAATTACTCTCTCTTTTGAAAGTATTGTCGATGCTATCTAACTAGGTGTTATGCTTTTTTGTTGCTCTCTCCACCCAAGCACTCTTGTAATTCTCATTAGGAATCTATTCTAATGAAATGCCCACTATGTTCATGCTAATTTCCGCTACAAATAAGATTTTAGGCCATTAAATGTTACACACTCTCTCTCTCTCTCTCTCTCTCTCTCTCTCTCTCTCTCTCTCTCTCTCTCTCTCTCTCTCTCTCTCTCTCTCTCTCTCTCTCTCTCTCTCTCTCTCTCTCTCTCTCTCTCTCTCTCTCTCTCTCTCTCTCTCTCTCTCTCTCTCTCTCTCTCTCGCGCGCGCGCGCGCGTGCTCAAGGTCTACTGTGCTTAGAGCTTCTACTGTGCAAGCTTGGCTGCTTCAAGGACAATTGCAGTAACCGTCCTCTTCTCTTCGAGCTATATCTCTCCCATTGAACATGTAAACTCTCTACTGCTTGAGCACGCGCGCCCCACCTGGGGTCATTTAGCTACATTAAGCTGCATTTGGAGCTGCATGGGTGCCACACCTTGCTCATTTGCAACAAGAGGCGAGCTCCCGAGGTAATTTTCTAGTCCAAAAGCTGCATGCAATCTTGGGGAAAATCCCATAACACATCACCTTGAATGCCTTGCTTACAAGAGCAGGCCCATGTTTCTTTTTAGCAGGGATGATAAGCGAGGGCACACCAGGTCTCATGAGTTCATTGGATGATGTGCAGGTATATCACTTGAGACTGCATCATGGCACCTTCCTCAAAGCATCTGATTCAAGCAAGCAGTAGTCTAGTTAGGAACATTGAACCACCTCTGCATACGAAGTTTTGTCGTCTTGCCGAGGAATTTCATATGGAGCGTGGAGTGCCATTGGAGGGAGTTGATCCGTGTAGCTTGACAGGAAACAATGACATCTCTGAGGAGGACTGGGAAGCTGTCTTTATATGCCCAAAGCCTGTTCTGGGTAGCCAAAAGAAAGTGAAGGCATACCATGCTCGGTCGGAGTTCTTACAAAAGCTTGTGTGGAGACACTGGGATGTCTACCAGGAGGGTCCCTTCATGTATGAAGTAGGGACTCAATTTGCAAAGGCCTTTGCATTGGAAAACTGCAGTGAATCTGGAAAACATCAAATTTCTTGGGCTATCTTTGCAGAGAGGGCAATGAGAGCCTCAGAAGAAAGACACAACTTGAAAAAAAAGATCAAGAGGTGGGAAGAGCAGATGAGTGGTAGAGGGAGAGGTTCCAAAACCACTGTTGCCTCTACCAGATCATCATTGAAAACAGAAGGTACGTCTGTACCATTGTCAAGCGTGCCTACATGAGGATGCCTGGTACAATTGGCAGAGGAGGATAGCAGGGCACTTGCAGAAATGAAGAATATTGCAGAGGGCAGATTGCAAGACTATAAGTCAAGACTTGAGGGTGCAAAGAAGCAGGTAGAGGATCAAGTCAGAGAATTGCATACGACTGAGGGTGCTCAAAGCTCAAACACTTTCGCCATAAAGTTGCAAACGGAGATTGATTGCGTGCAAGACCCTGTAGCTCGACAACACTTGATTGATTTGATTGGACAGTTCTCGAGTACTACTAGAGAGAAAGTTGCTGAATTAGAAGCCAATGTGGCTAAAGCAAAGGTGCATACCCTCCTACATGTGCTTCACTTTGTTTTGGAGTATGTGGTTCACTTCCATGTGGTTATGTGGTTAGAGTGTTATGGATTGTATGGTTATGTACTGTATGAGCATATTCTATTTCTGCTATGTGCTATATAGCACAAAATATGTGTTATATGGCCACAACATAGCCATCATTTCATGGAGTGGGTGGTTATATGCTATGTGCTATGTGCTATATGGTCACAACATAGCCGTCATCTTCATGGAGTGGGTGGTTATATGCTATGTGTGGTTATGTGCTATGTGCTTTATAGTTCAATCTAGGTGCATCATGTTCACAATAGTACCCTCATCTATTTGGAATGTGTGTGATTCTATGCTATGTGCTTTGTGTGGTTATGTGCTATGTGATACATAGCACAATGGACATGTGTAATATGTGCTATATAGTATACCTGTATGCTATATGCTCACAGTATAGCCCTGAAGTGTGTGTTAAATATTGATATGTGCTACATAGCACAATCTTTTTATGTGCTATGTGCTAAATAACACATTTTGTGTGTTATATGTTCACAATATAGCCCTGGAGTGTGTGGAATAGTGAATTGTGCTATATAGCACAATCTCTATTTTTGCTATGTGCTACATAGCACAATATTTGTGCTATATGCTATGTGCTATTTCTCATATAGCCCACTGCATATCATATACCCAACAAGCTTGTGCTATATAGCATATAGAGAAAATGTTTGGGCTATATCTGGTATTTTAAAAAGTCTCTCTGCTATGATCTACAATGCATACTCTATGTAGCACTTATAGCACATTATACTTGGATTGTGCTATCTGCTATATAGCACAGTGCATATCATATACCACATCAAGCTTGTGTTTATAGCATATAGAGTAAGTGCTTGTATTATATGTGGTATTGCAAATAAGGGATAAGATTCACGCTGCATATTGTTTTCAGCAATCTGCTTTTGTTCGGTTATTGAGACTTAAATTAGATGTGTTGTCTTCTTTGTTTCACAGGCACTACTTGCAGAAGTAGAGACCAACATAGCACAGGAATTAGAGCACTTTAAATTTTGTATTACCATGGAGAGGACTTCACATAATGTGGGAGCCAGTTTGATGAAGCCTTTTCCTCCTGTGGATTTTAAGGAGAGCATTAGCGAGGTGGCACTTAATGGGTTCTACCATTGTGTAGGATGTGGATTCCCGTTTGATGCCAGAAGCTTGGATGTATTCTCCCTGCCTTGCACCCATGTGTACCATATGCTATGCTTCGCGCATGTATGTAGGGACTATGACTATTGTGTTGCACTAGATTGCAACATGTCTGTTCCCCCTAGAGCTAAGCATATGATTGGTCTGAAGGTGAAGAGTGAGATGAAAGAATCAAGTGCAGGTAGTCATTGTGTCACTACTATTGCAAGCCCACTTTCCATTGGTAGTTTAAACTCTTGCATTTAATGAAATCATTTGTACGTACAGACATTGCGGCAGAGACCTATATACAAGAATCATTGAGGACAAAAACAGAGAGAGTCTCTATGCAGGCCACTGGTAGGTACCAAAATCAGTATTTATGTGTGTATTTTGGGATACTCCAAGTGAGACTTTGTAAATAGCTTGCTTTGTAGAACAATCATCGCATGCTTTCTCCAACAAGACGATGCATTCCACAAGGAAGAATGGCCCGATTACCCCAGGGATGCAGCCAGGCCTTGAAGCGGTGTCTACCCGTGGGATGCAGCCAACCCTTGAAGCGGAGTCTGGCGTAGGGGATGTAGTACGTGGAGTAGTTGAAGACATCTTGATGGCAAAGTCTTCTGCAGTCAAATCACCTAGGCAACAACTAACTCCAAGAAGGCTGTTGCGTTCTCCGTTGAGTTCCAAAGCATCACCAAGTGTGGACACTAGAGATGATGCATCAGATGAGGCAGTTGCAGATGCGGTGAAAGCAACACCCCCTCCAGCGGGGAAGAAGCCAACACCAAAGCGCAAGAAATCAACTCCCAAGAACTTAGGTGGAAGTCCCACAATGGATATACCTCTTGATTCATTAAGGAAGAGAAAGAAACCAAATGCAAAGCAATGAGTGTGTTTTTTTTTTAACTTCATGCAATTAGAAGATGTCTTTAGAAGGCATGTGCAATCCATTGCACCCCTATTGTATCCATGCTCATTGATGAATCAAGTGTTGGAATTTGTTAGTGACATGTCTCTTAATTCTTTGCATCGAGTAGTTGCAAACTATTTGATTTATTTTCTGTACATGTTTAGTAATATGTTTCTACTTTCTCTTGTTGTAGATAATCAAGAAGCTGAAAAAAGAGGAACTTGCATGAGACGCACTCGCTCTTCAGGGTTTCTAGATGAGGGGTTTGTAGGTTCACTGACTCAATCTTATCCTGTGAAGAATCCAAGAAGGGGTGCTACAGCTTCCAGGGGGGTTACAGGAAAAAAAAAAGTGTCTTTTGATACAGTTGAGGGGTCTGTAGGTTCACTGGCTCAGTCTTATCCTGTGAAGAATCCAAGAGGGGGTGCTACAGCTTCCAGGGGGGTTACATGAAAAAAAAAAGAGTCTTTTGATACAGTTGATCCCTGCACACCTACTAGTACTGTTGAATTTGTTCCAAATGTGCCTAATGAAGTTGATGTGCAGGTTGTGCATGATGATGTGCATACAGATGTTGACCGTGCTAAACTTGAAAAGGGTACATTACCCACCCCCACCACAGTTGAATCTGGCACATATGCCATTGATGATGCTATGGTAGTTGATGCCTGCACAGATGCCATTGCTGATGCTATGCTAGTTGAGGCCTGCACAAATGACATTGTGGATGCTATGGAAGTTGATGCTCGCACAGATTCTGCTGCTAATGGCAATGTTAATGATGGTGGAACAGAAAGTATTGTTCATGCTGTCATAGATGCCCTTCTTGATGCAGTTGTGGCTATGGGTATAGATGCCACTGTTGAATCTGGCACAGATGCCATTGATGATGCTACCACAGTTGATGCCTGCACAGATGCCATTGTTGATGCTAAGGTAGTTGATGCTTGCACAAATGACATTGTGGATGCTATGGAAGTTGATGATCGCACAGATGCTGCTGCTGATGGCAATGTTAATGATGGTGGAACAGAAAGTATTGTTCATGCTGTCATAGATGCCCTTCTTGATGCAGTTGTGGCTATGGGTACAGATGCCACTGTTGAATCTGGCACATATTCCATTGATGATGCTACCACAGTTGATGCCTGCACAGATGCCATTGCTGATGCTACGGTAGTTGATGCCTGCACAAATGACATTGTGGATGCTATGGAAGTTGATGCTAGCACAGATGCTGCTGCTGATGGAAATGTTAATGATGGTGGAACAGAAAGTATTGTTCATGCTGTCATGGATGCCCTTCTTGATGCAGTTGTGCCTACGGGTACAGATGCCACTGTTGAGGATACCAAAGGCATGGGTGAGGAGGTCCTCATTGAGAGAGAAGCTGGAACACGTGAGGCAGTGGGTGCAAGTGATTTCACAGCTCAAGCCTAGGTGGTCTGTCCAAGTGATGCAGCTGATGACATTGTTGATGCAGAGGAGGCAAAGGGTACAGATGCCGCTGTTGAAGATATGGGAGGCTTGGGTGAGGAGGACCTCACTAAGAGAGTACTTGGAATAGGCTCAGCAGTGGATAACGGTGATGTCGCGGCTTCTGCCGACACAGATGAGGCATACGATAGAGCAGTTCATGTTAAGTATGGAGCCTGATTTACCCTTGTAATTTTCTGTGGTAAAAGCGCACATTTGTAAGGCCCCCATTATGAGGAGAAGCCATTGTGCGTGAAGGAAAATCACTCACCGGAAACCAAAATTTTCATGGACAAGAATCAGGGGCAACTTTAAAGGCCGCGGGGGCGGAGGCCCCCGAGACTTTTTTTTCCGCCGGAATATTATGGCCGGACGGCAGCCAGAAAGTGGTCGAAAAACAACCGGTCGGTTGGCCGGTGGCCGGTGGTCGGAAGTCAATGGCCGGTGGCCGGTGGCCGAATTCAAAAGTGGACTTGTCTTCTCAAGGGCGGCCACACATGGACGGATTGGAGGGTCCGAATTGGACTTATTCGCACAAGGGCGGCTACACATGGCTGTCTCTCATAAGAGAAGGCAGCCCTTTTGGCCGATAAAAGGAGGCCATTTCTGCACACATTGTATAGTGTGAAGTTGATGCAACAAGGTGAGTGTGAGGTGGTGAGAGTGAAGCAAGGCGGGAGCTCCATTAAGGGTATAATCCCTTTGTAAACTACTTCTTGTTTTGAAGTACTAAAGCCATTGAGTGGCTGCTTTCCCGTGGACGTAGCCTACATTGGGTGAACCACGTATATCGTGTGTACTCTCTCTCTCTCTCTCTCTCTCTACTCTATAGTCTCGTGTATATAAATCTGTCTCTCTCCATTAAGTAATCTACTCAATTATCGATTTAGCTACGTCTTATTTCCTAACAACTGGTATCAAAGCAAGGTTTGCTCGTAGCTAAATTATCTCAAGGAAAGGATTCCTTGAATTGAGTGGGAGTTATGGCGGAGGAACGGCAAAAACTACCAACATTGGAAGATGCAGATTGAAGACTATCTCTATTAGAAGGACCTCTATTTGCCACTAGGCGGTCTTGCGAAGAAGCCCGCAACAATGGCAGATGAAGCATGGATTGTCCTTGATCGAAAGGCACTGGGAACAATCCGGTTAAGCTTGGCGTCAATGGTGGCCTTCAATGTTTCGGAGATGAAGACCACGGAGGACTTGATGAAGTCACTTGACGACTTCTACGGGAAACCATCGGCATCCAATAAGGTATTTCTTATGAAGCGCTTGTTCAATCTAAAGATGATAGAGAATGGTTCAGTTGCAGAACACCTAAATGACTTTAACACAAACATAAGTCAACTTCGATCAATGAAAATCAATTTCGATGACGAAGTGCGAGCTCTCCTTATACTATCATCTCTACCGGATAGTTGGGACAGCCTTGTGATGGCTGTAAGTAATTCTATCTCTGGCACAAATACTCTTAAGTTTGATGATGTTGTGGGTGTTCTCCTAAGCGAGGAAATGCGAAGGAGAAGCACAGGAGAATCATCAAGTGCTGCACTATCAGTGGAAACAAGAGGAAGGCTTAAGGAGAGGTTCAAAAACCAAAAGGGTCGTGATCGCTCAAGGCGGAGCAAGTCACGCATAAAGTCAGTTCTTGAATGTTGGAACTGCGGCAAGAAGGGCCACGTCAAGAAGGATTGCTGGTCCAAGAAGAAGAAGGAGACAGAGTCTCAAGACAACAAGCCAACATCGGAGGCCAATGTGGCAGGTAAAGTAGAGCAAGATGCTCTAATTCTCTCATTAGACAATGTGTCTAATTCCTGGATAGTAGATTCCGGGGCTTCATTCCATGCGACACCACACAAGCAACATTTCCAAGACTACACCAAAGGTAATGTTGGGTATGTATACTTGGGAGATGATGAAGCTTGTGAGATTGTCGGCAAAGGTACAGTTTCTGTCAAAACTGCTAACGGAAATGAATGGAAGCTTAAAGATGTTAGGCATGTTCCTTCTCTTCGCAAAAATTTGATCTCTACAGGACAATTGGACGATGAAGGTCACAACATTGCATTCGGAAACAAACGGTGGAAGATCTCAAAGGGATCTTTGGTGGTTGCCAAGGGTGAAAAAGTCCGTACACTTTACTTGTGTACTGTTAGCACGCAACCTTCAGCTTGTGCAGCAACTACAGAAGTTGACAGTGCGGTGTGGCACTACCGACTTGGGCATATGAGTGCCAAAGGAATGCAAATCCTTCAAACAAAGAAGCTTCTACCAGGTTTGAAAGAAGTGGACTTAGAGTTCTGTGAAGATTGTGTTTATGGTAAACAAAAGAGGGTAAAATTTCAAAAATCAGGAAATGAAAGAAAAAATAAAAAACTTGAGTTGGTTCATTCTGATGTTTGGGGTCCTGCAAGTACACCATCACTTGGTGGCTCATTGTACTATGTAACATTCATAGACGATGCGACTAGAAAAACATGGGTTTATGTCATGAAGAATAAATCCGATGTATTTTCCATATTTCAAAGGTGGAAAACCTTTGTGGAGAATGAAACAGGTACCAAGGTTAAATGCCTCAGATCCGACAATGGAGGCGAATATTGCAGCCAAGCTTTTGAAAGCTTTTGTGCTAGCAATGGCATTCCGAGGCAAAGGACAACCCCAAGGACACCTCAACAAAATGGGATTTTGGAAAGGATGAATAGGACAATCATGGAACGAGCACGAAGCATGCGGCTACATGCAGGCCTACCGCTTGAGCTTTGGGCGGAAGCTGTAAGTACGTCTGTGTACTTAATCAATCGGTCACCCTCAACGGCATTGGATGGGGGAGTTCCAGAAGAGGCATGGACATGTAAACCGATGAATTATGCATTTCTCAAAGTGTTTGGGTGTGAGGCTTTCATGCACATAGATAGAAGCCTAAGATCAAAGTTAGATGCAAAGTCCAAAAAGTGTTTCTTCATTGGCTTTGGAGAAGGAGACTTTGGGTATCGCCTATGGAATCCTGAAGATGGTAAAATCTTAAGGAGTAGGGATGTAATTTTTAACGAACAAAATATGTACAAAGATTACTTGGAAAGAAAACAAACAAAAGAAACAGGTGATGAGTACATGGAGCTTGAGAACGGTGAAGACTCAAGGACTGCAAACGGTGACAATGTGCAACAACGTCAACCAAATGAGGAGCCTCAACCTATTCCCCGAAGATCTACAAGAGCAAGTAGACCTCCAGAAAGGTTTGTTCCTTCCTTCAACCATCTCTTGATCTCAGATTCTGGAGAGCCGGAATCATATGAAGAAGCTATGCAACATGAATCCAAAGAAGAATGGACGAAGAGCATGCAAGTGGAGATGGACTCACTACATCCCAACCAAACATGGGTGTTGGTTGAGTTGCCTAAAGGTAAGCGGGCACTTCAAAACAAATGGGTGAACAAGCTAAAGGAAGAAGAAGGTGGGAAGAAAAGGTACAAGTCTAGGCTTGTGGTAAAAGGTTTTTCTCAAAAGAAAGGTATTGACTTCAATGAAATATTTTCTCCTGTTGTAAAAATGAACTCAATTAGGCTTGTCTTAAGCCTTGTGGCTACTCATGATCTAAATCTCGAGCAAATGGATGTAAATACGGCATTCCCTCACGGTGACTTAGAGGAGGAAATCTACATGCTTCAACCAACGGGGTATGAAGTAAAAGGTAAGGAGAAAATGGTTTGCAGATTAAAGAAGAGCTTGTATGGTTTAAAGCAAGCATCAAGTTTGATCGATGGATGTTGGATCATGGATTCACAAGATGCAACTCGGATCACTGCGTCTACACGGAGAATTTGGGAGATGGAAAATTCATCATCCTAATGTTGTATGTTGATGACATGTTGATTGCAAGTGCTAACATGCAGGACATCAAAGACCTAAAAGAGGAGCTGTCCAAATCTTTTTCAATGAAAGATTTAGGTGCTGCAAAGAGGATACTTGGTATGAAAATATCAAGGGACAGGACGAAGAAGACAATAAAGCTATCTCAAGAAGATTACATCAAGAAGGTACTAGAAAGGTTTGCAATGCAAAATGCAAAACCAGTTTCTACACCTTTGGCTGGTCATTTTAAACTAACGAAGGATATGTGTCCAAAGAAACAAGAGGAGATAGCCTATATGTCTAATGTTCCATATGCTGCAGTGGTAGGTTCTCTAATGTATGCTATGGTCTGGACAAGGCGAGACATTGCACATGCAGTGGGAGTTGTGAGTAGGTTCATGGACAACCCAGGTAAAGAGCATTGGCAAGGTGTGAAGTGGATACTTAGGTATCTAAAAGGGACAACAACAAATGCTTTGTATTTTGGAGGAACTGATATTTTTCTAGAAGGGTATGCTGATGCAGATATGGCAGGTGACAAAGATACTCGAAGGAGCACTACTGGCTATGTGTTCATGGTTGGAGGCACAGCAGTAAGCTGGGCTTCAAAGCCGCAGAAAGTGGTTTCACTTTGTACCACGGAAGCAAAGTATGTAGCAATGACGGAGGCAAGCAAAGAAATTCTGTGGCTTCACAGATTCTTAGAAGAGCTTGGATTTAAACAAGACAATTGTGTCTTGTACAGTGATAGCCAAAGCGCTATCCATCTTGCGAAGAACTCAGCCTTTCATTCAAGGACAAAGCACATTGAGGTGAGATATCACTTTATACGCACTCTTTTGGAAGAGGGACAACTAAAGCTAGGAAAGGTGCATACAAGTGAAAATCCTGCAGACATGTTTACAAAGGTGGTCAACAAGGAGAAGTTGAGCTTTTGCTCATCTTCAATCAGCATTTAAGGATAAGAAGCCAGAATGGAAAGCAGTCACAGGTTTGGTTTGGAGATCAGTCTCCAAGTGGGAGATTGTTAAGTATGGAGCCTGATTTACCCTTGTAATTTTCTGTGGTAAAAGCGCACATTTGTAAGGCCCCCATTATGAGGAGAAGCCATCGTGCGTGAAAGAAAATCCCTCACCGGAAACCAAAATTTTCATGGACAAGAATCAGGGGCAACTTTAAAGGCCTCGGACTTTTTTTCCGTCGGAATATTCCTTTTCGCCGGAATATTATGGCCGGACGACGGCCGGAAAGTGGTCGGAAAACAACCGGTCAGTTGGTCGGTGGCCGGTAGTCAATGGCCGATGGCCGGTGGTCGGAAGTCAATGGCCGGTGGCCGATGGTCGGAAGTCAATGGCCGATGGCCGAATTCAAAAGCGGACTTGTCTTCTCAAGGGCGGCCACACATGGGCGGATTGGAGGGTCCGATTTGGACTTATTCGCACAAGGGCGGCTACACATGGCTGTCTCTCATAAGAGAGGGCAGCCCTTTTGGCCTATAAAAGGAGGCCATTTCTACACACATTGTATAGTGTGAAGTTGATACAACAAGGTGAGTGTGAGGTGGTGAGAGTGAAGCAAGGCGGGAGCTCCATTAAGGGTATAATCCCTTTGTAAACTACTTCTTGTTTTGAAGTACTAAAGCCATTGAGTGGTTGCTTTCCCGTGGACGTAGCCTACATTGGGTGAACCACGTATATCATGTGTACTCTCTCTCTCTCTCTCTCTCTCTACTCTATAATCTCGTGTATATAAATCTGTCTCTGTCCATTAAGTAATCTACTCAATTATCTATTTAGCTACGTCTTATTTCCTAACAGTTCAATCGGGAGAGGCAATGGGAGAAGTTCTCATGGCTGCTACGGACATGAAAGAGGCAAATACACATAATAAAACTGAGGCATGTATAGAGCAAAACAATGAGGCATGGAAAGGCGCAGAGGTGCCCACTGATAGAGCAGCTCAATCGGGAGAGGCAATGGGAGAACATTTCATGGCTGCTGTGGACACGAAAGAGGCAGTTGCACATGATACAACTGAGTCTTGTACAGATCCCACTGTTGGGAATACCAAAGGTAAAAGTCCGGAAGTCCCTATGGGTCGAGCGGCTGCTACAGATACAGATGAGGCATGTACAAAGAATGCTGATAAAGAGGCCAAAAATGGACATGAATATGAGAGGCAAGAGAGGCCGTGTCTTGTGGTAATGACAATATAGATTGTTGCACTGCCTCCTGCGTCTTTTGAGGACAAGAAGAGAAGGGACAATTTATGCATCATACTGGATGTGAATGGGCTTCTCATAAGGAGGTATAAGGTCTCCTTCTACAATGGAATAGCGAGAAGCAGTATTCCTGATTGGGCAAGATCAAGGTATCAGGTAGTCACTGCGCCAAATGCTACAGGAAAGATGCAATTTGAATATGTGGTCAGGCCCAATGCATCAATCTTTTTGCTGTTGCAAAGAGCACAAGTTGCACTATGGAGCTGCATGACCCAGGACAATCTAGCACTTTATTTGAGTGCATGCTTTCCTAGGCTGAACAAACAACATTTCCTCGATATTATCGGTCAAGAGGGGTGTAGAGAGGCGAGCTTCAATCTAAATGAAGTTCCTGAGATCCCTCCATGTAGAGATAACGCAAAGCCCATATTTTTCAAGTGTTTGAAAGACTTTTGGAAGCACCATCCTAATTTCAACTCTAATAATACACTGGTGGTGGATGACACACTCTACAAGTTTCTGCTCAACCCTCCCGGGACTTGTGTCTGTCCTACTTCATTTGAACCAGCAGATATTTGTCAGTCCCCAATTTACCTGGTTAGCACATTGTTCCCTTGGTTAGTCAAGTGGACAGTCTCACCCAGCCCTAATGCTTATGCAAAGATGAACCAGTTTGAAAATCCTTCGGACAGTGTGCCTGCTCGTGTCATCAGCCACTATAGAAGTCAACGAGAAGTATGTAAGGAAGGTTGATTGTGGTTATGGAATCATGTATACAGCATTTTGTGCACTGAATGTACTTGCGATTACTATACAAAAAATTGACCTCTTCAAAGTTCTCTAAACTTAATGATTGAATGATGTAATTTTATTTTGGTGATATGATGTAATTTTATTTTGCTGATATGATGTTGTCATACTTTGATAAAGTCCTGCTACATGGCACACATAATAGCATAGACAGGACCATCGGGCTATTATTACACATAGTTATGCTATATAGCACTCATACTGCAAGAAATACTATGACATAATAGCATAGATAGGGAGATTGGCCTCTTATTACACACACTTACGCTATATGGCACACATAGTGCTCTCAATATGTAATATAGCTCTTTCACATACCACACATCATATCATAGACAGGAACATTGTGCTATGTGATACACACACTTTTACTGTATAGCACACATGTTGCTATCTTACTACAATAGAGTCCTTTTATAGCATAGATAGGGACATTGGGCTCTTATTACACACACTTGTACAATATAGCACACATAATAGCCTAGGTAGAGACAATGGACTATCTTGACACATTACTTGGCTACATATCACATATAGTAGCATGTACACAACTCCATAACACCCAATGGGTAGCTATTCATAAGAGTGAGATGATTGTAAGAATGAGACATGTTTACCTGAAATTCATCAAGAAAGTGAATGGGATGCTCTTGATAATGTTTTCTCCCCAATCGTTTCCGACAAATATCTTGGCTAATTTTTTTCAAGGTGCAACATGCTCACAATAGTAACCTCATTATCTGAAATGTGTGTGATTCTATGCTATGTGCTCTGTGTGGTTGTGTGCTATGGGATACATAGCACAATGGACATGTGTAAGGAGGTACTGAATGGTGAAGGCTATATAGAACATAATATAAGCCTGTTAAATAGGTATCATGCTGCTTCATAGGGCATGGCATTGTAAATGGTTTCATGTAGTTCCGGAGATAAATAATATGTCTTTGAGGTAGCATCTACCAAAGGCATGTCAAACTTGATTGCCCGAACAAGGTGAGAGTACAGGTTAGTAACTCCCCTATCATCAAGTAGAGTGTAGTGATTTGGGTCCCCCTCTTGCTGTTGATAATAACACCCTGTGACAACATAAGTGTTTTTATCACATTTGCTTTTCCACTTATCTCTTAAGATGAAATCTGTCATCCACTTTCTCTTTGTACATCTCAAAAGAAAGAACTCTACACCTTCTGCATTGCCAGCGTCTGCATTGACTGCAAAGTTATCACCTTCAATGAGATACTCACTCAGCATATCCTGGGATCCCTCAAACATTGCAGCTTCATCTTCTGGTACCTCAGTCTCTTCTGCTACCTCAGAGAGTGGTTTCAATGCCTTATGTGTCCACTTGCCTGCATATGATTTTCTAGAACAAGTCCTCCAATGGCCCTTCATGCAAGCATCACAAAAACAAGAAAGCGGCCTGGTCCTTAATTGAGTAGGATCATGACGACAAAATCCTGAAATGCAATGGAGTGATCGAGATCCTGGTACTCTCTCACAACCCCATAGATTAGACCTGTCCACTTCTGTCTCTTTTACTAGCCAAATTTTTTTGTTTATAGTAGGACCTGCTTTAGTGGATTGTGCATAAGAGCTACATGTAGCATTGGACATTATTCTCGTCAAAAATGCAACCACGCCTGCAGCTTGCCTAAGAACAACTCCATTACTCTTGAGTTGTTCATGTGTAAGGGCTCTCTTTATCACAGTGCCAACGCCATCATGCTCCCCCTTGCCATGGCCAGAGCCAAAAAAATTCCATGTCATCTCTGTACCTGTTAGTTGGTAATATCTAGCAACAAAGTACAATGGCCTTGCAGCCTTGAATTGCGAGGCTGCACCATCTGACCACACCCAGTGCTTCTTGAAATTCAGCCCCTGGTCTTTAAGCCACTGATCACAAAGAAGAAAACAATGCTGGACAAATGGCGTATCATGTTGCCTATCATCGGAGATGTAGAAATGCATATGCTTGATAATACTGTCATCTTCGTTGTCACGCATGTACGTTATGTGAACAAGGATGGTGCATTGATCTGTATGCCAATGCATGGATTGTACTTCATTTTGCTCTTTGAACGAGTAATTTTCAGCAAAGTCTACTACAGATATAATGGTATCTGAAGGAAACACCTTGAAACATTCTCTGTATTGATGTGCCTGCCATCTGTAAGTGAAATTGTGCTCGATGAAGATTTTGATGTCGTCTTTTATCCTCCCTGTCAGCTCACTTAAAGCCACCTGTTTGAGTGAAAACATCTTTCTCTTACTTAGACCATGCTTAGTTTGAACTTTAATGTCCTCAAAGACTTGTAGTGGAACTGTCTTTGTCATCTCTGCAAGTTCTCGTGGACAAAGGCTAAGCTTTTACACACCACAGTTTTTGCATTGGCCCATCAAGCAGGTGTGTTTATGGAACATATCCCCCTCAGCCTTTGCACATACGCATGATTCCCACAACTTCGTGATCCCTGAAAACGAGTGCTCAACGGCAAGACATTCTGCATTCACCCCATCTGATTTGCAAACATTGCATTTACATGTACATGACCTCCCATGAAAACCAAAAGCAGATGAGCACATAACATTAAATGAATCTTTGAGATACATCAATTTGATATGATAAACACAACAGCAAGTATTTCAATCTTTCAACTTTCGCACGAACCAAGGCTTCAGCTTCTCAAAGGACCTTTGCCCAATTGTCACATGTGGGTGGCTATCTTTAAACTTCAAGAAATACTCTGTCTGCTTGAAAAAAAAATGCATTAGAATTACATTTTGCTATATATCACACGTAATAGCATAGCTACAGATGCATTGGTATAAATACACATAGCTATGCTACATAGCATAGATAATAGCATAGATAGATAACTCAGCTTTCATAACATGCTCAATTTTGTTATATAACACATAATAGCATAGATAGGGATTTTTAGTTGTTATTACACACATCACACACGTCTGTTATATAGAACACATAGTGCTCTCATATTATAACACAGTTATTCTACATAACACACAAAAGAGCATAGACAGGGATATTGTGCTATTATTACACATATCACACTCTGCATAGCACACATAATAGCATAGACATGGATACCGTGCTACTATTACACTAACATCTGCTATGTAGCACACATAGTGCTCTCATAATATTATAAAATTTGATAGCACACATAATACCATAGATAGGTATATTGTGCTATTGCTATATAGCAGACATGATGTTGTCATACTCTGATAGAGTACTGCTACATGGCACACATAATAGCATAGACAGGACCATCGGGCTATTATTACACATAGCTATGCTATATAGCACTCATACTGTAAGAAATACTATGACATAATAGCATAGATAGGGACATTGGCCTCTTATTACACACACTAACGCTATATGGAACACATAGTGCTCTCAATATGTAATATAGCTCTTTCACATACCACACATCATATCATAGACAAGAACATTGTGCTATTCTTACACACACTTTTACTGTATAGCACACATGTTGCTATCTTACTACAATAGAGTCCTTTTACATGGAACACTTATAGCATAGACAGGGACATTGGGCTACACTTGTACAATATAGCACACATAATAGCGTAGGTAGAGACAATGGACTATCTTGACACATTACTTGGCTACATATCACATATAGTAGGATGTACACAACTCCATAACACGCAATGGGTAGCTATTCATAAGAGTGAGATGTTTCACTTGAGAGTTATTCATTGTAAGAATGAGACATGTTTACCTGAGATTCATCAAGTAAGTGTATGGGATGCTCTTGATAATGTTTTCTGCCCTCTTCACAAAATGGCAAGATTCTATCATCATTGAAAACACCTTGAAGAATTGCATTCTTATCTTCTTTCCCATAACCATGCAACTGTCTCACAATGTGCTGAACAATATTCTGAATAGTATGTTGCTTCTTGTATTCCTTTGTGTGTACATCGACATCCTCCCTATGACAATCTTCCCTATGACAATCTTCCGCTCCAATGTTGACGCTTGGCTGTACTTGCTTTCTTGCACGACATTGCTTTCTGTACTCACATTTAGCCTGTGATTCATACTTCCTCACTGCAATAATTTCATCCTCATTTAGACAAGCCTTTCTCTTGGAGTTCACCTGCGTATGAATGGTGTCTATTCCATGTGCCTCATCATAAAATCCGTCGTCCACCATCCTGGAACAGTCTACAGTAGTTTGAAATGAATGAATTCGTACAAAACTTCCTGACTGTAATAGTGAACTGAAATCCAGTTGTGCTGCATTGTTGAGTTCAAGAAGCTCCATTGCTGCTTGTGAGGAGGTATGAGCTGGAACCAAAGAAAGAGGAAGGGAGTCTCCATCATCCATATTCTGAACAGGAGAGTAGGAGAGAGAGAGAGATGGAGATGGGCATTGGAGGCCATCTAAGAGAGAGAGAGAGAGAAAGGGAGAGAGAGGGAGAGGTCCACACATGCTAACCACTCCATGTCTTTCAATCCGAGTAGTGGAGTCGTGAAGTCAGTTATCTTAACTATATTCTTTTAAAAATTATTGACTTAAAAGCCCAGCTATGGTGCCATCCATAGCATCATACTTGGTGTCCATGGACACCAAGTATTTAGACACCATTCTATGCTTTCACCCATATTGCAGCTAAGCCAGGCCTAGCACCACAATATAGAGGGATGGCGGAGATTCTTTTTGAAGCTCGGGTCAAAACCAATCAGCCTCTCCCAGAAGGATGGATCCATACAACTTTGCATTGTCACAAGCTGGCCAGAACTAGGATCACCAAAGGCAGACGCACGCTCTATGATCCTGACACCAAAACCTATCATTCGCTTACGCCTTATGAAGTGGAGATGGCCACGGAAAGGCAGGATCAGCTTGAGCAGGAGGCCATTTACAGACTCATTCAGAAGGAGAATGTTGGCACTAGGACTTCTCAAATTCAGTCGGAGGCTTTTTCTTCTCAGCTGGAAGGTTGATATCAATCTGTGTAGATGATGAGAGCTCTATAGTGGCCTTTTCAGCTGGCTCTTTATCATTGGTCAAGTCCAGTCTCCAGAATCAGAATCAGACGGTGGATATTTTCTCTTCAAACCAGAATCAGACGGGGGAATGTTTTTTCCAGAAATTTTGAAATCTTGCCAAAATTCAAGAAAGGAGGGAAGGATGTAGACGGCTGAGACAGTTTCACTAGGTGGGAACCGGCTCCTGTGAGATGGGCAATGAATCAGTCAGTAATTACTACGGTAATTACCATGGTAAACCCAAGGAATATAAATAGGGCCCATTACATTGTAATCTGGTTGGCATTTGTTGGCAATTGTACTTGGGTTAGCAATCATTGGTAGTTGTTGTCGACTGTACTCTGCTCATATTTTTTTTCATAAGCCACATCATCTTTATTGTAATCTTTCATCTGTAATTCCAATTATAGCAGTGCAGTATATTCCAGTTCTACCTACTTTGTACTCAGTTACTCTGAATCTGAATCTAAATCTGAATCTGAATATCATTCTCAGTACTTAGTCCGGTTCTTCTTCCAGTAGATGGATTCTAGTTCAGTTTCTGTTCCTTTGTCCAGTCTACTGTATGAACTAATACATCACCAGTAGCTGTAAGCTTCTAACATTGGAATTAGCTATCTCAAGTGATTAGCTCCAATTCCACTTTGGCGATCACGGTGGCTAGAGCTGAAGCTCGTTGACTGAAACACTTTTCTCCCAGTTGGAAGTTCTTAGCTACAACAATGGCACCCAAAACTAGTCGTGGTCGGAAATCAACCATCCGTGTTGATCCTATTCCTGAGGAGTCGGGAAGAGAATCTGACCCTAAGCAAGAGAGGGAGATTGACACTGAGGCTCATGAGGAGCATAGTCAGGCTGATGAGATGCAAGAATCACAGCATTCCAATCACTCGAGATGCAAATGAGCAGAGGGAAGCACGAAAGGCCAAAAGTTCTCGGTCCAGGCAGGGGGATGAGGGTACCAAAGGTAGTAAAGGCAGTCTCCACACTTCTAGTAGACAGGTCAGAGAGGACACCAACACAGAGACAGAAATAGATATTGATTGGGATGCATATATTGATAACTGTAAGAAGACTCCAAAGCGCCGCTCAGACTCTAGGAAGAGAAGCGGCAGGACCAGCGGTGGTAATCGGAATGATTACACATCCATATTGAAAATCTCTTTTCCAATATTCAAAGGGGGCAAGAAGGATGATTCGCATGTCCATATCCAAGCTTTTGAGCAGTATGCAGAGCTGAAGAATATTGATGAGGATGATTTGCAGGACAAAGTGGTTGAATATAATAATGCTCTGGCAAATCAAGCAATCCTAGATTATATTGAACATCAGAATTCCCTTGAAGAGGCAGCAGAAGATAAGGAAGAAGAAGAAGACAAGGAAGAAGAAGCTGATAAGGAGGAGGATGACCATGACAAAGGGCATACTCATGATGATGATGATGATGATGCCTCTCCTCCATCTCCACCTCCAGGACCTGGTACTGGTGGCGCAAGGCCAACTGATGGAAGTTAGTCACATGCAGACTAGCCAGACCAGAATGAAGGGCAGAAGTCAGGCAGTCAGCAGCCAGAAGAACAACGACCTAGTCACACTAGGAATCAACTAGCAAACCAGTCCCAACACAGTAGGGAGGATAAAGGGAAAAGTAAAGTTATGGCTGAAGGACCAGCAGCTGATGAGCAGAATTCATTATATCTTATCACAGTAAATAGGAGATTGAGTTATCAGCAAGCTCCCATAACCAGACAATATCTGAAGGATGATGATCTTCTATCTCATCTAGAACGCTTTTAGCGACTGTACGTCGGAGCCAGGGAAATGGTGGAGCACTGGAAATCAGTTGCTTTTCATGATCAAGAGACCTGCCATCATTACTTGCACATCCGATCACAATCCAGCTGCTGGAAAGGGTACCTTAATGGATAATCATTGCTGAAGAGAGAGTGACCAATCCACATTTTCAACGACAGTCTACTGCAGATTGTCTCTCTCTACCTATAGAATTAGAACTTCTACTAGGAAACAAGCCAACCTACAAATGTATGAAGGATGTCAGAAATCAGTTGAAAGAGATTTTGGTGCAGATGCAAATTGCTCGAGGAGTTTTGGATCAAAGGGTGCGGGCCATTCTTGAAGATCAGACGGCCACCAGCAAAGGACCTCAGACCAGAATGTCAGTTGGAGAACAACTCGTGAGAGTAACCAGAAAAATGATGCAACAAGAGAACTAGGCTGTCCTCAACTTCTTAGAATTTGTGCCTGATTCCCTAGTTCTCTTGTATGCTTTACCAGCAAGAGAGACGGAATTGCCAAGATTCTTTCCATCACTTTACCCTCAACATCCAGAACCAGTCGATCGCCTTACATATTTCAAGATTATAGATGAGCTCTAGGATTGGTATGAGTGATCGACTGTGGAATGGAAAACTTGGCAAACACTGTTCAATGATGCTCTCTAATTGAATGATACTTAGGAGCTGAAACAGGAGGTGCAGAGGATCAGGTTGTGTATGGATCAGTGGAAGATTCAGATCAGAGGCCTCACCAAGATCACCAATCAATTGTTGCAACTTACTGTTGAGTCCTCTAAACTGTTTGAAAAGGATATTGCAGCTAAGCCAGGCCTAGCACCACAATATAGAGAGATGGCGGAGATTCTTTTTGAAGCTCGGGTCAAAACCAATTAGCCTCTCCCAGCAGGATGGATCCATACAGCTTCGCATTGTCACAAGATGGCCAGAACTAGGATCACCAAAGGCAGACGCACGCTCTATGATCCTGACACCAAAACCTATCATTCTCTTACGCCTTATGAAGTGAAGATGGCCACGGAAAGGCAAGATCAGCTTGAGCAGGAAGCCATTTACAGACTCATTCAGAAGGAGAATGTTGGCACTGGGACTTCTCAGATGCCAACCAACAGATGCCAACCAGGCCAAAGGGTAAATGAAAGTTGGTTCAGTGGAAGGATACTGGGTAGTTCCATCTCAGAATTCAGTCGGAGGCTTTTTCTTCTCAGTTGGAAGGTTGATATCAGTCTGTGTAGATGATGAGAGCTCTATACTGGCCTTTTCAGCTGGCTCTTTATCATTGGTCAAGTTCGGTCTTCAGAATCAGAATCAGACGGTGGATTTTTTCTCTTCAACCCAGAATCAGCAGACGGGGGAATTTTTTTTCCAGAAATTTTGGAATCTTATCAAAATTCAAGAAAGGAGGGAAGGATGTAGATGGCTGAGACAGTTTCACTAGAACCGGCTCCTGTGAGACGAGTAGTGAATCAGTCAGTAATTACTACGGTAATTACCATGGTAAACCCAAGGCATATAAATAGGGCCCATTACATTGTAATCGGGTTGGCATTGGTTGGCAATTGTACTTGGGTTAGCAATCATTAGCAGTTGTTGTCGGTTGTACTCTGTTCATATTTTTGTTCATAAGCCACATCATCTTTATTGTAATCCTTCATCTGTAATTCCATTTACAGCAGTGCAATATATTCTAGTTATACCTACTTTGTACTCACTTACTCTGAATTTGAATTTGAATTTGAATCTGAATATCATTCTCAGTACTTCGTCTGGTTCTTCTTCCAGTAGATGTATTCCAGTTCAGTTTCTGCTCCTTTGTCTAGTCTACTGTATGAACTAATACATCACCAGTAGCTATAAGTTTTTAACACTGGAATTAGCTATCTCAAGAGATCAGATCCATTTCCAAGTATAACCAGAGTACCCATCTAAAAAGCTATAAGCTTCCTTGCGTGAAACTCTTTCAAGCACATGTTCCAAATAAGGAAAGGGACAATGGTCTCTCCTAGTGGCTACATTAACCTTCTTGAGATCCACACACACTCTGAATTTCTTGTTCTTTTTTTGGCACAAGAACTATTGGAGACACCTATAGGAGTGCTCAATAGGGTATATGAATCCACATTTTATAAGTTTTTCCAGTTATTCTTGAAAAATCTTTGCATACTTCGGACCATTGGGTAGGATTTTTGTTGGATTGTTTTAGCAAGGCTAATCATTGTAATTGTATGTTGCACTATGGAAGATGGATTACCCTTCATGTTGTGATATGTCCAAGCAAATATGTCATTGAATTCCTTGAGGAGCTCCTTAAGTACAAATTCCTCGGTCTCCGTTAAGTCTTGGGCAATGAAAACAGGCATTGGGAAGTGAATGGGGTATAGTACGGCCTCTTTGCTTGGCAGTTGAAGGGAATGCTTAAAGCTTAAGACAAGTTTGACCAAGCCTAAAAGAGAGGGCAAAAGGCCTATGCTGAGATTTTTAAAAAATCCATTTCCATATTTTTATGGGAAAATAATATATTTAGCAAACCAAAAGAGGTGGATAAATGAATTTTAAAATGTCCTTTTCCCAACCCTCTTCTCTCTCTAACATATAAAACACTCTCTCACACTTAGATCTCATTAAAGGAGGCACTTTTTAGCCCCCTTGCCAGAAAAGTAGATTTTCCACCTTCTCTCACTCCATTCTCTCTCTAAAGCATGAGCCAACTCTTTCTCTTTCTTTCCCCGCCTTTCTCTCTTGTCACTTCTCCTCCCAATCATCAAGGAACATTCTTGGATGCCTACTTCTGACATAGTGCAGATCCTTCAAGGTTGTAGATCTGCCCTCTCTCCCACTCTCTCTTCCTTTATTATCTTTCTATATCCGAATCCCCCCCCCCCCCCCCCTCTCTCTCTCTCTCTCCCTCCCTCATGATTCTCCCAGTCCAACAGCTCCACTTGAGAGATATCAAAAACTCCATAACCTCTGTGTGCAGTAGCATTTCTCTCTCTACACTCATGATGATAAACAATTTGAATTCAAAGGAGATTAAGTTGCACTCCCTCTCTTTCTTCCCTATGAGGGCCATACCCAGACTCGACCCTACTCACCTTCCTCAGTCTTCAAGACTGCTCCAAGAATGACGTAGATGTATCTGCAGGTATCCCTCCCACTTGGGACCGACACCCAGACAGGACTCCGACCTATCTCGAATGCCAACCCAAGGGGGTAAACCCATCAATTTGACGACTCTATCCGCTTATCATAATTTAATCCGTCCTTGGCATCTTTCACTCACCCATACCTGAAATCGTGGTCCTTAGTGTTGATTCTCTTGATCTTTAACTTGAGGATCTTCTCTTGCTTTCTTGTTCTCCCTTGGTTCATGGCAATAAACCCCCTTTTTCCTAACAAGCACGCACGACAGCTATTGCTTTCCCCTAAGAAGAGAGCTCTTGTAATCCTACCTGGTCTCGCTCGTTCCCGCTTACCTGTTTTTATCCCACATAGTCCGAGCATTTCACATAAAAAAAATTTCTCAACATCCAGCCATCTGACCCTCCGGATCCGCCCACCCATATAACCATTTCATGAAAATCCCTTCCCGAGTTAGTACTTAACTACTACAAAATCAGGAAGACAGTCTATCAGACATCGTTAGACAACAAGTAGCATACAATCTATTGCATACCCTCGTTCAGGGAAATTCCTCTGGTTGTTCCCACCACATCTCTATTTAGAAATTTTGAATTCATTTCTTTACCTTTATCTGCTACAATTAGCTTGTAACTAGTTTCCTAACTAATCATGCAACACATATAGTTTCAACCAATTCATCTTGCCTTACGCAGGACTAAGATAATCGGTTACAAGCCATCAAAATGAAAGCACCTTCACAATATTTCCAAGAATTAAGTGTTTGGGAAAGGCTCATCAAGTAATTTAATCATTCCTTCTTAAGCATTTTATTTCGAGAGGTATAGCACCATCTGGTGACAGATGCACATGATAGCCCCTATATTCCTAGCCTTTCCAGTTCCTTTTTACGCAACCAAATCAAACAAATTTCCTTAACTCAATTCACATCATCCTCCCTGAGTATGACCTTCTCATCCAACTATTGGCATCAGGCCATACCCGGATTATGGCCGTTTTCCAATAAGAAACCGCGGGTACTCCACCCGGACTGGGCAAAAATAAAACAAACCCATTCATCCCTTATCCCTTGGGCATGAATGACCTAGGTATAAAAAACTTGCCGGTTACGTTGCCCTAGCCGAAAAGGGCCAATCTCCATCAAGTTCCCCAAGAGAATCCTCTCAATGGGCCGGCCTTTCAATCAAATTGACCCCAAGAAGATCAATCTTGGTTTTCGGTCATTTCCAGACAATTTTCAAAACTCCTAGTTAAATCTATGTTTTGCAATGGGTTATCCCTATCACCTCTCGAGATTCCTTTTTAACTCCTAGTTGGTAATTTCCAAGTTCATTCATTTATCAACCTTAATTCCTACTTTCATTAATTATCTACCAGCCAATTTTATTTAAAAAATACAAGCGAGTTTTTGCCATAGGCATTTGATGGTTAATGTCTCTTTGGAAATGCAATCATGTTGTACGATTTGTACGATTCCTAGGTTTTGCAATCCTTTGCCATCCATGGGGCATCTCCATGGAATCTTGTAGAGTTTTCAGTTCAAAATAACACGGAGATCAATTCCGCGAGGTTATCCCCTATCTCTCCCATCCCGTATTTGCAAACAAATTTGAAATTGACAACTTTAGAAATACTCTTCAATACAAAAAATTGAACTACTTCTATCTAGCTTAGACAACTACTCTTTTTTTATGGTGCCTAGCTTTTCATTTAGGAAGCTAGAAGGTTGTCCTATAATTTACGAGTCTTCGAGCTTTCCATTAAAGCTCGCTTTGGGGATAAAATGGGAATGTAGAGCTTTCCATTAAATCTTGGAAGAGAGGATTATAACCGTCCATTCTTCCTACCGTAAAGAGACATGCAAACCCTAAGCTTGATTACCATAATGAGACTAAACCTTTCTCTCTTTAATGAGACAAGGTTTCCATAGAATCTTAACCCTAATCACACAAGGTCACCATGGAAGCTTAACCCTAATCACACACAAAGTCACCATGGAAGCTAAACCCTAAATTGCAAGCTTGTCTTTCAATGATTTTTCTAAGTGCAAAGTTACCATCAAAGCGTAGCTGAAGGGTGCAAATCTACCTTTGAAGTTTAACTTAATGATGCATAGATACTCTTAGCACTTAACCCTAATTGCAAGGTTACCATTAAAGCTTAAACCTAAAATACAAGGTAGTCACTAAAGCTTACACCTAAGTGCAAAGTTACCATTAAAGCTTAACTTAAGGATGCAAATCTACCTTTGAAGCTTAACTTAATGATGCATAGATACTCTTAGCACTTAACCATAATTACGAGGTTACCATTAAAGCTTAAACCTAAAATACAAAGTAGTCACTAAAGCTTACACCTAAGTGCAAAGTTACCATTAAAGCGTAGCTTAAGAGTGCAAATCTACTATTAAGCCTCAACTTAAGGAAGCAAGGATACAATTAGAGAGTATTCCTAAAGGCAAGGTTGCCATTAGAGAGTATCCCTAAAGGCAAGGTTGCCATTAAAGCTTAGACCTAATATGATGCACATAAACCTTCTTAGTATTAAAACACAAGGTTTAAGTTAATATAATCCTGCTAGAAGTGAAGATTACCTCCTCTAAACAAGAGGGAAGTGGGGTTGAAGTCCTTCTTGAAGAGATGTGAGGCTCAAGGAAGAAGGAAAGGAATTTGAAATGAAGAGAGGATCTTCTTCACAAAACCCTCAAAACCCTCAAGGGTTTGGCCTTCAAGAGAGTGAGAGAGCAAGAGCAAGATTTAATGGAAACCTTGATTTACTTAAGCATAATCTTGAGGATGGCAAGTATGCAAGTAGCTTAGCAATGTGTGTAAAATTACAAAGGAGAGGGGGTGCTTATATAGGAAATGGTGGGTAGAATACATTGTATATACTGGGGGGGATGAAAAAGTACAAATACAGTCCCACTAGAAACCCACTAAAGTAGAGAGAGAGGGAGGGTGATTGGGCTCACCATCAATGCAAGCTAGAGAGAGAATGAGTGAAAAGTTGCAACTTTTAACTCATTCAAGAATTTTACTCTAAATTGAATTCTTGAATCAAAGAATTTTATTTCATTTTGAATTCTTCTAAATTCCTATTGGACCCCAATTCTCTTCTCAATTCTTAGTGGACCCCAATTTCTTCTCAATTCCTATTGGACCCCAATTCTCTTCTCTATTTTTATTGGACCCCAATTTCTTCTCAATTCCTATTGGACCTCAATTCTCTTCTCAATTCTTATTGGACCCCAATCCTTTTCTAAATTCTTATTGGACCCCAATTTTCTTCTCAATTCTTATTGGACCCCAATTCTCTACTCAATTCTTATTGGACCCCAATTTCTTCTCAAATCCTATCTCTTTATCTTCCTTTTTTCTACTAGTTCTCGATCTATATCAGTTTCCATGCGGCTTTTGACAAAGAAGTATCAAAATATTCTTAATCTTTTTGGAAAAATATAGAAGTAATTTCTTCTCCGGAATATCCTTGTCTTTTCATTCTGGAGTAAAGTCTTGTTGTCCGCACGACTTCTTTGTCGGTCTTGCTTTTTCTAAATTATTTTCTAGGCTGAAAAAGTTTTGAATGCCTCTAGGGTTTAGGGAGGGACCTTACAAACTCCCCAACAAAAAGAAAGAGCTATCCTCAGCTCGGGACATGCTTTAGAGAGAAGTCAGACTCAATCTTTGGTCAACTTATGATTGAAGATGGTCAGTAACTTTAGGGTATTTAGATTAAAGGACAGAGAAGCTGGTATGGACCTTGAATTGAATGTGATCTGACTCAACTAGGTATTTTTCCTTTGGTGTGACCGGATTGTGTGCCTCTTGTGAGGTCTGAAGATCATTTCTTCACTTCGCTCTCCATCTAGCCTCAATACGCTTTGTAAAAATCTCACCATTATTACCTAAACTTTAACTTTTTCCGTTTTGAGAGTTGACTCATTTCTATATTGATATCATCCCACTGATACCATGTTCTTGACAATTACGGATTTCATATTGATATTTCAATGAATCTTGCAATATCTCCCCCCTTTTGTACCCAATTTATTTCCTCCATCCTTATTTCTCTTATGTCTATAGATTATTGTCTCATCTTTCACTTGGTAATCAGATATTTCACATATCATAACAATTAGACTTGTAAAACACCATAGACGATTTGAATCTCAAAAGAATTGACTGACTAGAGATGCTTGAATTCCATAAATATGACGATTGATTACATTGCATAAAAATTACATCAAAAGTGTCATCGATATCTTGAAGAATAATTATAAGTTGTTCCGAAGAAACAACCAAAAATATGATCAAGGGTTTGGACAAAAGGGAGATATTGATTTGATTCCAAAAGATGAATTACATGGGCTCATCCTCCAAAACTTGGAAATTGGGTAATTAGCTCGTCCCAATCTTCCCAAGAAGCATCTTAAACTGGATATCCCTTCCACTTGATTAGTACTTCGAATTGTCTCGTGCCACAGTTGCTTCTCTTTAGTTTCCAGAACTTGTTATGGTTCCATTTGAAATTCTTCCTGATTGACAAGAATGGTGTCATCATGATTCAAAACATGTAGAGGGCCAGCAACATATTCCTTAAGGAGGCTGACATGAAAAAAATTATGAATGCACATGTGAGGCAGTAAGGATAACTCGTAGGCTTGTTCTCCTATCTTTCTAAGGATTCCAAAAGGTCCACAATATGTGAATGCAAGCTTACGAAATTTCCCTAGCTTTAAGGAGCTGCGTTTGGGTTTGACTATGAGGAAAACTTGTTCGCCTTCGCTAAAGCTTCTAGCGGAGCGGTGAAGATCAACGTAGCTCTTCTGCCTATCACTAGCTCTCTTTAGGTTGTCTCTAATGACTAGAATTTGATGATCCATCTCTTCTAGGGTAGACTTAGCAGGGACAGGAACATGAAGAGCTGGGTCGGCTAATCAAAGAGGGACTAAAAATTCCTGACCATACAAGGCTTTTAAGGGTTACATTCCGAGGTTGCAATGGTGAGAAGAGTTATAAGCAAACGCAACTAGGGAAGAAACTTGATCCATTGCTGGGGCTGCTGGTTGCAGTATGCACGAAGCATATCTTCAATGACTTGATTCACTCGCTCAGTTTGACCATCAGTCTCCGGATGATATACTGAGCTGAGATTCAGTTGGGTACCCAGAGATCGAAACATGGCTTGCCAAAACTTAGAAATAAATTTGGCATCCCGATTCTTGCAGGGATTCCATGTAATCTCTTTGACAAATACTTGGGCTATGTTGATGGCGGTGGTTGTCTGCTTGACTGGAATTAGATGAGCCACCTTAGTGAGCTTATCTACTATGACAAAAATAGAATCATAGTTTCCAGTTGTCTTTAGAAGACTAGTGACAAAGTACATACTCAGACATTCCCACTTCATCTAAGGAATATCTAGGGGTTGAAGCTTACCAGGTAGCTTGACGTGTTCTGCTTTGGTCTTCTGACAAGTAAGGCATTTGCGAACATAATCCAGAATGTCCTTCTTCATCTTAGGCCAGTAGAAATTCCTTTGGAGGGTAGCAAACATTTTATGGTACTAGCGATGAGCTGCCAACAGGTTATCATGGGCTTCCTTTAAAATCTGGGTGCACAAACTGGTGGGAATACACATCCTCTGTTGGAAGTAAAGAAGACCACCTGCTAGGATATAGTAAACTATATGCTCCCTTGGATTCTAAGCTTGAATCTCTTGCAGAAGAGGTCTAAAATAGGGGTCTACCTGAATTTCTTTCTAAACTTCTTTGGGTAAAGAAGAGCTAAGGAGTGAAATAGCTAGGGTTGATACTCTTCTACTTAAGGCATCAACAGCTTGATTTTCTTTGCCATGTCAAAACTTGATTTCAAAATTGAATTCCTGAAGAAATTTAATCCATCTTCGCTGCCTCATGTTGAGTTCAAACTGTGTGAAGATCCATTTGAGACTCTTGTGATCTGTGACAAGCTCAAAGACCTGGCTTAGAAGGTAGTGTCGCCACTTCCTCAAAGTGGGCACCACAGCTAGAAGTTCATGATCATGAGTGGGATAATTGCGCTCATGGACACGAAGCTGACGCGATTCATAGGAGACTGGGTGACCTTCTTGTCATAAAATTCCTCCGACTCCTTGGCCACAAGTGTCCACAATCACTTCAAAATCTTTCTCAAAATCAGGGAGTTTGAGGACAGGACCGCTGGCCAAGAGGTCTTTGAGTTTATTGAAGGCAACATCTCTCTTATCTGTCCAGGTAAAGGTTTCATCTAGCTTGGTAAGTTCAATGAGAGATCATGAGATAAGGGCATATTCTTGGATAAAAATTTTGCACCACCCTCTAAGACCAAGAAATCCTCTGGCTTCCATAACGTTTTTGGGAATAGTCCATTTGACCAGTGCTTCCACCTTAGCTGGATCTGGGGATATGCCATCCCTGGATACAAGGAAGCCAAGATAGGCTACTTTTTCCACAAAGAATGAGCATTTACTACGCTTGGCGTAGAGCTTAGCTTCTCTCAAGATCTTCAGGACTTGATGTAGATGCTGTTCATTCTCTTCTCTGGTTTTGGAGTAGACCAAAATATCATTAAAGAAGACAAGACCAAAATCATCTAATCCTTTTCGAAAGAGATCTGTCATGAGTCGATTGAAGGTAGCAGGGGCATTAGTTAAGCCAGAAGGCATCATTGTGAATTCATAATGCCCAAACCTGGTGTTGAAGGAGGTCTTTGAGATGTCTTCTTCTTGAATTTGCACTTGATAGTAGCATGATCTGAGATCTATCTTTGAAAAATATTGGGCTCCTCCGAGGCGATCAAAAAGTTACTCTATTCGCGGTAGGGGGTACTTGTTTTGGATGGTACACTGATTTAATCCTCTGTAATTTATATAGAGTCTGAAGGTTCCATCCTTATTCTTCTGAAATAAGATTAGAGCACCTCAGGGTGAAACACCTGCCCTGATAAATCCTTGTTCAAGGAGTTGAGTCAACTGATCCTTCAGCTCTAAAGCTTCTGAAAGAGACATCTGGTAGGGTGACTTGGCAATGGGTTGGGCTCCGAGAACTAAGCTAATATCATGTACTAGCCCTTTGGTTGGGGAAAGGTCTGTTAGCTCCTTAGGAAAGACATCTTGGTATTCACTCAACCATTCTAGTTCTTGCTTTTCTGGCTCTTCCTAAGGTTTGTTTAACTCAGGACATAGAGAGGCAATCCTTTCCGTTACCCTTTCATTAACTGCTTGGCCTTAACTACCCTTAATGGGCTTTTCCTCTTCTCCCGTGGATTTGTGCCCATTCCTTACTAGCAGAAAGGAAGGATACCGTTCCTTGGCTACAATGGATATCACCCTTATTCGGACTTAACCAGTCCATCCCCAAGATTCCCTGGAATTTCCCCATCTTAAGGACTTTAAGCTTCTGGATAGTGGAATGACCTTCAATTGTAAAGGGAGTTATACAATCTGCTCTTCGCAAGATAAGGTTGTCCCACTAGTTAATGAGACTCTTAGATTCTTACCTGTAGGTTGAGGTTCTAAATGTAGATGCTTGATAGTGGCAGGGGAGATGAATGAATGCGAACTACTAGATCAATTAAGAAAACTAAGGGTTTACCCTGGTAATCCCCTTGTGCTTCTAGAATAGAAAATTGCTTATTCTTACCACTTGGGTCCAAGGTTGCATAGATCTATGCCTGCTCCTCCACCTCATCCATGATAGTCACATGGCTGGATGTAACCCTTGTGGGAGGTGGGTTGGGACGCTGAATAACTGGCCCAGGGTTCCTAGGGTTCCTTGCTTGATTTCTGTTAGCAGGTGGTTGCCTTTGAGGTCCCTGGTTTTGGTAATGAGGATCGGGATTTCTACTTCTCCAAGGACAATCTGCCTTCTTGTGTCCCCATTCTTGGCACTCGACACATAGAATTTGTCTTCCATCTTGAGTTACAGGAAGGGCGTTTACTCGAACAGGTTGAACGATAGGCTGATTTCTAGATTGGTTCATATTCTGGAACTTTGGTGGCCTGTAAGATGGTTCAAAATGATGGGGTGGATCCCGCTTTTGCATTAGGGCCAATTTGGATGAAATAAGGGCTGTTTAGGGTTTCTCTTTTCTTGATCTAAGGATCAAGGAGGAGCCACATTTCCAAAAGTATGGCACTTTTGTACACGTGTCAAGATCTCCTTCACTTGCTTTTTGAATATTTTGCACTATTTTAGCCATAACTTTTGCATATGAACTCCAAATTTAGCGCTCAAATGGTCCATGGGTGGCACTTGATGAGCTCTATCCAATGAGTACCCATGTTGAATAGTTTTGGTAAGATCTTCATGGTCTTTTTTAGGTTGCCCCTTTTTAGATCCTTACACAACCCTTTTTCATCCAAATTGGCCCTAATGCTCTCCTTGCTGATTATTGCTTTTGAGGAGGCTGCTTAGTTTGGGCTTAGCCCGTATTAGTGCATCTGCTAGATTTGCAGGGCATAGAGCCTCTACTTCATCTGCGAGCTTGCCTTCCAAACCCAAGATGAAGCGGCTGAGTTTCTGCTCTTTGCTGATCAGAGGGGCATATCTGGAGAGTCTGACAAAGTCTTCATAATAGATGTCAATAGCTCTTCCTCTCCGAGTACAGGCTAAAAACTCATTCATCTTTGTGGTTGAGTAATTCAAGGGCCAATATCACTCCTTGACGCGGCACTGCAATTCTTCCCAACTCTGGGTACCTTCTGCCATGCCTCTTGACTGCCAGTTTAACTTCCACCATACCTTTGCTGATCGCGTTAACTTGGCTCTACCCATGATGCTCTGGGCAAGATAATTATACTTAGCTAGATCAAAATAGTCCTCCATGGAGATGATCCATTATTCTAGCCATTTTTTGACGTTTGGGCCTTCTCCTGAAAAAGCTTCAGGTTGGACCTACTTGAGCAGTGACTTTAGGTCTTTGTCTCTCCTGAAATCTTCTTTTGGAATAGCCTCCATTCCGCTATGGGAAAAGCATGATCTGTAGGAGGAGGGGGAGTTCCTCTTCCTCTGGGAGCAGCTCTTCTATGTGAGAAACATTATATTTCATGCTTAGCATCGGTTCATAATATTTAATTTTTCCACGTTCACAACTTTGCCAGTCTAATTCTTCCATATTAGATTATTGACTTGTGATATTCAAGGCAATCATTATTAGACGGAGACTTTCAATTTAAAATTCTTATTCACTTAAGAACACACTAGAGACGGTAGACAGTATGATTCAAAAGATAATCTCTCTTTAATTCATAGAATAATTATTGGGTTACAAAAATCCAAGAAGTGGATATTCCGTGCTACTCTGTCCTGTCAGAATCTAGGTAGTCAAATAGAACCTTATGATCCTTCCTTGAAATATGGGACTTCTTACAAATTACTTCCCCAATTTCTTTCCAGGGGGAACGCAGAAAAGGTCCCTTTAATTTTTGTGGCTTTGGGTAGATACAAATCTTTTCGCAAGGTAAACAGGAGAGGATGAGTAAAATTTTTCTCTCAAAGTTTGTTGCAAAACTCTTGAGAATGCAGTATCTCTTGGGTCCTAGTCCTAGCTTTTCTTTGATCTTGGCCAGGCGTAAGTTATCTAGAAGGCACTGTTGGCCAAACATCAATACTTGGGTTACTTCATTTGATTTGGTAGTCTTCCATCCCTGAGTGGAATCTTCACTTGTTTTTGAGAAAAAGAGTGCTCGAAAATGTTCCAGCATAGCGAGTCTTTGCTCTAGCGTAGCAGTTTCCATCCTCTCATAAATAATCCGCTGAATTTCTTCTGGCAGATCCCAAGCCATCTGAAAACTTTTGAATAATTATTGGAAACATCAAGAATTCATTTTGTAATATAATTGAAATTTGGGTGCTGGGTGCTAGACTGAGTTGTTTTTCTCTTGTGCATTAAATTAGGCTCTGATACCACTTGTGAGGGCCATACCCAGACTCGACCCAACTCACCTCCCTCAGTATTCCAGACTGCTCCAGGAAATGACGTAGATCTATCTGCAAGTATCCTTCCCATTTGGGACCGACAACCAGACAGGACTCCGACCTATCTTGAATGCCAACCGAAGGGGGTAAATCCCATCAATTTGACGACTCTATCTGCTTATCATAATTTAATCCATCGTTGGCATCTTTCAGTCACGCACACCCGAAATCTTGGTCCTTAGTCTTGATTCTCTTGATCTTTAACTTGAGGATCTGCTCTTGCTTTCCTATTCTCCCTTGGTTCATGGGGATAACCCCTTTTTCTTGACAAGAAGGCACGGCAGTTATCGCTTTCCCCTAAGAAGAGGGATCTTGTAATCCTACCTGGTCTCGCTCATTCCCGCTTACCCATTTTTATCCCACATAGTCCTAGCGTTTAACATAAAAAAATTTATTCAACATCTGGCCATCTGACCCTCCAGATCCCCCCACCCACCAAACAATTTCATGAAAATCCCTTCTCGAGGTAGTACTTTAACTACTACAAAATCAGGAAGACAATCTATCAGACATTGTCAGACAACAAGCATCATACAATCTATTGCATACCCTCGTTCAGGGAAATCCATCTGGTTGTTCCCACTAGATCTTTATTTAGAAACTTTTAATTCATTTCTTTACCTTTATCTGCTACAATTAGCTTGTAACTAGTTTCCTAACTAATCATGCAACACATATAGTTTCAACCGATTCATCTTGCCTTACTCATGACCAAGATAATCGGTTACAAGCCATCAAAATGCAGTCCTTCACAATATTTTTCAGAATTAAGTGTTTGGAAAAAGCTCATCAGGTAATTTAATCATTCCTTCTTAAGCATTTTATTTTGAGAGGTATAGCACCATCTGGTGGCATATGCACATGATAGCCTCTATATTCCTAGCCTTTCCAGTTTCTTTTTACGCAATCAAATCAAACAAATTTTCTTAATTCAATTCACATCATCCTCCCTGACTATGACCTTCTTATCCAACTATTGGCATCAGTCCATACCCAGATTACGGCCGTTTTCCAATAAAAAACCACGGGTACTCCACCCGGCCAGGCAAAAATAAAACAAACCCATTCATCCCTTATCCCTCAGGCAAGAATGAACTAGGTATAACAAACTTGCCGGTTACGCTGCCCTAGCCAAAAAGGGCCAATATCCGTCAAGTTCCCCAAGAGAATCCTCTCAATGGGCCGGCCTTTCAATCAAATTGACCCCAAGAAGATTGGTTAAGAATGTATGGTTATACCCCTAAAGTTGACAATTTTATAATGATGCATAGATACTCTTAGCACTTAACCCTAATTGCGAAGTTACCATTAAAGCTCAAACCTAAAATACAAGGTAGTCACTAAAGCTTACACCTAAGTGAAAAGTTACCATTACAGCTTAGCTTAAGAGTGCAAATCTACCATTAAGCCTCAACTTAAGGAAGCAAGAATACCATAAGAGATTATCGCTAACCGCAAGGTTTCCATTAAAGCTTAGATCTAATATGATGCACATAAACTTTCTTAGTATTAAAACACATGGTTTAGGTTAATTAATCCTGCTAGAAGTGAAGATTACCTCCTCTAAACAAGAGGGAAGTGGGCTTGAAGTCCTTCTTGAAGAGATGTGAGGCTCAAGGAAGAAGGAAAGGGATTTAGGATGAAGAGGAAGAAGAGAGGAGCTTCTTCACAAAACCCTCAAGGGTTTGGCCTTCAAGAGAGTGAGAGAGCAAGAGCAAGGTTTAATGGAAACCTTGATTTACTTAAGCATAATCTTGAGCATGGAAAGTATGCAAGTATCTTAGCAATGTTTGAAAATTACAAAGGAGAGGAGGTGCTTATATAGGAGTTGGTCTAATACAATGTATATAATGGGGAGGGTGGATGAAAAAGTACAAATATAATCCCACTAAAGTAGAGAGAGAGGGAGGGTGGTTGGGATCACCTTCAATGCAAGCTAGAGAGAGAATGAGTGAAAAGTTGCAACTTTTGACTCATTCAAGAATTTTACTCTAAATTGAATTCTTCAATCAAAGAATTTGAATTCTTCTAAATTCCTATTGGACCCCAATTCTCTTCTCAATTCTTATTAGACCCCAATTTCTTCTCAATTCCTATTGGACCCCAATTCTCTTCTCAACTCTTATTGGACCCCAATTTCTTCTCAATTCCTATTGGACCCCAATTCTCTTAATTCTTATTGGACCCCAATTCTCTTCTCAATTCCTATTGGACCCCAATTCTCTTCTCAATTCTTATTGGACCCCAATTCTCTTCTCAATTCTTATTGGACCCCAATTTCTTCTCAATTCCTATCTCTTAACTTTATCTTCCAATCAAGTTAGTCCCTTTTTCTACCAGTTCTCGATCTAGATTAGTTCCCATGCGGATTTTGATGAAGAAGTATAAAAATAATTTTAATCTTTTTCGAAAACCAAAATATCATTGTCTTTTCATTCTGGAGTAAAGTCTCGTTGTCAGCATGACTTCTTTGTCGGTCTTGCTTTTTCTAAATTATTTTCTAGGCTGAAAAAGTTCTGAATGGCTCTAGGGTTTAGGGAGGGACCTTACATTCCCTCCATAACATAATCCTTTTCTCCTATCTATGAGTACTCCGCACTTCTTTTCTCCATAGCCACCTTCACCTGCTTGTAGCACTCACCATTACACATTCTCTCTCTAATTTTCTTGATTAGCTAACACAAATGTCATTCAATCCCCTACCACTGCAAGACCTTACTAAGAAGACATAACGATATTGATTAAACGCTGATTTAGAGCGGGAGTACACTACTGTGAAACTTGGCACATCTAATCCCAATGTTGGAGATCAACTACGGAACCTTGGGTTCAAGGCAATAAACTTATGGGTTGATGGTCATATTTACCACGGCAATCCAATGACCAATGCATCATCGCCCTTTTGTAATGTCACTGAGGTACTGCATTTTATTGGAGATGGGAGAGACGGATTGTTTGGCTACTACTGGAGATTATATTCAGCTTTCATCAATGAAAGGGAAGCAAGAAAACATCTTTATGCTACCTATTCATCATTGTAAGAGAAGTACGTGAAAGACATTCATCAAGTCAGAGAGGAAGAAAATGAGAAGACAAAGTAGCTAAACAATGAGATGTCAAAGCTTTATACAAAAGTAGAGCATCAAAAACTGGAGCAAGAGAGGTGTCTAGAAAATTATGTTCAGCTATAGCACACTGCACATAATATGCACCGGTGAATCGATCATCTCACACACATTCCATTGAGCTACCACATTCGCAAGAGCAAGAGACATGCAATGTTTATGCTATCTTTAAGCGTAAAAGAAACGTATCCGTCAAACTCGATAGGGATACAAATGCAAGCTTCTAATTTCTTATATTTTTGCAGGTTGATATAAATTATTTCAATATGCAGGAAATTGACTCAGATGATGATGGAAACCGATTTCGATGCTCAAACGACTAGACATACTTTACTGGAGCGCATATCATTAAGCCAAAGGAGTTGGTGGAGCTATTTGATGATCCATCCAATGCTAGCATTGCTAATGTTTTGTGCCAGAAGTATTTCAGTGAGCTAAAGAGCATTATGTCGCCTCAGGAGATGATGGAGGCATATGGCAGTGCAGGTATAGAATTGTCACACTAGGGCACAGAGAAAAAGGTTTGTTTAGGTTCCAGTCAACACCTTACAATGTCAACATTGCAAAAAGGTACGCCAATAATGATGTTTCAAGATTGTTGATTTCAATATGTGGAGGATGCCCTGCCATTAGAAGAGAGAAAATCCTTCTGCTACACCAAGTTCAATAATGTCTATGTTGACTTGTTGAAGCTCTAGGAGTCAATGATCATATTTTATGGGTTGACATAGGAAGAGTGTGATGGCAAAGTTATATTTGTGATGAAGCTTGATGAGTGTCAGATTGTCAACAACTCAAAAGGGTAAGCGTTACGCTTATGAACAGAGCCTTGGTGGACGTCAATGTTGAGCTAAATGCCAACGAGAAGGGGAAAACCTGTTTAGGTGTTCAATCAAAGAAGAATATTTGGTGGCTAGCAGCTTTTCATCTCCCACACGAGACACATGAGTCCTTCAAATGGTATTTTAATCACACCCCAATCGTTGATGTCATTCAGCAACAACAAGAAGGACAACGGTTGTAGGTTTCATGTCTGGGTACGTTCCAAGTGGAGTGGCATTTGGCAGGAGACTTGAAAACTCTCAAGTGTGTGTTATGGTGCAAGCAAGGTGCAATGAACCTCTTTCCATGCATTTATTGCTGCCACAATAAAGTCTCATTTGGAACAGAGGGCAAGGGTGAAAAGGCTAGCAGCAAGTCAAAGGGCAGTAAGGGTAAAGGTGGCAAAGCTATAGTCAGCTCTGCAAAATGTGTTCCCACTACCTAAACAGTGGGTAAAGCACTACAACAATGGTTTCAAGGTATCCTCAATTGTAACCAGAGTGTACCCCCTAATCGAGACATGGATGATCCAAATTGGGATCCTATTCTACCAATTCCTCTGATAATGTGCATGTGTGTACTCTTCATGCCCGTCTACAAATTCTTGAAAAGTTTCTTATGCTCCATATTAATAATGCTTGGAATATGGATTCTGCAGAAAGAAGAGAAGAGTGTATTAGAGAACTCTAATCTATTCTATCATGTGTTGGTCTACATGGGGGTGTAGTAAAGTTATCAAAGGACAAGAAGGCATCTGAAAGTACACAAGATCATCCTAATAAAATATGTATGGGTGGTAGTAAAGCTAGGCATTTGCCTTCAGACTATTATGATTCCCAAAGTCCCAATGAGTTTCGATTGTGGAAAAAGGTATGTGATTACCACCTACAAAGGTAACGAAGCAGCCCTAGGAATTGATCGTGCTTGTGTGTGGCAGTATGTAGATGATATTTTTTGTTTGCTTGAAAAGGCAAAGCTAACTTGTGTTGAGATATCCACCTTAAAGTTTGTAATCAATAGTTTCACAGTGCAAATGGTGGATGTTTAGGGGGAGACACACATAACACATTACATGGTGGGTTGAACACTTTGTCTTTGCAGTAAAAAAGAATCAATGTTTGGAATAAAGTTTTATTATTTTTTCAGCACATTTTTTTTGCTCATAGCTCAATTTTTCTCGGCACATTTGGTTCATTGGGCATCTAAAGCAGCCAAGGAATGGAGTGCTCACACTATCAAGCAAAACCAATGTATTTAAAAAATACACGGCATGGAGGTGGGAGGAAAAAGAGCAATTCCCTACACGAAATGTTCAATTGGTTTTACATAGTTTAGAGTGTGAAGCAGGGAGAGAAAGGAAGAAGACCAGAGTGCAAAGAAGTTTGAAATGCAGAATAGGGAAAGTGGTTAGCTTGAGGTGATCACAATCATATCATGCTTCTAGTGCAAAAGATCAATTCCGATGATGGTTGGAGATAAGGCGACAAAATGGCAGGTGTTGGGTGGAAAACCAATAAATTTGTGACACTAACCACTTCTATTGTAAACATGTAAGTCAAAACTCACAACTTGAAGTTACTTCTTGTTTGCACATTCTAGAAGATCCTCTTGAGCACAAACGTGCACGCACTCATATCTTGCACCACATGGATGATTCACACAAGCAGACTGGCATTACGCACATCAATACAACCACAGCCACTCACACCATAGAAAATCTGCAGCCAACATCCCATGTAGAATCAAAGGCTTCAAATCCACATCCCCAGCCACAAGTGGATAACCCAACGCCCCAACCCGCTCCAGACGCCCAACAACCTCCCCAACCATCAAATCCAGATGATCAAACCACCATGGGACATATTTTTAGTGATCTCGGACCACTAAACCATGCCAACCGCACACCTCTACCAGATCCTCCACCAATTTCATCTCTACACAGAGTCACCCAAGAAACAAGAGCAAAAAAAACAGAATACTGAGGTCCACTTCAAATCCGGATCCCTTGCCTGCTATCACAGCAGCTGGTGCTCAGGCCACCGTGGAAAGCATGCCGTGAAGGTTTGCACCACGAGTCTAAAGCACAAGAGGCCAAGAGAAGGAAAATAATGAGGGAGATGGAAGAGAAAGAGGTCGCTAAGAAGGAATCAAAAAGAGTGCAAGAAGAACAAAGAAGATAGAGGGAGCAAGAGGAATGGCAAAGAGCCGAGGCCGAGAGAGCGCACTTGGAAAACTTACCAGCACTAGCAGAGGTAGAGAGAAAGGCGGCAGAGGATAGAGCTCAAGCCACCCAACAAGCAAAGGCTACGAGCTCTAGGCCTTCAAAAATACCTCAAATAACAAAGAAATGTGCAAAGAGGAAAAAAGAAAAGGTGACGTCTCTAAAGAACACTCATTTGTACACTCATTTGCAGGGCAATGCTTGTTTACTGGTTGCAAACTCTTTCAATTCCCAAGTTTCATTTGCTAAGATCAAGTTATACTTAGATTGCATAGCCTCTTCCAACTTTACGCTATCGTCCATTAGAATGGCCTCTTTGTAGCAAGTGGGTTCACCGCATTCAGTGATTAGCAAATAGTCCAATCCTGGATCAAAACACTCAGGTGCATGAGATGTATGAGTGGATCTCCAAAGTGCTTGTTGGATTTTGCTCTCTTTGGAGTAACATGTGTGTTGGAATTAGGGTTGCAGAGAAACACAGACAGCTTGGAGAAGACAAAGGAAGCTCAAGGCACACAATAGAGAGTGTGTTACTTAGTGTGAAATGGAAAGATAGATAGCCCTAGAGTGATGGGCGTATATACAATGCACGGGGGAAAAAAACTCCTAAAGAGGGAAAAAATGCCCCGGTGGTCCTAGTGTGTTCACACACATCACTACCACATGTATATGGTAACAAATCCCCCCTGGAGTGATGTGGTGAACGAGAGCTGGCACATGAGTAAAGGGAAGTACCATGCCCTGAGGACAGGATCAGTCCACAAAGGGGAGTAAGCCTAAAGCTTTGCGGAAAGCTTCATGCTTCTCACGAGACAATGCCTTTGTGAAAAGATCTGCAAGGTTGTCCTGTGTTGGCACATAAGCCAAGCTGATCTCTCCTGCTGAGAGCCTCTCCCTGACATAGTGGTAATGCACCTCAATGTGCTTTGTGCGAGCATGAAAAACTGGGTTCCTCGCAACTGCCAATGTGCTCTAACTGTCAATGTAGATAGTGTCGGCAGTGTCCTGTCCAACACCCAAATTAGCCATAAGGCGTCTGAGCCATACACACTCAACCGTAGCTGTGAAGACTACCCTGTACTCAGCCTCACAACTCGAAGTGGCCACAGTAGGCTGCTTCTTGCTCAACCATGATATACATGAACTGCCAAGCGTGAAACAAAAACCACTTGTGGACACTCGCGTGTCAAAACAACCAGCCCAATCTGACTCCGAAAAAGCATGTAAGTCTGGCGGCAATGATCCCCCCTTGGGATAAAACAAGCCAAGATGTAAAGTGCCACTAAGGTAGCGGAAAATCCTCTTGACGGCCTACCAATGCTTAGACCCTGGGCTATGCATAAATCTGCTGACCTGTGAGACTGCAAACTGAATATTTGGCCTCGTGTTGCATACATAAATGAGGCAGCCAATAGCAGTTTGGTAAAGAGTGACATCAACAGGATCACCAGCATCATGTAGACTCAACTTCAAACCTGTTTCCATGGGAGTGGCAATAGGTTTGCAATCCTCAAGTCCAAACTTACATAGCAATGTCTCTATGTAACTTTTCTGACACAAGGCAATACCACCATCACACTGCTTAAACTGTATACCCAAGTAATGATGCAACAGCCCCAAATCTTTCATCTTGAAAGTAGAATTCAAATCAGCCTTAAATTCAGCAATATGTCTCTCATTTGGTCCAGTGATCAACAAATCATCAACATAAAGAACCACGATGAGAAATACATCACCCCCACGCTTTACATACAATGTGCTTTCTGTTGGACTGTTAGGAAATCCTCGTTTGACCAAATGAGTGTCAGCTTTCTCATACCAAGCACGAGGAGATTGCTTCAACCCATACAAAGCCTTGTTACATTTTCACACTTTGTCCTCTTGTCCTTTTATGACAAAACCGCGAGGCTGCGTTACATAAACTTCCTCAAATATGTCACCATTCAAGAAAGCAGTAACAATGTCTGATTGATGTACATCCCAACCAAAATGAGTTGCCAATGCACATAGAAAACGCACAGTAGTCATACGACAAGTGGGAGCAAAAGTCTCTTCATAATCTATGCCTTTTTGCTGTGCATAACCCGTTGCAACAAGTCGAGCCTTATGGCAATCAATCTCACCATCCGGCTTGCGTTTCAACTTGTAAACCCACTTCGTACCAATGGCCTTTTTGCCAGGAGGCAAATCACATAAAGTCCATGTGTCATTTTCTATAAGTGCATCATATTCTGATTGCATGGCAGCCATCCAATTTTTTCAATTCTGTGCTTCATCAAAAGACAGAGGCTCCTCAACATCATGTAAACTAGACACATCCAAAGCATAACAATCTGATGCATAAGATGCATGGCGAGAGCCTAAACGAGTACGACTAGACAAAGGTGCATCCAATTTACTGTCACGCAAAGTGTGCACCAGCCATTTTGGCATACCTCTAGCCTGCTCATTTTCAGCCCTTTCCTCATCAAGTACATCATGTACATCTGCATCAGTAATAGGCTGATCTAAAACATTTTCAGAAACCCCCATAGGCTGTACATTTGCCTCATTGGAACTTACATTCGTATTTCCACCACTGAAAAGAGGCAACAAAGTGTCATAAATGTCATGTGAGCTTACATTACTGTCTCTAGTACATGAGAGCAAGGGCTGAACAGAATCATCCACAAACACTACATCCCGAGAAACAAGAATATTTGTTTGCGGATGATACAACCTGTAACCTTTGCTTTCAGCACTATAACCAAGAAAAATACATTTGACAGCCTCATCATCCAATTTTCCACGCTGCCCTTGTGGCACCAAAGCATATGCCAAACAGCCAAAAACACGCATGTGCTCAATAGAAGGTTTTCTATCATGCCATGCTTCATATGGAGTAATAGACTGCAAAGCTTTCGTAGGACACCTGTTAAGTACATAAGTGGCACACATAATGGCCTCAAGCCAAAAAGAATGCGGCAAAACTTGACTTTTGACCATACATCGTGCCATTTCCGTCAGTGACCTGTTTTTCCTCTCAGCAACACCATTTTGCTGAGGCGTATAAGGCACTGTACATTAGTGTTTTATCCCACTACTAGCCAGAAATGCATTAAATTCATGAGACATATACTCGCCCCCTCGATCGGAACGGAGGGTGCCCATAGTACATTTCGAGACATTTTCAACCATAGCCAGAAATTGTTTGAAGCACATAAAAACTTCGGACTTCGCTTTAAGCAGAAATACCCATGCATGCCTGGAGTAATCATCAATGAAAGTCATGAAGTACAGATAATTTCCCAAGGACGGATTTTGCATGGGCCCACAAACATCACTATGCACAAGCTGCAACCTGCATGTGGCCTGAACTGAACCATCCTTTGGAAACTTAGAACGCTGCATCTTACCCAAAATACAGCCTTCACAAACATGTTTGAAAGGTGCTTCAAGAGGTGGCAAAGAAGCAACCATATCAGATTTCTGCAAACGCAGCAAACTGACAAAATTCAGATGACCAAAATGTGCATGCCAAAGTTTTGCATCTGAAATAGCCCTTGAATATGCAAGAGCATTTGCAAAATTTTGTCCACACTTGTCATACAAAGTGAGCTTATACAGCCCACGGCACAAAAGCCCAGATGCAACAATTTCATCACCAAAACTGAGATCATGAACTGTACATCTGTCATCCACAAATTTGACTACAAGTCCAAGTCTAGCAAGTGCGGATACAGACAAGAGATTCTTCTTGATCCCATGTACATAAAGTGCATCAACAAGTGTGAAGGAACTTCCATTAGCAGCAGTGAGCACAATCTTTCCAACTCCCTGAACTGGATAAGAGGCGTTGTTGGCACAAGTGACTGAATTCCCATGAGGGACAGACTCAAGAAAGGTAAACAATTCACGATGTGAGGTAATGTGCTTTGTAGCACCACTGTCAAAATACCACACATGTGAATCTGCAGCAACTGACAAGCATGCATCATGGATAGTAGGATTGTAAGTGCACTCTGCGCTAAAAGCCCATTCTACATCAACATCAACAACACAGTTTCCTTTCACAGAAGAATCAACAATGGCTGCATTTGTAGTGGAACCAGCATTTGCAGTGGAACCACCCTCTTTCTTCTTAGGCTCTTTGGCCTTCAACTTAGGACACGACTTGATCAAGTGATCATTGGCTTTACAATAATGGAAACGCATCTTATTTTTGCCCTTATCACCAGAATTTCCAGAAAAATTGCTGCCAACAGAAGCATTAGGAACATAATTTTTTGCCACTCGCAGCAGAACCATAAGAAGTGGCTGCATTGCTGTTACCACCCTTTCTTTGAGAAGCAATAAAAGCCTGTTCAACTGCACGCTGTCTAGTCCTGTTTTTTTTGGACAGTGACTCTTGCAACAACAATGTGCATAATGCATCAAACTTGACAACTTCTGGATTTCCTTGGGTCATCAGTCTCCAAGTACTAGCAAAAGTCTGGTAGGAATCTGGTAAGGCATCAAGAACAGTTTGCACAAGGGAACTGTTTGAAATGACTTCACCTGCAGAAATAAGCTGCTCATTGATATCCTTGACTCTAGCAAGGAAAGTGTCCATATCATCCTCCTCATGCATAATCTTCGACTCCAGCTCTTTACACAGCAAAGCAATTTTAGCCTCATTGCGGCTTGCATAAAGACCTGCTAGAATATCCCAAGCATGTTTTGCAGATTTTGCTGAACGGATGTGAGGAACAATGGTGCGCTTCACAAACAACGCAATCAATGCATGAGCCTGCGCATCCTTAACATCCCAACGAGCTTGTTCTGCCGTAGGCAAAACAACTCTAACAGCTGCAATCCTTGCAGCAAGACCTGAAACATCCTCAACATCGCCTACATCTTCAGAACCAGGACGTACATCAATGCCCTGCACAATGTTCCAGACACCTTTTGATACAAGAACATGTTGCATCATATAAGCCCACATAGGGTAGTTGTCCCCATCCAACCTGTCCTCAGCAGCAAACATCTTGAACACATCTGTGTTATTGTTGTCAGCCATGGTAAATGCTGCACCTGATGTGAAAACTGCCCAAAAATAGGAGAAATGGAGCGGGAACAACCTGTGCTATATAGCATAAACCGTAGAAGACTATAAGGCACCTGTTATGCAAAAAACGGCACTGACAAAAATTCTGCACAAAATGACGAAATAGCCTGTGCAGTATTGCCTGTAGTGGAAACGGAGGCCAAAATGAGTCCAAATCAAAATTCTGAGCAGAACGTGAACGCTCGCCTTCTCCCAATAATAATGTCGACCTGTGAACGGTCTCCAAAGCTCACTGAAATCAGAGAAGGTGAGCAGGTGTGTGCTGGAGCAACTGGCGACTAAGCCCGGGAGGACGTGACCTGTTCTGATACCAATTGTTGGAATTAGGGTTGCAGAGAAACACACACAGCTTGGAGAAGACAAAGGAAGCTCAAGGCACACAATAGAGAGTGTGTTACTTAGTGTGCAATGGAAAGATAGATAGCCCTAGAGTGATGGGCGTATATACAATGCGCGGGGGAAAAAACCTCCTAAAGAGGGAAAAAATGCCCTGACGGTCCTAGTGTGTTCACACACATCACTACCACATGTATATGGTAACAATGTGTGTGTGTGTGTGTGTGTGTGTGTGTACTAGTGGAAGGTGCATCACTAGTCCAACATTTTGTGTAATTGGTGGTGAGGCAACGATATCCCATCTCTCCATCCACACCATATCCAATGAAGATGCACTTGTGTGATTTGGGGTCCAGCTTTTGTCTAAGTGCTTTTGGCAGATGTGAGAATGCCTCACACCTAAACACATGTAATCTATCATAATTGGATTGTTTGTCCATCCACATCTCTTCCTGAACCGTGTACTTTAGTGGTGTACTAGGTGACCAATTGATCAAGTAAGCAATCATTATAACAACTGAGTCCCCAAAATGCTTGAGGTAGTTGGTCGTAGACAACATAGAAGTGACCCGTTCCTGAATGATTCTATTAATCCTCTCAACCACACTATTCTGGGTGGGTGTGTAAGGCATGGTAAATTTTCTTCTAATGCCTCGTTTACTGCAAAATCCCTTGAACTTAGAGGAGATGTGCTCGCCTCCATTGTCACTTCGCAAAGCTTTAAGCTTTCTATTCAATCGGTTCTCTACCAAGGCTAAGAACTTTTGAAGGATACTAAAGATGTTGCTCTTTTGCTTCAAGAGATAAACCCACACCTTTCAAGTCGAGTCATCTATGAATGTTAGGAAGTATAATGCTCCCCCTAGAGACTTGACTGGCATAGGTCCGCACAAGTCGTTCTATGAACGAGACCTAGAGGACTCCCTAACTTCTTGTTCAAAGGCGTTGATCTCAACCTAGTCTGTTTTCCATAGATACAATGCTCACAAAAAGAGAATTTAGAGTAATCTAAAACAGTGATATAACCAAAACATTGCAAGACTTTCATTCCCTTTTGACTCATATGACCTACCCGGCTATGCTACAACTTTGTAGATGGAAGCTTGGCTACACAAATAGAATTCTCTTTCACGGAAGAGACATAAAGCGAGTACAATGAGCCAAATTTTTGGCCTTTAAGCATGAACAAATTTCCCTGCTTGATAATCTAAGAACCATGAGCAAATATGGTAGTGTAACCCAAATCATCCAGCTGTCCACCAATAGACATCAAACTCTTTGTCGATTTGGGTACATGTCTGTCCACCAACAAACATCAAACTCTTTGTCGATTTGGGTACATGTCTGACATTGTGCAGCATAAACTCAATGCCATTATGCATAGAAAACTTTATTTTGCCCACACTGCATGTATCAAGCTCATAAGAATTGCCTAGCTTCACTATTCCGTGTATGTAGAAAACCACTCCTTGTGAAGAGTCATGTGAAAACTAGCACCTGAGTCCACAATCCAATTTTGCGCATAACACTCATCAAGAGCTAACGATGTATCAGGACTCAAATCCAATGTGAAAATCAACACATCATTTGGCACATCAAAAAATTGTCTCAATGGTTAGAGACTCAACCACATTAAGCTCTTCAATTTTCATGCTGCTTTTAGGTTTGTCAGACTTTGCTTCCTCTTTGCCCTTGTCATGCTGCAATGTGTGGAAATATTTATTCCTTTTTATGGTAGTAGTAACATTGAACATTTCTCATATCTTTGCCCCGCGGCTCTTGCCACGACCTTGCTTGCGAACCTGAGAATGACCACTTTTATGACCACGCTGCCTTTGTTTGTCACGATTTCCACTAGCAACATATGCATCACCATGCCCACTTGCATCAACAGATTGATGTCAAGTCTCCCATTAGGAAATTTTAGAGGTCATTTGGAGGGCCATATGAAGAGAGAGAAAAATAGAGCGCGTCCAATGAGCACGAAGGCTACGTTACGTAGGAAAGTACGTGGAAAGACTCAAAAAATAGGAAAATAGCATAAAACTTTCACGAATCTAGGATTGTAGCATCGTAATTTCCTTCCTTTTACCGAGCTTTTAGGTGCTTGCATGTGGTCCCACTTCTGATATTCTCTTATGGTCATTAACGTACTGGAGGGTGACCATTAAGCCCGCACAAGATATTGGAATTCTAAAACACTTTCCCTCCATTAGAATGCTTTCAAAGTGACTTTCCCTCCACTAAAGATTTTCTCTGAGAGCTATGGCTTCCACGTCTTCTCGCCCAAGAAGCTCCAGGTGTTTACTGTCTCTCACACCAACAGCTACACTTTGCCTAGAAGGCCAAGTAGTAGCATATCCTCAATTACAATATCAACTTCAATAAGTGCAGAGAACCAATGGGTTGGACAAAGGATAAACAAAGGTTCATGGGTCCTCATGCAACCAAGAAGACCCAAGAGGTCTAGTGGTATCAACGTTTACCGCTCAACATGGAAGGCCAGAGTGTTGGATTTCAAAGGTGAAATTGGCAAAAGATCTGTAAAGGAAGTTCTTGTTTAGCATGTGTTTACCCATCCAGAGGTGATAGCAAACGGTGGAAATGTATCAGATATACATCAACCACGTTGCAATTGTAAGTACTCTTGACATGTGAACTTACTGATACTCTCATTATAACTTTTCTTATATATTTTGCAATGTTTCTCCCGCTTCTTATGAGCAATGTCTCCATTCTTCAAAGCTCAATTACATTAGATTTGTCATTTTTACTTACTGATACTCTTAGTTTAACTCTTCTTATATATATTGCAGATGTTTATCCCTCTTCTTATGAGCAATGGGAGCCTATGGAGTGCATAATAGGCCTCTTCCATGTTGTTCATGCCCACATTGGTTCTCTACAGTATTCAGGGAGGAGCAGCAAAAGCCTGGCTGATGAGGGAATATTTTTTTATGACCACTTCTACCAACTCAGCTCATGGAATAAGAATGGCATGTTGGTGAAAGTGCCTCTACCAACCGATTGGAACACTGTGGACTGGCCAGTTCTCGAGGAAACAATGGTGGAGGCAATGCGAAGTAAGCTCTACAAGGATATACAGAGGTCTCTACGTAGCTCTATTCCCACCAAACTGGTTAGAATTGAAAACTTTTGTCCTGTTGCACTCTTCATAGAGTTGGTTCATAGCTACAACATCCGTGTTACGAAAACTATGTTCATGTGCAAGTCATTTCAGCAGTCATCCTGTGACAAACTTCTTGACAGAGGATGGTATGTAAAGGAAGAGATTGGTTTACGGTGCGAGGTCGCGCTTGATACTCTAGTTGTCAAGTACATGATTGCAAGCCAATCAATGTTACTCTCGTTTTGGTATATGCGATCACAAATGCTCAATGGTAAGTATATTCCTATGGACCAGGTTTCTGCAAGTTTGGAAGATAATCCTACTGTGGATGTGGAAGTGATTGATAAAGAGCATGGCCTACTGTTGGTGGTTACAATAAGGGAGCTATGCAGTCTTCATCATTTGCGGCATGACATAATTGAAGAGTCAATGGACATGGACCTATCAGATTTTTCCTTTTTCCTAGCTGGCCGTAAGGTGATGCGGCGAAGGGAAAAAGATATTTTGTGCAAAGAGTTGGATGGTCGGCTTGAAGTAGTGTCAATGTAACAGATATTCTTGTGAACCCAAGTGTATACAAATGACTTTCAATACATGAAGTTTATTGAACTCATTTGTCAATTGTGCCCTGTGAAAAAGTGTGCTTGAAATACATTTCTTTACCATGTCAAATCTCTCTCTCTCTCTCTCAATGTTAGACAAGACAAAGACATGATAGAAGAGTCATCTTAATTTATTAGAAAGTACAAACTCGTCTGTGAACAATGGACTGAGATACAATTTCTGTAAGTATGGAATCAGAATGTCTTCAAGGTAAAAATCGAAGGAATGCCCCTCGAAAGAAGGTGGTGAGATAGTTGTTCCCGACGGATTTAGTTCTCCTTTTTTAGGAGTATCATCAATCAGTAGTGTATTAGTTGCATCAAAGGGTACACCGATTTGGCTAAACGGTTTGTACAAAAGAGGTAAGTGTGGTTTTTTAGGGTGGTAGTGTCCCTCAATGGTAACGCATTTTCTTTGATCATACAAAAAGGAAAAACCTGACGTGTGACCGCCGCATACACTGCAAACTATTGTAACTAGTGGCGACAAGTTTTGCCTTTGCATTGAAGACCATATGGCAACTCTGAAGCGCGGAAGAAGAAACTGAATAAATTCCTTGGTTCTTGGACGAACCACGACTCGACAAGTTCCCATCCGAAACATTTGCAAATCCTCAAAGGGTTCTGTGTCATCGAGAGGCACGCGCATCAGCAGCAATCCATTGACGTCCAAGATAATCAACCTCTGTAAAAGTTGACAAGTACATATAAGTAGTTAGAAGCTGAACATATTTTGCCATACTTGAATAGACATTACCGGAACAACCGTATCTACAGGTAGCAAGGGCCCATACTGGGTCTCTGTAGTGTTGATGTCGTTGTTGCTCTCCTCTGTTTTAGCTTCATCATTCACATCTTCTTCAGGGGTCTCCCCCATGGCTCTTTCTGACTCATTCAAGGTTTCCTCCAAGGTATTTTCCTCTCCCTCGGTTGACCGGCTTGCCTCATACATCGTTGCCTGATCCATATCAGTTTGCTCATCCCTAGGCTTGCTTTCCTCATCCATATCCTTTTGCTCATCTATAGGCCTGCTTTCCTCATCTTGGGTTTCATCCATAGGCTCTTTTGGCTCCTCCACTGGCTGACTTGGCTCTTTCATTGTCTCCTCTGGTTGTACACTAGCACCTTCCATATGCTCATTTGACCTTTCCTCATCCTTGGCTCTTTCATCTTCTGCTGATATGACCCCCTCGGCCCGTTGTGATTCCATTGTATCGGATGCAGGGGTTTGTCGTGGTGGCACATCATGTATTGTCATATCAATAGTGCGGTCATCCAAACCGCTATCTTCAAGCTCTCTGGGGCTAGACATAGTAAGCAGGTGCTGTATTAAACTTACCCGGTATCTTTGCAAATAATCATATGTGTAGTTTTTTAAAGCACTCTGCAAAATTGAAAGACCACATGGTGAGAATTCTTTTATAAACTAAACCAAAACTGACTGAATGCATTGCCAAATGGTTACCTTAGTCATGAAGGTAATGCAAAGTAGCTTTGCAGGACATATTCTGCATGGAGAAGACATCTCCAGCCGCAAGAATCTCCATCGGTTTGATTTGGGACAGGTACATCTTTGATTGGGGCCTTGTATAGTTCATACCTTCCACATAGCTTGCCATAGGCAAGCAACAACCTCTTTATACAACTGCACAAAGCAGCGTCAAGATGTTAGCATGAGGCTTCAAATTTACATGGATATCTATAAGAAACACTTTCTGATACAAAACACTTACAGCCTAATTTCAAGGTGGGTTTCTTTTATTGAATTGAACACCCACACTGCTGGTTGGTCAACATCAAGGCATATGAGACTCCAGTGATGGTTGTTCTCATATGGAAAGATGATGACAGTAACTTCCAGCATAGCACAATGGAGAAATTAACTCTCAAAGGTCCTAGATGGACTGTTCTTTTGTCTAATAATCACTGACATTTGTGGATCAAGAAGAAACACCTCTGTGTGGGTGTGCAGTGGGAGTTGACTTTTGATCAGGCTGCAGAGAGTTTACCCGAGTTAGCAAACCTATTATCTGAGTTTTCAAAGCTAGCAAGATAGTAACACTTACTTAAGACAAGCATAGATAATTGTGTCTGAAATCTGAGCATCTGGATTCTGCAATAAATTAATGTCTACTTTTTCCAAAGCTAGCTTTCTGGCTCCATCTACAAATGGTATCTCTGCAAGCAAACCATCCTTCATTGAAAGTAGAGTTTCTTGATTTCTTGCCTCTATGGACAGGGTCACATTGCATTCTGTTTGCCTCTGGGACTCCACTGCTACTTTTGATTTCTCCTTAAGCTCTGCTTCCCTCATGTCCTTTGTTTGGCAAGCAATAGTCTCTGCCCTTGCCCTTGTATTCACATCATGTGTGACATCTACAACTGTGAGTTGTGGCACTAGCTCAGGGGGGTATAACAAAATTTCCCTCATTTTCTTATCCCTGCAGACATTGGGGACCAATAGTTTGTCATACCTCCACCTTATTCTTTTCAGTGTCTCACTATCTTTGTCCATTATAGTAACCCTGTGGGCATGGGCTGCAACAATGGTGATGTCACTGAAGTACTCCAGTAGGAAGTCCTCTGCTGCTTCTTGTAGAGCCATTAATGCCACCACCTTCCACCTTTTGGTGCCCCAGGTAGCTTCTTCACATATGGACCTCACCATCCTCTGAAAGGGAAGCTTTGGTATGCATAAATCTACACATTTTTGTGCCTTTCTGATTTCTATGAAAAGTCCCATGCAGGTTTGTAACTTCTTCACCCTTGGACCTTTTAGAATTTTATTGGGTTTTCCAGGTCTTTTCTTTGGGGTTGCAGATCTGCTACTTGCCTTAGCTGCTAATCCTGGTCCCTTGCCTGCCTTCCTTGCAGTGGCTTTTGTTCTAGCCATTTCACTGTATACAAAAAGAGGAGTCTCTCTCTCTCTCTCTCTCTCTCTCTCTCTCTCTCCTTTCTATCGCTTAGCATATTTAAATAGAGAGAGAGTGAGAGCCTCCCATTACTAAAGGCGCACGTGGAGCATGTTTTGACCTCAAAAAACACCTCCGCGCGCCGTTAGTATAAGGTAAAAGAAAGACTCTCTCTCTCTCTCTCTTTCCCCCGCCTTACATCCTCTCTCTATAACACTCACACATACACTGGTCGATGCACAGTACTAACGGCGCGCATAGAGACATGCACACCGGTTATGCCTCTCTACGCGTGCCTTTAGTATAGAGAGAGAGAGAGAGAGAGAGAGAGAGAGAGAGAGAGAGAGAGAGAGAGAGAGAGAGAGAGAGAGAGAGAGAGAGAGAGAGAGAGAGAGAGAGAGAGAGAGAGAGATAGTTCTATTATCGTCCTGGGAGGTCAAATATGACCGCCTTACATCCTCTCTCTATAACACTCACACATACACTGGTCGATGCACAGTACTAACGGCGCGCATAGAGACATGCACACCGGTTATGCCTCTCTACGCGTGCCTTTAGTATAGAGAGAGAGAGAGAGAGAGAGAGAGAGAGAGAGAGAGAGAGAGAGAGAGAGAGAGAGAGAGAGAGAGAGAGAGAGAGAGAGAGAGAGAGAGAGAGAGAGAGAGGCTGTGTGTGTGTGTGTGTGTAAGTTATATTTGTGTGTGTGTGTGTTTGTGAGTGTGTGTGTGTCTCTGTATGTGTGTGTGTGTGTGTGTATGTTATATTTGTGTCTCTGTGTGTTTGTGTGTATGTTATATTTGTCTGTATCTGTGTGTGCATGTGTGTGTATGTTAGATTTGTGTGTCTCTGGGTTTGTGAGTGTGTGTGTCTTTGGTATGTATGTTATATTTGTGTCTCTGTGTATTTGTGTGTATGTTATATTTGTCTGTTTTTGTGTGTGTGTGTGTGTGTCTGTATGTGTGTGTGTATGTTTTATTTTTGTGTCTGTGTGTTTGTGAGCGTGTGTGTGTGTGTGTGTGTTGTGTTTGTGACTGTATGTGTGTTGTTTGTTAAGACAGAGCTAGATATGAAATATATTGTGACAGAAACAGAGAGAGAGAGATAGAGGCAAAGGCAGAGGGAAATTTCAGAAGCAGAGGGAGAGAGAGAGAGGGCCAAACCTCCTAAGGACGCAGACCTTCGTTATGTCTAAGATGGGTCGGCTTGCTGTTAGAGACGCAGATGACGGCTCTCTCTCTCTCTCTTTCACTCACTCTCTTTCACGAGGTGTGGTTTTTCTCTCTCATGACCTCTATATATGACGTACAAAAGTATACGGTCTCAATAATGACCTCACGTGAGACAACATGCAATTATACTCTATTTTATAGTAACACGTGGGGCGCTGTCGTGTGTATCCGTTATAAGTGTGATTTTGAGAGAGAGAAAGAGAGAGAACAATAGAGAGAGAGAGAGAGAGAGAGAGAGAGAGAGAGAGAGAGAGAGAGAGAGAGAGAGAGAGAGAGAGAGAGCCTCATTACTACCAGAGAGTGATAGAGAGACAGAGAGAGAGAGAGAACCATAGAAAGAGAGAAGGAGAGAGAGAGAGAGAGACATATTGAGAGAGAGATAGAGAGAGGGACTCCTTACTCTCAGAGAGAGAGAGGGAGAGAGACAGAGTCAGTTTGACAAACAAAAAGCAATGGAGGAGACATCTCCCTTGGAGTTTCTGCAAACCCCACCAACAAAAGGTGATCTCTCACTCTTTCTCTCTGTATTTCCAACAGTTGGTACAAATTATGTGTGTGTGTGTGTGTGTTGTTCATACTGTTGTTCAACACACACACACCTCAACACATACTTCCATAGACAGACACACACACACACACATACACACAGACACACACACAGAGACATACACACACTCTCTCTCTCCCTCCCCTCTCTGTCCCCATTACTAACGGCACGCAGAGCCAACCAAACACTGGTTGCAGCTCTCTCCGCGCGCCTATAGTATAGTTATGACTCTCTCTCTCAGCCGTTTTTTGACCTAGTAGACAGCAGTTCACTCTTTTGACCATAACTTGCTCATCCGAACTCCGATTTAGGTGATCTACAGCCTCAATCGAAGAGCACGAAGCCCTCTACGCATTGATGTAAAGACAGAATTTTTCTGTGTAATGGAAGGCTTTGCTGTAACAGCATCTCAGAACTGAAAAAACTGTCAAAACTTTGCGTTTTTGTTGCCGATTTGAAGGCAATGTCAGACAAAACTCGCAAGGGTGGAAAAGCCACACTCGCTATGGAGAATGATGCAAAATCTCCAAGGAATTTGGATGCTAATCCAACCACATCATCTACAACAACGGAAGCAATGATCATGGCTTACTTGATCTCGTTACAAGAAACCGTCAACAAACAAGGTGAAGAGTTGCGCGCACTTGCAATGGAGAATGGTACTTTAAGAGTTCTCCTTGTGGAGAATGAGCACCTCAAGAAGGTTCTTGAAATGCAAACAACACGCTTGATGCATCTTGAGAATGAAGGTCAAGAATGTAAACGCTCTCTTGTTGACATGAATGTATTGAAAGAGCGCTTGAGCAAAGTTGAGAGTGATCATGTATTGAAAGAGGAAACAATAGATACAATACGACATGATGTATGTGAGATGAGAAATGCATCCAAATCATGGGCTGATATATGTAAGGATAATGTGGTTTCTACATCTCCTATCACGCAAGCCGTTGTCCAAGCAAAGAATGTAGAGAATGTGGACACTCAAGAATTGCACGAACGACAAAAACGCTCAAAGAACATCGTCATTCGTGGAATCAAGGAGGAAAGCATGGAAACACCCCAATCTCTTGCAATTGCTATTGAAGAGTTTTTTGCTACACACTTTGGCATGTCAGGAATCATGGCTTATGGTGCACATCGAGTTGGAAAACAAGGAGTCCCTCGCTCGGGAGAAAGACCTATCGTATGTACCATGGCTGATGAGGTAAAGAGAAAGATCATCCTTGACAATGGTTGGATCTACCTCAAAGGAACAGGTTGTAATGTATATGAGGATCGCACTATTATGCAACAAAATATACGTCGCAAAGCATATGAGGAAAGAAGCAAGAAGGTTAAGGTATCACCTCAAGAAGAAAAGCCACTTAAAGAGGATGCAAGTCCACCCAACAAATAGGGACACATGATCTATGAGACCAACTCACGATTGCGAATAAGCTTTTGGAATTGTAACGGGTATCCATGGAATGCGGGAATTGGCATTGATGAGCTTACCAATGACTCCGATGTGATACTTCTTGTCGAAACATGGGAGCATGATGCGCAACGAATTCTTGGATTTGACAAATACGATGTGCATTCTTTGATGTGGGCCACAAATGCAAAGCAATGAAGAGGCCAAGGAGGCGTAGCATGTATGACCAAAAAGGGTTTGAAAGATGTTTCCATTGTCAAAGAAGATAAGTATAAACGCTACTTATGGCTGAAAATCAGCCCACCAAATGGTCAAGTCATGTTTGTGGCCGGTTGCTACATTCCTCACTATGACTCCAACTTTTATGCTTGCTTGAATATGGATAGAGATCAACCCTTTGTTGAACTAGAGGAAGACATTGCTCATTACAAGGATCAAGGTGAAGTCATTGTTTTTGGAGACATGAATGCTCGCACAAATATGCTACAACACGACACACAACAAGTAGACATGCCGCATGTCTCAAGAAGAATGGATGACTCATACATGTATAATCGAAGTTCTAATGATGCAAAAGAAGTGGATCACTATGGAAAGTCACTTCTACATATGTGCAATAGTACCGGAATGCTCATTGCAAATGGTGTATCTCTATGGCAAGGCACCAATGACTTTACATGTAGAAAGCACAACAGTGCTAGCGTGATTGACTATTTGTTGTTCTCGGAAGCCACTCTAGAATGCATACAAAGCTTTACACTTGGTGAATGGAATCGGGAATCGGATCATAGGATGTTATGTATTGACCTCAAGTGTGGTAAACGGCCCGAGCATGTAGCCTCCAATCATGATGTGAATCATTTGTACCTACGTCTAGACTTCAAACGAGCACTTATATATGCTGATATGGTGGACCAAATGTTAAGCATGATAAAGCATCAAGAGAGCCCAACATTAGAATGCAAGTGAAAAGTTTTCAAAGAAGTAATTTTCTCTTGTGCGAAGGAATGCTTTTCGGTGAAACACATGTCTTGCAAAAGGTCTAAGAAGGGTAGCACCAAGAAGAAATGGTTTGACATGGAATGTAGTCAAGCCCGAAAACACTTGCTAAGATTGGATGCTATCAAAGACAAGGAAGTTTACTTGGAATGTTCACACACATACAAAGCACTTGTTCAAAAGAAGAGGAGAAGGTGGGAAGTCGAAAAACAACTTCTTTTAGCACAAGAGAAAGCACAAGCATGTGGCAAGTTTTGGCAAAATCTAAAAGGCAAGCGCGTTGAGAGCTTTGGTGACTTGACTCTTGAGGATATGTATATGCATTGTAAGAATCTCTATGAGCAACCCAATGTTGATAAGATGGAGTGTTGTAGCTCCCTTCCATTTATGTCTCCCTTCTTTACCATTGAAGATGTATGCCGTGCGCTTGAGAAACTTGCTACTCGTAAGGTAGGTGACCTTCAAGGTGTCAAGGCTGAAATGATTAAATGGACAAGCAAGAAAACACGATATTGGATATGCGATATGTTTAACCTTGCACTTCAGTATGGCATGCCTCATGATTGGAGTGCAAATTGGATCAAACCTTTGCACAAAGGAGGAGATGTAAACAATGTGAACAACTATCGCACTATAATGGTTGGTTCTTAAATGGGAAAGTTATTTGGATGTATCATGGAGATGAAGATAAGTGAATGGGCTGAAAAGAATGGCAAACGTGCACTTGGCCAAGCAGGTTTTCGAAAGCATCATAGCACTATTGATCACCTTGTCACTCTTCGAGTTCTTATGGAAGCGTCTCGATTGAAAGGAAAAAAGTTGTATTGTTGCTTTGTGGATTTCAAGAAAGCTTTTGACATGGTACCGCGAGGAAATCTTTGGAGACGTATGCAAAGCCTTCAAGTGCCGAGAGAATTTATGCATGCAGTCTTTCGCATCTACCAGAAAGTGATATGTCGATTACGTATGGGAGATGGAATTTCAGAATTTTTTGCAAGCACTATTGGTGTCAAACAAGGATGCCCACTTTCCCCAACCCTCTTTGGGCTACTCATTGATGAATTGGAATGCATGGTTCTTGACTTTATGCAGCAAGAAGGCATAGAAGAGGTTAAGATTGGAAATGCGGTGATCATGCTTTTGCTTTATGCCGATGATGTAGTGCTCTTGGCACATACCTTAGAAGATGCACAAAAGCTTATGAGTGTCTTGGAACGCTTTTGCCTAGATAGTGGGCTGATCGTGAATGGATCCAAAACCAAGGTTATGCTTGTAAAGACCCTCAATGATGAAAATCCATGCATTGTATATAACAACGAGAAACTTGAAGTGGTAGATCACTTCAAGTACCTTGGCCTTGAGGTTCCATCCAATCATAAATGGAAGGATTGTGCAATGCGTCGCTTGGAAGCCGGAAAGAGGGCCTATTATGCATTTGAGAACATGTGCAATGCAGGAGAGATCAAGTGTTGGGCTCTCAAAAAGTACCTCTTTGACACATTCATCGGGAAGTCTACTTGGAAAGAGTTTGAGAATGTCCAAAAGCGTTTTCTCACCAACTTTCTCCAAGTCAAGACACAAACACCCTACATGCTCGTACTTCTTGAGTCCGGATTGCTTCCCATTTAGGTCTTGGGCATGCAAAGGGTTGTGGAGTACATGCGTAAGACACAACGTAGCCCTTTGCATCGACTTCCTAGAATCGCATATGAAGCAAGTCAAATGGTTCAAAAGACATGCAAGAGCAAAATACTAAGTTCGGGGTGGATGCTTGATATCAAGAAATGGTTTGGAAGATGGGATGCATGTCACTTGGTCAAGGATGCGTCGATCGACTCCCCAGTTAATGAGGCCTTCTTACAACGCCAATGTATCACGGCTTGGGAGAAATCTGGAGGTTCTCGCTTCAGCCATTACACCACACACGTTGCCCCAAACTACAAATCTCTCTTCTTCTCGGAACGAGGTAACCGAACCCATTCCTACATCCTTGAGCCCATCCCGTTGAGTGCGATCCGCACCATTGCCTCCATTTGTCTTAGCTCCCATTCTCTACGCTGCGAGACAGGACGTTGGGGCACTGGCGAGGAGTGTCATCGACTTTGCACCTTATGCCCTCGTCAAGTGCGAGAGAGTGAGTACCACACACTACTTGAGTGCTCAGCTTTTGACCACATTAGGTCCTCTTTTCCCCATATATTCAGCCATGATCTCTCCCTACATACCTTCCTCTCCCAACCACGATGTGGACTCTCTATTGCGACGCTCATTTCAGCCATTTTTGAGCATCGAGAGTCACTTATGAACTCCACTCACACCACGTGACATGTTCATTTGGTCCCATAGGTCATATTTGACCTCCCAGGACGATAATAGAACTATCTATCTATCTATCTATCTCTCTCTCTTTCTCTGTCTCTCAATTGTACTTAAGGCGCGCGTAGAGAGTTGCAAAAAGTATGTTGTCGTCCTTGCGCGCCTTTAGTACAAAGAGACACACACACACACACACACACACACACACACACACACACACACAGAGAGAGAGAGAGAGAGAGAGAGAGAGAGAGAGAGAGAGAGAGAGAGAGAGAGAGAGAGAGAGAGAGAGAGAGAGAGAGAGAGAGAGACTATGTGTGTTTTTGTTTGTGCTTTGGAGAGAGACAGATATATATATATATATATATATATATATATATATGAAGAGAGAGAGAGAGAGAGAGAGAGAGAGAGAGAGAGTTGTCATGTTTCCTGATGAATAGGATTAAGGTCCAGTAGGCAGAAGAGGCTGAAACCAGACCTAGAGCTTGTGCCAGGATTTCAACCTTTGCAGGCTCAGTTGCTTAATGTTTCTGCCAAAAGAACTGTTGACTTTTGTCAGGACATATCTGAAGAAGAGTCAATTGGTGAAGATCAATCAGAGAGGTCACTAGGCCAAGAGGATCCCTCACCCTACAAGGCTCCCTCACCCTGTACAGTACTTGTCAAGAAAAATACAAGAAAGAGGAATATAGACTTCTCAGATGATGCAGATGTGCCAGAAAGTAGTCCCTGTGCAACTAAAGGTAAAGCCAAAGAGGATGTGTCTTCTCTGGAAGACCCAGCTGCAACTGATGAGAGGCTGTTTGATTTTGCAGCATCTTGTGGTGCTGGGGACAAGTTTGATCTAGTTCATTCTATGTTTAACCCAAAGTTTGACATTGAAGACCTGTTAGCTCAGCACAGTAATTTCTTGCAGTCCTACAGAGATAAGTTTGAAGTGATGGTGCAGGTAGGGAGGGTTGTTCTGCCCACTATGACTCTTGTGCATTTAAATGACTGTGGTGGAAAGTGACAGGGACTGAAGAAGTATAGGGAATTACCACCTTCTTGCCGACATTAAGCCTGCCCTTTGCACCAATAAGAATGCAAACTCATTCAGGAAGCCTTTGGCTTTATGATTTACCTGAACAGCCTGTTTGGATTCCTCATGCAGAATCCAGATGAGGTGTTAGAGGAGCAGGATGCAGCACCAGATGAAGAATGCGAGGAGACAACTCATATACAAGAAGTAGAGGAGGTTGAAGATACAGTCGACCTTGAGGTTGAGGCAATTGAAGTACAAAGAAGTAAGATGCTCTCTGTGAAAACCACAGAAATCAAACTTCCATTGGATGTCAGTAACTTCACTGAGAAGCATGCTCAGATGATGTTGCCTACTATGCCTGACTTTAGGATTGGAGACAGAACCTATATCTTCTTACATGATGTGCAAAGCATCTTTTATTTAAGGGAGGATTTCTCCCTGGCTATTATTTCCAGAGTCCAAGAGGAGAGGAGTGGATTTGTTTCAGAGGATAGTAGTGATGATGAGGCAATGGAAACATCCAGCAATCCAATGGAATGCCTCCGAAGATGCTTTGAGAAAGCTGAAAAATACAAGGAGACACTACCTGATGAAGCCACCTTCCAAGCAATAAGACAAAGCCTAAGACCATCAACAAGTAACAAAGAAGTGGAGGATTGGTTTAACCATTCAGGTCAGGGGTCAACTACATCTGTAGACCTGTGGCAGGAAAACCTCTTTATGTAGGATGAGAGCTTCATGGTAACTCTCTCTCTCTCTCTCTCTCTCTCTCTCTCTCTCTCTCTCTCTCTCTCTCTCTCTCTCTCTTTGTGTCACTTCTGACATGATATGTGCAGTCTTGGATTGCTGACAAGGATGACTTCCTTCGGCGGCAGACTCGAGAGTATCACTAGCTCTTGGTAGACAAAACCCAGATGAACTTTTAGAGTATGGCAAACATCTCATGATTCGTTACAAGGGTGACGTGCCAAAAAACAAAATTGAACCTTCAAAATCTTGATACACTTCAAGTAGCAATTGTATAAGATCATGTATTACATAAATTTTGTACAATGTCATCCACTCAGAGTATCTTTCTCCACTTGTGATTCACATACACCATTGTCTCTCTCCACCTTCGTTGACTTTCACGAGCTCTGGAGTTGTTGTATGCCATTGATCTTTTAACTTTTTGTTGTTGTAACTGTCTGATGGCTTGTGCTGTTGCTGAATTTGCCAAGACTTCTTTTGCCTGCATTCAATGAATGATTCTACGATAGAACCATTCAAATAGTTCTCTCAAACGGTTAGCCTTGATTCGAGAGCCACAATGTCGTGTGTACCTGAAGTAAGCATTTCTCGCCATGTAATGAGACTTTTCCATCCCTTGGGTATTCCATATTGCCGGGTTCCCATACTTTTGTATAAAATATGGTAAATGATTGAAGATGGTGTGCTGGATGTGAGAACAGATTAGTTAGAATGTTTTACACTCACATATTTGCACATAAGAGAGAATGAAATACACGATAATACCATGTAGTGAGTAATCTGGGTGTCTGTCCATGCTGTCTTGAATGATTTTTTCAGAAGGTTGAGATTCTCCTTGAACTTGTTCATATCACCTTGTGACCAGTTGTTAACCCTCACGGCTCACGGACACCCCATCACCTACGACGGACGCGTATTATGTATTTGGTAGAGTCAGGTACCGGGCTTGTCGGACCAATAGGAAAAGGGTAAGAGTGATCGCCGATGAGAGGCGCACTCTAACTGGGACATTCAAGGGATTAGTTGGCTAAGCATGGGCGCCCAAGTGTGAATGGGGTGAGCTCATATAAAAGCCAACTAAACCTAAAATTCACTCATTCTCTCATTTGTGCAATAGAAGAGTGCTCTTGCTCCATCTCCATCTCCATCTTCTTCTTCTTCACCTCCTCGTGTGTGTGTGTGTGTGTGTGTGTGTGTGTGTGTGTGTGTGTGTGTGTGTGAGAGAGAGAGAGAGAGAGAGAGAGAGAGAGAGAGAGAGAGAGAGAGAGAGAGAGAGAGAGGGAGAGTGTGTGTGCGATCGAGCATTACGAAGGCACGGCGGCGACGAGGCGGTTGAGCGCGGCGTAGCGGCGTCTCCTTCTTCTTCGCGGCGAGGAATCCTCTACGGCAGGAGCATAAGGCGGTGAGTGACACACCATTGCCCTCTTTGAGCTTACTAGTTAAACTAGTTGTGTGCTTGGAGCCGTCTGCGGCTCGCACACGGTGCATTGGCAAGTCCCTTGCTTAGGCAGTGCGGCAAGGAGCGCACATTTTTGGCGCCGCTGCCGGGGAATAGCCCTGCACTAAGCCCAAGAGGCACTTTGTGCTTCTTGTATGAGTGGTTTGCAGTAGGAAAGAAGAGGGAGAGGAAGGCGTATTTTTTCTGCAAGTTGTTAATTCTGTTTTTCTGTTGCGCACAGTTTGCATTTTCTGTTTTTCTGCTACGTACATTTAGTATTAGTTAGACAGTTAGCAAAATTCTGTTTTTCTGTTTGCACACAGTTAGCATTAGTCACACAGTTAGCATTAGTCACACAGTTAGCATTTCTTGCGTTTTTTTGCATTTTCTGCATTTTTTGGTTTGCACTGCACAGTACTGTCAAGTTTCAATTTTCTGCATTTTCTGTGTTTCCTGGTTTGTGCACAGTTAGGCGCACAGTTAGTTAATTAAGTAGGTTAGTAATTAGGTGAACCACTGATTAGCAGGTTAGTAGGTAGGCGAGACAGTAAGTAGGTAGGTGAGGTCAACGCGCACCAAAACGCGTACCCAAAAAAAAAAAGCTTAAATTTTTTTGCAGAAAAAAAAAATTCTAAAAAAATAATAAAATCGAAAAATAAAAACGTGAGTGAGGGGGAGGTTAAATTTTTCGAAAATAAAAAGCGTGAGGTATAAAAACGGACGGGTTGGTTTGTATAAAAGATAGATCGGGATCGGGATCATTTCCCCAAGCCCAGGCCCAGGCCCAGGCCCAGGCCTCAGTCCTATGATATATACTAGACTCACTCTTATATATATACCCTACTCCCTCAAGAGGGAATGAGAGCATGTGGGGCAAGTCCTCCACTCTCCTCCCTTCTCTTCCCACTTGCACCCTTAGACTTGCTATTTGGAGCCTAGTTCCCCAGCTAGGAAAAGACTGTTTCGGGCTTTTCTGGAGCAAAATAGAACCAAACGGTGGGCTGTAAAGCACAGCGCGTCCCTCCTAGAGATACGCTCGTTTTGAGCTATCACAAGGCCCATTCCACGACACGCTCTAAAAAATCTAGCAAAAAAACAAACAAAAAACACGCAAAAAACTAGTCACAAGGCCTCCTAGAGCAGCTTTTTGACACCTTAGGGTATCAAAAGCACATGCACTTACGCTCTGGGCGGGTGCTAGAACACGAGCATATTGAGGGTGCCTCTGTTCATACGGACACCCATTACCCATCCACGATAGGCTCTAGACCCTCAGCGGGGACACAAGGTAGCACCACCCAAGACCCTAAAATAGCCGCTAGTGATTCCTCCTCCGATTCAGAGATCATGGAAGCATACCCTACCCAAAACACTGAGAGAGAAGGCCATGCACCTCCCAAAGCTCCACAGCCTAGTACTAGTATGTTTAGCCGTTTCATGGAAACATTAGGTAGAGCTACTCGCTCGGAACCTGATGCAAATGAAGCACACGAAGGGGGTGGGGAAGTGGACTCTCCTTTCACATCGCACATGGACCCCACACCCCCAAAGAGTGTCCATGTGGATATCCTTCCAACCTCTTACCAAGAAGGCCCTGTTGAGCTGCCTCCTTCAGAAGTTCCCTCTAGAGTACCGTTGGTGACAAGTAAAACCACGGGGAGCAACATTGCTTCTACCTCACAAGAAACCGTTAACACGTCGACTCTAGAAGGATTGTTCATTAACAATCATTGGACATACGACCTCCACACTGAGGTGTTGACGGATCTACACTCTGGCCACGCCTACCATGTAGGATGGATAGAGATTGTACAATCCACCTCTAGTGCCACGAGCATCGAAGATCAACAGAAAATGATCTGTAATGTTATCCATGGCATTATTCAATCGGAAAGGCAAAACCGAGGGGTAAATATACTCTCAACTGGCCCCATGAGATTTCTGGATACAAGCAAGGCTCAACAGCCTACTCTATCACAAATGGAGACTCCTCTAATGAGTCTCATGGACCCATCTTACGTCATTTCACCTGGGGTCTCTATGTAATCTGAGCCTCCGAGCGACAACTTTAGCTTCCCTAACTTGGCTCAACCCTCTATTAAGGAAAACACAGTGCTCACTCCAGGGATAGGCCTGATAGAGAATGTACCGATGACATCTACGGTTAGCGCAGTGCCACTACCTAGTGTCGTAGTACCTAATATGGGGCCTCGACCGTATGTGCCTCTAGCCCCTTATGCACACATGGCCCCCAAACCTCCAATTGTACCACTTGTTTATGCTCCTCGAGTGCCACTCCCTAGCCCTTATCCGAGTGGACCTATGCCCGGTTATGTTCCATATCCTGCATCATCCACACATATGCCAAGACCGGTACCCGTCCCTCTCCCACATATGATTCCAAGAGTACCTCCACCGGCCCTGCCTCCTCACATAGGTGACTTGGCAGCATTTGCTCAAACCATAGGTCGATCTATCGCGGAAAATATGCGTCATGCATCTGATAGAGAGCCTAGAAGTAAGGCATTACAAATTGCCAAACTCACGCAAAAATTCAATGGGGACGAAGATGCTAGAAAACACATTGAAGTGTTTGAACAAGTATGTGATTCCTTAGGGGAACGCAACGAACTACATAAGTGCAATGCCTTAAGCTTGACATTAAGTGGGAAGGCTAGAGATTGGTATAGAACCCTAAGGGTGGACGAGAAAACAATCTACCCTACCCTTCGAAGGTTGTTTCTAAAGGAGTACATACGAGAAGGTGTGCTTTGGGGTGTAGCATCTCAGCTACAGAAGGCCGAATGTAAGGAAGGAGAGTCAGTAAGGGACTTCTTTAGTCGTCTAAAGCACTTAAACTCTCGCTGCCCTGTAAATGAGCGCTTCAACAATAACCAACTGCTTGATCGATTCATTCGATCCATTTGCTTGGGTCCACATAGCACTAGTGAGTGCCCTACGTTTAGAGTAAAATTTAATGGAACTTGCAACGCATGTGGTAGGTATGGTCACCAAGCTAAGGATTGTTTAATGATCAAACGTATGATGGCAAATAGACCACCTCTAGCCTGGACGGATGCACCTCGAGCTCCTGTATTGATGCCTACTCCACTTGTTGAGCAACTACCGCAACACATGGTCCCTAGATCTCAAAATGTTGTACAAGCTACACCGCTACCACCTCCTGTGCTAGGACCGCAGCCCCCGCATCCAAGAGTCGCCCCTATGAACCAAGTGGGTTGCGAGCCATCTAATGCTTATGCAGATGGCTGTGAGGAGGAAATAGACACTAGTATTGCCTACGGACTTGATACATTGGAAGAGTGTCCTAGCTAGGAGGCCACCTCTTCAATGCTACGAGTGTGGTGGACCACATCGGGCAGCGGAGTGCCCTATTAGGCTGCAAAAGAATGCTGCACAGATGCAAATGAATCAAGGGAGCACGTCTGCAATGCCAATACTCACATGTAATCGTTGTGGCATAGATCACTTGATTGCCCAATGCCCCTATAACCCAAATGCGCCTAAAATCACACCCCTAAATTTGGTCGAAATTGCTAGTGTGACATCGCCAATACCACCCATCGCACCCGCTTATGCGATCAGACGGTAGCTAGACATAGCCAAAGCATAAAAATCTGATGCATGAGATGCATGGCGAGAGCCTAAACAAGTACCACTAGACAAAGGTGCATCCAATTTACTATCACGCAAAGTGTGCACCAGCCATTTTGGCATACCTCTATCCTGCTCATTTTCAGTCCCTTTCCTCATCAAGTACATCATGTACATTTGCATCAGTAATAGGCTGATCTAAAACATTTTTAGAAACCCCCATAGGCTTTGCCTCATTGGAACTTACATTCGTATTTCCACCACTGAAAAGAGGCAACAAAGTGTCATAAATGTCTTGTGAGCTTACATTACAGTGTCTAGTACATGACAGCAAGGGCTGAACACAATCTTCCACAAACACTACATCCTGAGAAACTAGAATACGTTTTGTTTGTAGATGATACAACCTGTAACCTTTGATTTCAGCACTATAAGCAACAAAAATACATTTGACAGCCTTATCATCCAATTTTTTGCACTGCACTTGTGGCACCAAAGCATATGCCAAACAGCCAAAAACACGCATGTGCTCAATAGAAGGCTTTCTATCATGCCATGTTTCATATGGAGTAATAGACTGCAAAGCTTTCGTAGGAAACCTGTTAAGTACATAAGTGGCACACATGATGGCCTCAAGACAAAAAGAATGCGGCAAAGCTTGACTTTTGACCATACATCGTGCCATTTCCGTCAATGACATGTTTTTCCTCTTAGCAACACCATTTTGCTGAGGTGTATAAGGCACTGTACATTGGTGTTTTATCCCACGACTAGCCAGAAATGCATTAAATTCATGAGACATATACTCCCCCCCTCGATCGGAACGGAGGGTGCCCATAGTACATTTCGAGACATTTTCAGCCATAGCCAGAAATTGTTTGAAGCACATAAAAACTTCGGACTTCAATTTAAACGGAAATACCCATGCATGCTTGGAGTAATCATCAATGAAAGTCACGAAGTACAGGTAATTGCCCAAGGACAAAGTTTGCATGGGCCCACAAACATCACTATGCACAAGCTGCAACCTGCATGTGGCCCGAACTGAACCATCCTTTGGAAATTTAGAACGCTACATCTTACCCAAAATACAGCCTTCACAAACATGTTTGACAGGTGCTTCAAGAGGCGGCAAAGAAGCAACCATATCAGATTTCTACAAACGCAGTAAACTGGCAAAATTTAGATGACCAAAACGTGCATGCCAAAGTTTTGCATCTGAAATAGCCCTTGAATCTGCAACAGCATTTGCAAAATTTTGTCCACACTTGTCATACAAAGTGATCTTATACAACCCACGGCACAAAAGCCCAGATGCAACAATTTCATCACCAAAACTGAGATCATGAATTGTACATCTGTCATCCACAAATTTGACTACAAGTCTAAGTTTAGCAAGTGCGGATACTGACAAGAGATTCTTCTTGATCCCAGGTACATAAAGTGCATCAACAAGTGTGAAGGAATTGCCATTAGCAACAGTAAGCACAATGTTTCCAACTCCCTGAACTGGATAAGAGGCGTTGGTGGCACAAGTGACTGAATTCCCATGAGGGACACACTCGAGAGAGGTAAACAATGCATGATGTGAGGTAATGTGATTTGTAGCACCACTGTCGAAATACCATACATGTGAATCTGCAGTAACTGACAAGCATGCATCATGGACAGCAGGATTGTAAGTGCACTCTGCGCTAAAAGCCCATTTTGCATCAACATCAGCAACACAATCTCCTTTCACAGAAGACTCAACAATGGCTGCATTTGTAGTGGAACCAGCATTTGCAGTGGAACCACCCTCTTTCTTCTTAGCCTCTTTGGACTTCAACTTAGGACACTACTTGATCAAGTGATCATTGGCTTTACAATAATGGCAACACATCTTCTTTTTGTCCTTATCACCAGAATTTCCAGACGAATTGCTGCCAGCAGAAGCATTGGGAACAGAATTTTTGCCACTCGCAGCAAAACCATAAGAAGTGGTTGCATTGTTTTTACCACCCTTTCTTTGAGAAGCAATAAAATCCTGTTCAACTGCATGCTATCTAGTCCTTTTTTTTTCTGGAAAGTGACTCTTGCAATAGCAATGTGCATAATGCATCAAACTTGACAACTTTTGGATTTCCTTGGGTCATAAGTCTGCAAGTACTAGCAAAAGTCTGGTAAGAATCTGGTAAGGCATCAAGAAGAGTCTGCACAAGGGAACTGTCTGAAAAAACTTCACCTACAGAAATAAGTTGCTCATTGATATCCTTGACACTAGCAAGGAAAGTGTCCATATCATCTTCCTCATGCATAATCTTTGACTCCAGCTCTTTACGCAGCAAAGCAATTTTAGCCTCATTGCGGCTTGCATAAAGACCTGCAAGAATATCCCAAGCCTGTTTTGCAGATTTTGCTGAACGGATGTGAGGAACAATGGTACGCTTCACAGACAACGCAATCAATGCATGAGTGTGCGCATCCTTAACATCCCAAATAGCTTGTTCTGCCGTAGGCAAAACAACTCTAACAGCAGCTGCAATCCTTGTAGCAAGACCTGCAACATCCTTAACATCGCCTACATCCTCAAAACCTGGACGTACATCAATGCCTTGCACAATGTTCCAGACACCCTTTGACACAAGAACATGTTGCATCATATAAGCCCACATAGGGTAGTTGTCCCCATCCAACCTGTCCTCAGAAGCAAACATCTTGAACACATCTGTGTTGTTGTTGTCAGCCATGGTAAATGTTGCACCTGATGTGAAAGCACAAACCGTAGAAGACTGTAAGGCACCTGTTATGCAAAAAATGGAACTGACAGAAATTTTGCACAAATTGACAAAATAGCCTGTGCAATACTGCCTGTAGTTGAAATGGAGGTCGAAATGAGCCCAAATCAAAAATCTGAGCACATCGAGCTCTACGAGCTCACCCAAAGTATTTGTCGACCTGCGAACGCTTGCCAAAGCTCACTAAAATCGGAGAAATTGAGCAGGCGTGTGCTGGAGCAACTGGCGACTAAGCCCGGGAGGATGTGACCTACTCTGATACCAATTGTTGGAATTAGGGTTGCAGAGAAACACACACAACTTGGAGAAGACGAAGGAAGCTCAAGGCACACAATAGAGAGTGTATTACTTAGTGTGCAATGGAAAGATAGATAGCCCTAGAGTGATGGGCGTATATACAATGCACAGGGGAAAAAACCTCCTAAAGAGGGAAAAAATGCCCCGGCGGTCCTAGTGTGTTCACACACATCACTACCACATGTATATGGTAACAAGGTCATCAGAAGTTATATACATTTCTCCTATCATATTTAAGGGTACGAGTTGTGGCATTTCATCCCCCTCGGGTGTTACCCAGGTCGTCCACCTATTTCCCCAAGTGTCTATGGTTGCTGCTAGGTGGACCCAATCCACATTGTCAGACTCAGTCATTCCAGGTAGAACATTCATATAAGGAGAGTCTTCCCCAATATCAGCGTCCATTTTACACGTGTAACAATACTACAATGGGGCCAAGTGAGCTGTGGTGTCAGATCTATGATCAATTACAAATTTGTTTCCTAGACTCCATTTCTTCGATAGGGTTAGGTAATCCCTCTATAAACATTATCTTCAACAAGAAGAGTGTACGCCCACTTTCCCATGATTTAAAATCACTTTCTTCTTGGATGAAACTTGATATGGCTAGTGGTCTATGGACTTTGTGAGGTTGCTTTTGCATAGGGAACACTGTGTCTGTAGACTGTAATCTGGATCTGCCTAGGTGCTGGCTCTAGATCCCTTTGCGTCTCTTCTACCAAACTCCTTAACTGCTTGACTCGCTCGATCTCTTTTGTAGGGTTTGGGTAAGTTCCTATCTTCTTCTTGGGTCATCACCATTGTGGCTCATGACATCTTCCTTGTTTGTTTCTTTTCTAGTTTGGTCATTTTAGTATCCATGGTTTTACCTGAATCAGAATCCTCTTAAGCATCGTGCATATATACGGGGTCGTCATCACCAGTCCCTATATTGGTCTTTGAACTGGGGTTTGACTTCACTGCTTTTTGTGATCTCTTCCTCCGTGTTTTCTTCTTCTTCTCAGATTGGGCAATTGACGCTATGTCTCTTTCTTCAAGAATATAATTTTGGTTTCGGAGCATCGATCGCATGAGTACATTTATTGGTACCATGAACGTACTTTGTGGTGTCCAATTAAAATACCCTCGGAATGGCTGCCACTAACCACGATACAAAAAACTCTTTTGTGGTGGAAGAAACTGCGCTAGCAGATATAACCGTTCTGAAAAACCTCACTTCATTGCATGTTCTACATAGTAATATTGTGCCCCTAAGCCCATGTCTTCTGCCACCATCGCCAGACGGATATTATTCTTAAACTGCTCTTGACCCCCAAAGAGTCACCCGCTGTCGTACCGTGGCACCTGCATAGTGGGGACGGAAGCTAAGCCCTACAATATTATGGATTTTATGTGTATGTCTTAAGTCTGCATACGTATATGCATTTTCTATTTAGCATGCAAAAAACTAGTCAAAGTCTGATGTGTCACTCTTGTTGGAAATAGGCTTCGTCCTATGATCCCGGTCTTCTTTGTGAACCTCTTCTTGGAGCCATGATGAAATGAGCCTATAAAACATACCTCCTATCTACTAGGCATCCTAGGTGGCATATGACATGTGTAGCATGGTCAAAAGTGGCCTTAGTCATAGTATACCCCATGAGGTGTCATTCTACACATAGTAGGTGCACTTTGGAGTAATTATGGACCTAGAAAAATCCCTTAGAAAAATGGTTACGAGTTTGTTTGATGTCATCCATGATGTATGCCAAGCTCTCTCTCAATTTTTTATAAAGCTACTTTATTCACATGTTCCCACCATAGCTCAACAACTCTTGGAGGCTTAACCCTTGACATCTGGCGGCAAGGAGAAGATATTTGGAGAAAGATCTAGAAGAACCTCTAGATATTTCTTGAAGAGAAAGATCTAGAAACTTTGAAGATAATTTCAAGAAATTTTGAAAAGATAGACACTTGTCACACAAATCCCTTCGATATTTCTAAGAAAATATCTTCTTCAAGGGGCAACTTCACCTATAAATAGAGCCTCTTGCCCCTCACTTGGACATAAAGAAAACCATCAAGCAATCAAGCGCTCAAGAAATCCCCATAATCAAGCCACTCTATCAAGCCATCACCCAACCTCCTAGCCATCTCCTTGAGTGAAACTTTCTCTTAATTTCAGCCCAACACATCGTGATGTTGCTACTTCACGCCTCAAGCATTCTATCTCCTCACTTGTAATACTCATACACTCTATGTAATCTTCTTTCATCAATAAAGACTCATTGTTGGTGGCTCACAAACGGTGGTGGGTACTACTACTCATATTCTACTTCATCAAGTTGGCTACAAGACCAAAAAGTCTTGAGGTGTGCTTCACTTCTTTGGCTTGAGCTTGTGTGGTTCTTTGTGTGTGGGTTGTATTTTTCTTTCCTCCATTGTTTGACTTCTTTATAAACTAATTTCTTAGATGAATAATCCCAATGGTGTAACCTTTGAACCCTTTCACTTTGTGCAAAATATTAGGATTAACATTTGTAGTAGCCGTAAAATCCACTTCCAACAGAGAATTGTGTTACTCTTTGGGCCGGAAAGACTGCAAGAAATTCTTCTTTCTCCATGTCCTCTTATTTTGCCACTAATAGACTACTCTAATTCTTTCCATCTGCACATATTTCTTCTCCTTTAGGAGTCGAGTCTTTCTTTCTTAATATTACTAAGAACCAAGAAGACTTGTACACATGGCTCACTCCTATCACTAGGCAAAACATCTACATCTTTGTAAGCAGTAAGTTACAGTTTCAAAGAACCATTCGTAGTCTATTTGGAGTACAACGACTTGCTACTATAAATGCATCAGTGAACCCTTTCATCTTACCTTTGATTAGATACGATCAAAGCCTTGATGTTTTCATCTTTGTTTTGTTTTGAGGGTTTCACGTGTGTGTATGTGTGTGTCTACGTGTAAGCTCCCAATGGCTACACACAATGTATTGGCTACAAACACTAAGATTTCTTAAGAGAAAGCCTTCACAGTCTCCCCACAAACCCTCACAGCTAGAGGCCCGGTGCCTTCCTGGCAAGACCGTCAACTCTCTGACACACTTTTGGTGAACCTGACGTGAAGTTTGTCAGGGTGAGTTAGTGGGGATCTGTAAGCTACTTCAACCATGGGTGATTATTATCCGCAATAGCAAGGTATGCCTTTTGCTCCCGCTACAATGCAAATGTTTCAATAATTTGCCTTGTTTATGCAACAACAACATGCTACAGCAAGATGAGAAGTGTCAGCAACCAAAGCTATTTAAGCAGTGGTGCACAAAGGGATTAGTTTAATGGGAAAGATGTGACAAAGCATCTTCGTGGCTATGTAAAGGAGATGGAGTTGCATCGTGTGCTAGAGGATTAGATGCTCCAAAGCTTTGATCTTGTTGTGACTCCCGAGATTAGAGAGCATGTGAGAGGAATCAGGAATGAGCATGGAAGAAATTGGGAGGAGTTCAAGCTAGCGATGAAGGAGGAGTATTTCATGGAGGACTCTGAGAGAGTAACAAAGAGAACTTTCCTAGAGTGGGTAGCCTGTTAGGAAATAAGACGTAGCTAAATAGATAATTGAGTAGATTACTTAATAGAGAGAGACAGATTTACATACACGAGATTATAGAGAGAGAGAGAGAGAGAGAGAGAGAGAGAGAGAGTACACACGATATACGTGGTTCACCCAATGTGGGCTACATCCATGGGAAAGCAGCCACTCAATGGCTTTAGTACTTCAAAACAAGAAGTAGTTTACAAAGGGGTTATACCCTTAATGGAGCTCCCGCCTTGCTTCACTCTCACCACCTCACACTCACCTTGTTGTATCAACTTCACACTATGAAATGTGTGTAGAAATGGCCTCCTTTTATAGGCCAAAAGGGTTGCCCTCTCTCATGAGAGGGAGCCATGTGTAGCCACCCTTGTGCAGATAAGTCCAAATTGGACCCTTCAATCCGCCCATGTGTGGCCGCCCTTGAGAAGACAAGTCCGCTTTTGAATTCGGCCACCGGCCATTGACTTCCGACCATCGGCCACCGGCCAACCGACCGGTTGTTTTCTGACCACTTTCCGGCCGCCGTCCGGCCATAATATTCCGGCGAAGGAAAAAAAAAGTCTCAGGGGGCTTCCGCCCCCGAGGCCCCTAAAGTTGCCCATGATTTTTGGCCGTTCAAATTTTGTTTCCGACGAGTGATTTTCCTTCATGCACGATGGCTTCTCCTCATAATGGGGGCCTTACAAATGTGCGTTTTTACCATAGAAGATTACAAGGTAAATCAAGCTCTATACTTAACAATCTCCCACTTGGAGACTGATCTCAAAACCAAACCTATGACTGCTTTCCATCCTGGCTTCTTATCCTTGAATGCCGATTGAGGATGAGAAAAGCTCAACTTTTCCTTGTTGACCACCTTTGTGAACATGTCTGCAGGATTTTCACTTGTATGCACCTTTCTTAGCTTTAGTTGTCCCTCTTCCAAAAGAGTGCGTATGAAGTGATATCTCACCTCAATGTGCTTTGTCCTTGAATGAAAGGCTGAGTTCTTCGCAAGATGGATAGCACTTTGGCTATCACTGTACAAGACACAATTGTCTTGTTTGAATCCAAGCTCTTCTAAGAATCTGTGAAGCCACATAATTTCTTTGCTTGCCTCGGTCACTGCTACATACTCTGCTTCTGTGGTAAAAAGTGAAACCACTTTCTGCAGCTTTGAAGCCCATCTTACTGCTGTGCCTCCAACCATGAACACATAGTCAGTAGTGATTCTTTGAGTATCTTTGTCACCTGCCATATCTGCATCAGCATACCCTTCTAGAAAAATATCAGTTCCTCCAAAATACAAAGCATTTAATGTTGTCCCTTTTAGATACCTAAGTATCCACTTCACAGCTTGCCAATGCCCTTTACCTGGGTTGTCCATGAACCTACTCACAACTCCCACTGCATGTGCAATGTATGCCCTTGTCCAGACCATATCATACATTAGAGAACCTACCGCTGCAGCATATGGAACTTTAGACATATAGGTTATCTCCTCTTGTGTCTTTGGACACATATCCTTCGTTAGTTTAAAGTGTCCAGCCATAGGTGTAGAAACTGGTTTTGCATTTTGCATTGCAAACCTTTCTAGTACCTTCTTGATGTAATCTTCTTGAGATAGCTTTATTGTCTTCTTCGTTGTATCCCTTGATATTTTCATACCAAGTATCCTCTTTGCAGCACCTAAATCTTTCATTGAAAAAGATTTAGATAGATCCTCTTTTAGGTCTTTGATGTCCTTCATGTTAGCACTTGCAATCAACATGTCATCAACATATAACATTAGGATGATAAATTTTCCATCTCCCAAATTCTTCGTGTAGACGCAGTGATCCGAGTTGCATCTTGTGAATCCATGATCTAACATCCATCGATCAAACTTCAAGTACCATTGTCTTGATGCTTGCTTTAAACCATACAAGCTCTTCTTTAATCTGCAAACCATTTTCTCCTTACCTTTTACTTCATACCCCTTTGGTTGAAGCATGTAGATTTCCTCCTCTAAGTCACCGTGAGGGAATGCTGTTAGGAAATAAGACAGCTATATAGATAATTGAGTAGATTACTTAATGGAGAGAGACAAATTTACATACACGAGATTAGAGAGAGAGAGAGAGAGAGAGAGAGAGTACACACGATATACGTGGTTCACCCAATCTGGGCTACTTCCATGGGAAAGCAGCCACTCAATGGCTTTAGTACTTCAAAACAAGAAGTAGTTTACAAAGGGGTTATACCCTTAATGGAGCTCCCGCCTTGCTTCACTCTCACCACCTCACACTCACCTTGTTGCATCAACTTCACACTATGAAATGTGTGTAGAAATGGCCTCCTTTTATAGGCCAAAAGGGCTGCCCTCTCTCATGAGAGGCAGCCATGTGTAGCCGCCCTTGTGTAGATAAGTCCAAATCGGACCCTTCAATCCGCCCATGTGTGGCCGCCCTTGAGAAGACAAGTCCGCTTTTGGATTCCGCCACCGGCCACCGGCCATTGACTTCCGACGACCGGCCACCGACCATTGACTACCGGCTACCGGCCAACCGACTGGTTGTTTTCCGACCACTTTTTGACCGCCGTCCGGCCATAATATTCCAGTAAAAAGGAATATTTTGGCGAGGGAAAAAAAAAGTCTCGGGGGCTTCCGCCCCTGAGGCCCCTAAAGTTGCCCCTAATTTTTGGCCGTTTAAATTTTGGATTCCAGCGAGTGATTTTCCTTCACGCACGATGGCTTCTCCTCATAATGGGGGCCTTACAAATGTGCGCTTTTACCACAGAAAATTACAAGGGTAAATCAGGCTCCATACTTAACAATCTCCCACTTGGAGACTGATCTCCAAACCAAACCTGTGACTACTTTTCATTCTGGCTTCTTATCCTTGAATGCCAATTGAAGATGAGAAAAAGCTCAACTTCTCCTTGTTGACCACCTTTGTTAACATGTCTGCAGGATTTTCACTTGTATGCACCTTTCCTAGCTTTAGCTGTCCCTCTTCCAAAAGAGTGTGTATGAAATGATATCTCACCTCAATGTGCTTTGTCCTTGAATGAAAGGCTGAGTTCTTCGCAAGATGGATAGCGCTTTGGCTATCACTGTAGAAGACACAATTGTCTTGTTTGAATCCAAGCTCTTCTAAGAATCTGTGAAGCCGCATAATTTCTTTGCTTGCCTCCGTCATTGCTACATACTCTGCTTCCATGGTAGAAACTGAAACCACTTTCTACAGCTTTGAAGCCCAGCGAACTGCAATGCCTCCAACCGTGAACACATAGCCAGTAGTGCTTCGTTGAGTATCTTTGTCACCTGCCATATCTGCATCAGCATACCCTTCTAGAAAAATATCAGTTCCTCCAAAATACAAACCATTTGTTGTTGTCCCTTTTAGATAGCTAAATATCCACTTCACAACTTACCAATTCTATTTACCTGGGTTGTCCATGAACCTACTCACAACTCCCACTCCATGTGCAATGTCTAGCCTTGTCCAGACCATAGCATACATTAGAGAACCTACCGCTGCACCATATGGAACTTTAGACATATAAGCTATCTCCTCTTGTGTCTTTGGACACATATCCTTCGTTAGTTTAAAATGACCAGCCAAAGGTGTAGAAACTGGTTTTGCATTTTGCATTGCAAACCTTTCTAGTACCTTCTTGATGTAATCTTCTTGAGATAGCTTTATTGTCTTCTTCGTCCTGTCCCTTGATATTTTCATACCAAGTATCCTCTTTGCAACACCTAAATCTTTCATTGAAAAAGATTTAGACAGATCCTCTTTTAGGTCTTTGATGTCCTGCATGTTAGCACTTGCAATCAACATGTCATCAACATACAACATTAGGATGATGAATTTCCCATCTCCCAAATTCTTCGTGTAGACGCAGTGATCCGAGTTGCATCTTGTGAATCCATGATCCAACATCCATCGATGAAACTTCAAGTACCATTGTCTTGATGCTTGCTTTAAACCATACAAGCTCTTCTTTAATCTGCAAACCATTTTCTCCTTACCTTTTACTTCATACCCCTTTGGTTGAAGCATGTAGATTTCCTCCTCTAAGTCACTGTGAGGGAATGCCGTATTTATATCCATTTGCTCGAGATTTAGATCATGAGCAGCCACAAGGATTAAGACAAGCCTAATTGAGTTCATTTTTACAACAGGAGAAAATATTTCATTGAACTCAATACCTTTCTTTTGAGAAAACCCTTTTACCACATGCCTAGACTTGTACCTTTTCTTCCTACCTTCTTCTTCCTTCAACTTGTACACCCATTTGTTTTGAAGTGCCCGCTTACCTTTAGGCAACTCAACCAACTCCCATGTTTGGTTGCGATGTGGTGAGTCCATCTCCACTTGCATGCTCTTCGTCCATTCTTCTTTGGATTCATGTTGCATAGCTTCTTCGTATGATTCTGGCTCTCCAGAATCTGAGATCAAGAGATGGTTGAAGGAAGGAATAAACCTTTCTGGAGGTCTACTTGCTCTTGTAGATCTTCACGGAATAGGTTGAGGCTCCTCATTTGGTTGACGTTGTTACACATTGTCACCGTTTGCAGTCCTTGAGTATTCACCGTCCTCAAGTTCCATGTACTCATGACCTGTTTCTTTTGTTTGTTTTCTTTCCAAGTAATCTTTGCACATATTCTTTTCGTTAAAAATTACATCCCTACTCCTTAATATTTTACCATCTTCAGGATTCCATAGGCGATACCCAGAGTCACCTTCTCCATAGCCAATGAAGAAACACTTTTTGGACTTTGCATCTAGCTTTGATCTTAGGCGTCTATCTATGTACATGAAAGCCTCACACCCAAACACTTTGAGAAATGCATAATTCACCAGTTTACCTGTCCATGCCTCTTTTGGAACTCCCCCATCCAATGCCATTGAGGATGACCGATTGATTAAGTACACAGACGTACTTACAGCTTCCGCCCAAAGCTCAAGCGATAGGCCTGCATGTAGCTGCATGCTTCGTGCTCGCGCCATGATTGTCCTATTCATCCTTTCCGAAATTTCATTTTGTTGAGGTGTCCTTGGGGTTTTCCTTTGCCTCCGAATACCATTGCTAGCACAAAAGCTTTCAAAATCTTGGCTGCAATATTCGCCTCCATTGTCGGATCTGAGGCATTTAATCTTGGTACCTGTTTCATTCTTCACAAAGGCTTTCCACCTTTGAAATATGGAAAATACATCGGATTTACTCTTCATGACATAAACCCATGTTTTTCTAGTCGCATCATCTATGAATGTTACATAGTACAATGAGCCACCAAGTGATGGTGTACTTGCAGGACCCCAAACATCAGAATGAACCAACTCAAGTTTTTTATTTTTTCTTTCATTTCCTGATTTTTGAAATTTTACCCTCTTTTGTTTACCATAAACACAATCTTCACAGAACTCTAAGTCCACTTCTTTCAAACCAGGTAGAAGCTTCTTTGTTTGAAGGATTTGCATTCCTTTGGCACTCATATGCCCAAGTCGGTAGTGCCACACCGCACTGTCAACTTCTCTAGTTGCTGCACAAGCTGAAGGTTGCATGCTAACAGTACACAAGTAAAGTGTACCGACTTTTTCTCCCTTGGAAACCACCAAAGATCCCTTTGAGATCTTCCACCGTTTGTTTCCGAATGCAATGTTGTGACCTTCATCGTCCAATTGTCCTGTAGAGATCAATTTATTGCGAAGAGAAGGAACATGCCTAACATCTTTAAGCTTCCATTCATTTCCGTTTGCAGTTTTGACAGAAACTGTACCTTTGCCGACAATCTCACAAACTTCATCATCTCCCAAGTATACATACCCTAAATTACCTTTGGTGTAGTGTTGGAAATGTTGCTTCACTCTCACCACCTCACACTCACCTTGTTGCATCAACTTCACACTATGAAATGTGTGTAGAAATGGCCTCCTTTTATAGGCCAAAAGAGCTGCCCTCTCTCATGAGAGGCAGCCATGTGTAGTCGCCCTTGTGTAGATAAGTCCAAATTGGACCCTTCAATCCGCCCGTGTATGGCCGCGAAGACAAGTCCGCTTTTGAATTCGGCCACCGGCCACCGGCCATTGACTTCCGACCACCGGCCACCGACCACCGGCCATTGACTACCGGCCACCGGCCAACCGACCGGTTGTTTTCCGACCACTTTTCGGCCGCCATCCGGCCATAATATTCCAGCAAAAAGGGATATTCTGGCGAGGGAAGAAAAAAGTCTCGAGGGCTTGCGCCCTTGAGGCCCCTAAAGTTGCCCATGATTTTTGGCCGTTAAATTTTTGGTTTCCGGTGAGTGATTTTCCTTTACGCACGATGGCTTCTCCTCATAATGGAGGCCTTACAAATGTGTGCTTTTACCACTGAAAATTACAAGGGTAAATCAGGCTCCATACTTAACAAATGCCGTATTTACATCCATTTGCTCAAGATTTAGATCATGAGCAGCCACAAGGCTTAAGACAAGCCTAATTGAGTTCATTTTTACAACAGGAGAAAATATTTCATTGAAGTCAATACCTTTCTTTTAAGAAAAACCTTTTACCACAAGCCTAGACTTGTAACTTTTCTTCCCACCTTTTTCTTCCTTCACCTTGTACACCCATTTGTTTTGAAGTGCCCGCTTACCTTTAGGCAACTCAACCAATTCCCATGTTTGGTTGCGATGTAGTGAGTCCATCTCCACTTGAATGCTCTTCGTCCATTCTTCTTTGGATTCATGTTGCATAGCTTATTCGCATGATTCCGGCTCTCCAGAATCTGAGATCAAGAGATGGTTGAAGGAAGGAACAAACCTTTCTGGAGGTCTACTTGCTCTTGTAGATCTTCGGGGAATAGGTTGAGGCTCCTCATTTGGTTGACGTTGTTGCAGTCCTTGAGTCTTCCCCGTCCTCAAGCTCCATGTACTCATCACCTGTTTCTTTTGTTTGATTTATTTCCAAGTAATCTTTGTACATATTTTGTCGTTAAAAATTACATCCCTACTCCTTAAGATTTTACCATCTTCAGGATTCCATAGGCGATACCCAAAGCCACCTTCTCCATAGCCAATGAAGAAACACTTTTTCGACTTTGCATCTAGCTTTGATCTTAGGCTTCTATCTATGTGCATGAAAGCCTCACACCCAAACACTTTGAGAAATGCATAATTCACCGGTTTACCTGTCCATGCCTCTTCTGGAACTCCCCCATCCAATGCCGTTGAGGGTGACCGATTGATTAAGTACACAGACGTACTTACAGCCTCTGCCCAAAGCTCAAGCGGTAGGCCATCATGTAGCTGCATGCTTCGTGCTCGCTCCATGATTGTCTTGTTCATCCTTTCTCAAATCCCATTTTGTTGAGGTGTCCTTGCGGTTGTCCTTTGCCTCCGAATGCCATTGCTAGCACAAAAGATTTCAAAAGCTTAGCTGCAATATTTACCTCCATTGTCGGATCTAAGGCATTTAACCTTGGTACCTGTTTCATTCTCCACAAAGGCTTTCCACCTTTGAAATATGGAAAATACATCGGACTTATTCTTCATGACATAAATCCATGTTTTTCTGGTCGCATCGTCTATGAATGTTACATAGTACAATGAGCCACCAAGTGATGGTGTACTTGCAGGACCCCAAACATCAGAATGAACCAACTCAAGTTTTTTATTTTTTCTTTCATTTTCTGATTTTTGAAATTTTACTCTCTTTTGTTTACCATAAACACAATCTTCACAGAGCTCTAAGTCCACTTTTTTCAAACCTGGTAGAAGCTTCTTTGTTTGAAGGATTTGCATTCTTTTGGCACTCATATGCCCAAGCCGGTAGTGCCACACCGCACTGTCAACTTCTGTAGTTGCTGCACAAGCTAAAGGTTGCGTGCTAACAGTACACAAGAAAAGTGTACCGACTTTTTCTCCCTTGGCAACCACCAAAGATCACTTTGATATCTTCCACCTTTTGTTTCCGAATGCAATGTTGTGACCTTCATCGTCCAATCGTCTTGTAGAGATCAATTTTTTGCGAAGAGAAGGAACATGCCTAACATCTTTAAGCTTCCACTCATTTCCATTAGCAGTTTTGACAGAAACTGTACCTTTTCCGACAATCTCACAAGCTTCATCATCTCCCAAGTATACATACCCTAAATTACCTTTGGTGTAGTGTTGGAAATGTTGCTTGTGTGGTGTCGCATGGAATGAAGCCCCGGAATCTACTATCCACGAATTAGACACATTGTCTAATGAGATAATTAGAGCATCTTGCTCTACTTTACCTACCACATTGGCCTCCGATGTCGGCTTGTTTTCTTGAGACTCTGTCTCCTTCTTCTTCTTGGACCAGCAATCCTTCTTGACGTGGCCCTTCTTGCCGCAGTTCCAACATTCAAGAACTGACTTTGTGCGTGACTTGCTCCGCCTTGAGCGATCACGACCTTTTTGGCTTTTGTACCTCTCCTTTGGCCTTTCTCTTGTTTCCACTGAGAGTGCAACACTTGATGATTCTCCTTTGCTTCTCCTTCATATTTCCTCGCTTAGGAGAACACCCACAACATCATCAAACTTAAGAGTATTTGTGCCAGAAATAGAATTACTTACAACCATCACAAGGCTGTCCCAACTATCCGGTAGAGATGATAGTATAAGGAGAGCTCGCACTTCGTCATGGAAATTGATTTTCACGTACCGATCGAAGTTGAATTATGTTTGTGTTAATATCATTTAGGTGTTCTGCAACTGAACCATTCTCTACCATCTTTAGATTGAACAAGTGCTTCATAAGAAATACCTTATTGGATGTTGATGGTTTCTCGTAGAAGTCGTCAAGTGACTTCATCAAGTCCTCCGTGGTCTTCATCTCAGAAACATTCAAGGCCACCGTTGACGCCAAGCTTAATCGGATTGTTCCCAGTGCCTTTCGATCAAGGACAATCCATGCTTCATCTGCCATTGTTGCGGGCTTCTTCGCAAGACCGCCTAGTGGCAAATAGAGGTCCTTCTGGTAGAGATAGTCTTCAATATGCATCTTCCAATATTGGTAGTTTTCTCCGTTGAACTTCTCAATCTTGATCTTCCCTTTCTCCGCCATAACTCTCACTCAATTCAAGGAATCCTTTCCTTGAGATAACTTAGCTACGAGCAAACCTTGCTCTGATACCAGTTGTTAGGAAATAAGACGTAGCTAAATAGATAATTGAGTAGATTACTTAATGGAGAGAGACATACTTACATACACGAGACTATAGAGAGAGAGAGAGAGAGAGAGAGAGAGAGAGAGAGAGAGAGAGAGAGAGAGAGAGAGAGAGAGAGAGAGAGAGTACACACGATATACGTGGTTCACCCAATGTGGACTACGTCCACGGAAAAGCAACCACTCAATGGCTTTAGTACTTCAAAACAAGAAGTAGTTTACAAAGGGATTATACCCTAAATGAAGCTCTCGTCTCGCTTCACTGTCACCACCTCACACTCACCTTGTTGCATCAACTTCACACTATGAAATGTGTGTAGAAATGGCCTCCTTTTATAGGCCAAAAGGTCTATCCTCTCTCATGAGAGGGAGCCATGTGTAGCCGCCCTTGTGCAGATAAGTCCAAATCGGACCCTTCAATCCGCCCATGTGTGGCCGCCCTTGAGAAGACAAGTCCGCTTTTGAATTTGGCCACCGGCCACCGGCCATTGACTACCGGCCACCGGCCAACCGATCGGTTGTTTTCCGACCACTTTTCGGCCGTCGTTGACTCAAAAAAGACAGAGCTCTTCTTACAAGCAACAGGAAAGGAGCTCCAAGAGCAATTAGAGCTACTTCTGGAGGACAAAGATGTTGAGCAGGGACTGAAGACAGATTGGAATGAAGTTGAAGCTGCTGCTTCATTACTTGCCAAGCGCCAAAGGAGACATGATAAGATGGTTGTTGGTAGTGCAGCATCTACCTCCACAGATTCTGAAAAGATGGTAAGCCTTCTTCCTTTATACTTCCAAAAGTTGATGACGCTGTAATAGATGAGATTATGAAAGGTATGAGGGATTTAAAAGTAAAACTCACAAAGCTTGAAGGGAAGGGGCAACGATTGGCACCATCTTCAAGGCAAAAACAACACCTAAAGAAGGTTTTGTTCATAGATGCATATGGTGTGACAGCACAGAGCATGCTAGGAGAGAATGTGACAGCTTCAGTGAAGCTCTGAGAAAAGATCTTGTCTTCTTCAAGGATGGGAAGATTCACTTAAGGGAGACATGTTTACCCTTAAGGACTAAGTTTGGGAAAGGAGGAATGCAGAGTGTGGTAGAGGATATGGACACTACCCATTCCATCTCTGCATCCGAGGCATCTACTTATACAGTCAAGATTGAACCATTGAGGAGTTTTGAAGAAAATGGTAAGCTGTGGCGAAGTGCTATGGAGCTAGCAAGGAAAGGGAAGATTACAAGAGAAGTCCTACATGAAGCAGGTGACTGTATCCGTCTAGAAATAGGATGGAATGACCCTGTGGACTCCTTTTCAGTGCATGCCTATATTGAAAAATGTCAAAACAACGAAGTGTTTGTGGAAGAAAAGTGCAGGCGAGAGAGTGGTGACGAAGGACCATAAAAAAGAATTACTAGAAGAAGCGACACAATACCTCCTCAAGCGCCTCCGACACAGGAAGCACCCCCACCTGAAGCGACTCTGGAAGAAAGTACAACTGGGAGGAAAAAGGAGTCATCAAAAGATAAGCCTAAAACTCCAACTTATAAGTTACAGTCTGATATTGAAGCTGCTACAGACTTAAAGAAAGTTCTAGAAGAAAGAATTTTGAATAGCAAAATAGAGTTTACCTTGGGGGAGGTCCTTGGCATAGCCAAGCACAAGTTTCACGAGGAGATCATTGATATCATCAAGAGGAAGAGGCAAAGTCTTGTTGACACCATTCACCCGCAACCTGAAGGATAAAGCTTAAAGACACAGGTAATACAGGTGGAAGACAAAGAGCATGATGAGGATGTCGTAGGGTGCTACCATTCTTCTGGAAGAACCAAGCAAGTATAATTTTCAAATGGAGTATGAAGCCATTCCAAGAAGTCACTTTTCCAGAAATCATTGGGCAAGAGCTACGACAAAGACAATGGTCAAGGTGGGTGATCTTGAAGAGCCATTTGTTGCCTTGATTGACCATGGCTCAGAAATAAACATAATGTCAAAGAGCTTATTCAACAAGTGAAAACTACCAATGGACACAGATCATGGATGGATGGTTAAGGTAGCAAATAATTCATCAGGTGAGTTATATGCAGCTTGTCCAAGTGTGAAAGTGACTATTAGAGATGTAAAGGAAGAGCAAAATTTCTTTGTACAGGACACATCTTCTTATGATCTCATCCTTGGACAACCCTACATTGTAGGGGTTAGAATGGAAACAAAGGTAATGGATGATGGTTCTAATTATGATAGGATAATAAGTAAAGATGGAAAACGTGCTGTTCAATTTCTCACTGTCTGTGTGAATCATGAAAGAAATCCTGACAGTTTCCGAGAGCGCCCATTGCCCAGATTGAGTAAAGAGTTTTATGATCATCGAGAGAGAATGGGTTTTGGCCAGATACCATTGTAGAGCAGGATTACGATGGTACAAAAAGCTAAGGGTTCTCACATAAGGAGGTTTTCTGTACAGGTTTTGCAGGTCTAATAGAATATGGATATGTCTTGTTTCTAAAATGTGAGAACTTGAGTCGAGGTTCCCGCAAACATGTACATAGTCTACAAAAGGAGTGGAAAGAACATGGTCTGCGAGGAAACAATGAAAACATAACAGGTGTGTTTGAGGAGTTTTCTTTTGTGGACACATTACATGATCTACAGTCTATAGTAGATTATCCTTCGCATGACCAGAATGAGATAATGAAAGTGCTCACTTGAAATGTACAATGTGGTTGAGGCATTTCAAAAGGAACAGGAGGATAGGAAGCAAAAACATGAAGTAAAGGTGGACACCAAGTACAAGACTGTGGCAAAGAAGGTAAAACTAGTGGCACTTCCTTTGCCAAAGGACTGCAAGGAAAAGCTAGAATAGGCTTCTTTGCAACCTAGTCTCAGAGATCCAAAAGGGATTGGACACAGGTTTACAAAGGAGTCTCTAAAGCAATTGAAGATTGGGAATGAGGACTCTTTGACACAGGTTGAAAGGGAATGTTTTGAAGACATGCTCTCAAAACATGGAAAAGCATTTGCATTTGAGCCACATGAGATAGGATGTGTAGATCCTACCATTTTTGCTCCTATGGTGATCTTTACCATCCCTCATGTACCTTGGAACTTACGACCAATGCCAGTTCCAAAGGCTCACTTACCAAAGTTAATTGAGCTGCTAAATGAGAAGATCAAGATGGGTATTTTGGAGCTTCATGTGCTCCGTACTCAAACATGTGGTTCACAGTACCAAAGAAGAATGGAGCTTTGCGCTTCATCCAAGATATGCAGCCGGTCAACAAAGTCACAATCAGGAATATGGGTACATGGCCAATTGTGGATGAGTTTCCAGAAGCATTTGTAGGAAGGGCAATATATTCTATGGGAGATTTGTACTCAGGGTATGATCAGTTCCAACTAGCAATGGAAAGCAGGGGTCTGACTACCATGAGGACACCTTTGGGTTTGGTAAGGATGTGTACCCTACCACAGGGAGCAACCAATTCGGTTGCACATATGATGAATAGTATGAATAAGGTCTTACATGAATTTATTCCCCAAGTAACTATGCCCTTTCTTGATGATGTTCCTATCAAAGGATGTGAAGTAAATAATAAAGATGAAGCTTTGGATTCCAAGAGGTGCCGCAACTTTGTGGCAAAACACATAGATGATTGTGACAAGATCCTATGCATACTGGAAGAGGTGAACCTTACCCTCTCATGACAAAAGTCTGTGTTTGGAGTGAATGAGGTGTTGATTGTTGGGCACATGTGTGGTCCCAATGGGAGATGACCTTGTCCAACAAAAATTTATGCAATTTAGAAGATGAAGGAGGTATGCATATCTGTGAGTGAAGTTCACATATTTCTTGGTGCATGTGTGTTTTATGCTATATGGATTCCACATTATACACATGGAGCAGATCCTTTGTACCAGTTTGTTAAGGAAAAATCAAAAGTTTCATTGGGGAAATGCACAAGCAAGGGCTATAAGAAAGCTAAAGGATTTACTACAACAAGCACCGACTTTAAGAAAGGTAAGCTATGAGTGTGGAAAGCCAGCAATAGTGACAGTGGATACGAGTCCGACAGGAATTGGATGGGCAATAGGGCAGGATGACAAAGAGGGACATAGGTATGTGGTAAGGTTTGGAGCCAAGGTTCTAAGTACTTGAAAAAGGAACTACCCACAGGTAAAACGGGAGTTGTGGGGCATGGTTACATCACTAAAGTGTGAAAAGGAGTACTTGATTGGAGCATATGTGGTTGTGGAAACAGATTGTCAGCCACTCCTTGAAATGATTACAAGCTGCTCAACACCAGATATTGCCATGCTAAGATGGATTGCCTACATTAAGTCCTTGAATCCTGAGTTTTAGCATATTGCAGAAAAGACAATCTGGTAGCGGATATGCTATCAAGGGCAAGGTATGAGGATGAGCAAGACATGGTAGATGATAGTGAAGATGTAGGCATGAGGTTCTACTCCATTAATCATGTTTAGCATAATGATGTTGGCATACCTAGTGCACTTGAATTATTTTTAGAAGATGGCTATGAAGGAGATTGGTTGCTTATTGGTCGTTATTTGAGTACTTTAATAAAACAGGGTGATTGGTCTGAGCATGAGTTTAAGAGGATATGTAGAAAAGCATATGGGTACTTTCTGCAGGATGGTTACTTATGGAAACATCCAAAACAGAGGGGTGCTATACCACAAAGGGTAGTATGTAACAAATAGAGTCAAGTAAAGCTCATGCAGGAGTTTCATGAGAACCTATGGGCTGGACACCGTGGTGTGTGGGAAACCTTTTCAAAGCTAAAGGAAAGGTATTGGTGGAAAGGTATGTACAAGGATGTATCCCACTTTGTGGAATCATGTGTAACATGTCAAATGTATTCAAATGTGCGACATTGTGATGGGTTACATCCTACTTATCCACTAGCCATGCATTACAAATGGGTTGTGGATCTAGTCACCATGCCTTTAGGACTTTGGTAGATGAGGTACTTGGTTCTTGCAAGAGAAGACTTGACTAATCAGGTTGAAGGGCGAGCTTTAAGGACAAAGACTACAGAGGCAGTATGTAAAATTCTCCTTGAGGATGTAATCTGCCGCTATGGTTGTGTGGGAAAGATAACTGTAAAGAGAGAAGAGCTGGATGCCTTTAGGACTTGGTATCAGAGCTCCAGAACGAGCTCCTGGAAACGAGCCGAAGACTAACGTGCCCGACGCGCACGATACTCACGACGACTCCAACCGCAATGGCCCGGGTCGTCAAAATCCTGGTGAAGAGAGCTCCAGAAAGCAACCACACGCCCTCCGCCCCGTGACTCGTTCCCTGAACACCGGGTCGTCACCCGTGACCCGCGCCGGCCCCGATCCGAGCCGGGCACCTCCATGAGGAAAAGGAACGATGCGAGCCAGACAGGGCTCTTCGTGACGCGTCCAAACAACGGGCCGTCACCCGTGACCCGCGCCGGCCCCGATCCGAGCCGGGCACCTCCACAT